>NC_053122.1:31879144-32230394 GCF_010015445.1 Perca fluviatilis | reverse complement strand
TAGCAACGTTTGGCAGAACACTTGATGGAATCAGTATTCTAATCCAATTGTGCTATTCACTGAAATGAGATCAGACACAGTGCACATTTGTTAGCACCTACATTAATGGATTTGGTTCAGTTTTAACCAGATCCCATTGGTTTAGTGCAGGGCCTGAATTGGACCAAGAAAGGAGCCAGTCCCCTAATTCAGAAGTTGCCTGACATGATCATTGCATGTGTCTTTGATATATGTATATGTTTATCTTGTATGTGGTGACTATTGGACAATTTGATCTAAGGAGTCTCATTCAACTGTCAAGTAGTCTTGCTTTGTCAGAACCTCCCCCACAGCGCTGTGGAGGAGGGTCTGGCTAGTCCACACAGCATTCTGAGATGGGAGGAAAACATGCTCTGGTTTATTGGCATTTCTTTAAACCAATCACCATCGTCTTGGGCGGGAAATAGCCTCGGGAAGGAACTTGTTTTGGTGGAACGTGTGTACATTCAAAAGTTGTTTTAGTCGTGTGAGAGAAAACTCAGATTGGACAGAGAGTCTAGCTAGCTGTCTGGATTTACCCTGCAGAGATCTGAGGAGCAGTTAACCATAGTCCGTAGTAATAGAGTTTAAAATTACAACACAAAGAAAGAGGAAGTGGACGGACATCCGGCGGAGATTCTGGCGGCACCGGAGCAATCCCGGAAATTGTGGATATAGACTAACCGTCAATCAATCATCTGAAAATGTGATTATCAAACAAAGGATCATCAATTCAGATTATATGGTCTGATTTTTTACACAGAAATGCTTGTTTTTCCCCCCCAAGAAATGATTATATATAGCCTATTTATAGTATAAATATCTGCCTAATAATAATACTGCTTAAAACAATTAGAAGTAAGAGAAGTCATGTGGCGTATCAGTACTGGGCAATTTTAGACACTGGTTTGGTGAATAATGATTAAGTCAATGATTAATGATTAAGGATACTTTTTTGGGTACAGCATAGGTCAGTATGTAAGAACAAGTTCAGCTAAAGCAAGTCCTTTATCCTCAAACAGCTGGACACAGTTATGGATATCCATCTGGGACCATTTACTGCGTAATTAACTGGTAGCATGTGTACAATGTAAGTCTGATTATTAACCTCCAGTCCAGTATCAACGTGTTGTGTATATTCCCCAAACCACAGCCCATACTGAAGTGGTGGAGGCAGGGAAAAGAGGAGAGAATAGAAAGGCTGAGAGAAAGAAAGATCCAGAGACTCTAAAGCAGATGGATATCATTATCTGTGAGAGAAAGCAAGCATTATTCATTCATCTACTTCAGAAATAATGAGATACAGACAACTGCCAATAAGAAATGTAATGCAATTGAATTAAGAGAGAAAGTCAGTCAGTGGTTTTTCCTAATTTTATAACCAACCAACCAACCTTTTTTTTGTTTCGAACATGGGACTTTAAATTATTGCATTGTACTGCCCTCTGTTGGACATTTTCTTTCACTGCGTATGGCTTTTTGGAACATGTTGATAGTTTAAGAAAGTCTTACATTCAGTGATTATTGAATTTGTGAGCTATTTTATCATATATATCTATTTAAAATATGATGTTCAGACTCTAACAATGCTTAATGAAAAAGGTTGAGTCCAAAATCCAATAAAAAAGTCCTTATCAAGTAAGTCCTGTTATACAATACTAAATTATTCATACCAGATTAGAATTCTAAATACAAATTTGGGAGATATTAAAGTGCATATTTCAAGCTTTCAAGCTTTATTTTGTTTTAAAAATGAGTTTTGAAAGAGAACATTTGAATTATTTGAGGAAATGCCAGGGATGGTCATTTCCCTGATGCGGTGTAGTAAACTGTGATGTAGCGCAACAAGAAGAGGACCAACCCAGGCAGAAAACTAGTCTGGCATTGCCTAGGCTACATGAACGACGTTCCACATTGCTCCCGTGCCGCAAGAAAATTCTCCCGGATGCATGTCTTCTCGGCCGGATGTCAGTCTCCTACTGCTTTCATTGTGTTGGCATTCTAAACTCCGTTGGATTTCTGAGGACAATGGTTAACTGCTCCTCAGATCTCTGCAGGGTAAATCCAGACAGCTACCTAGACTATCTGTCCAATCTGAGTTTTCTGTTCCACGACTAAAACAACCTTTGAATGTGTTCCACATCTTCCACCAAAACAAGTTCCTTCCTGAGGCTATTTTGCAGAGGCACCGTGGCTCCGGCCGGTGCTTAGCGCCGCCCAAGACGATTGTGATTGGTTTAAAGAAATGCCAATAAACCAGAGCACGTTTTTCTCCCATCCCAGAATGCTGTGTGGACTAGCCAGACAATGCGAGACTAGGCATTGCCAGCCCTATGTCCACAGCGCTGCAGAGTAAGGTCTGGCTAGGCCACACTTCTGGAATAGCAGAAAAAAAAACGCTCTGGGTTGTTTGCGTTTCTTTAAACCAATCACAATCCTCTTGGGCGGCGCTAAGCTCTGGGCGCAGTGACGGTGGCTCTGCAAAATAGTCTCAGGAAGGAACTTGTTTTGGTGGAACATTTGCACCCCGCAAAAGAAAACGCCACATACAATATTAAAGCATAACTCTCGCCAAAATGCAACCTAGGGTATTTTTGTGAATGTACCCGAGTCAAACTTTCGTTTAAAAGCATAATTAGGACGAGATTTACTGTATTCTCGTTTTCGGTCAAATGGCCTTTTGAATGGGATATATACGTTTATACATTGTCGCGTTTCTTTAGAACTAAACAATGGACAAATAGAGTCTTATAGAAATAGAGTCTAAACGCTTCAGATGTAAAGTCATTCGCTGTCAAAGTGATGTCAAAATGAATGGCAGTCAATGGAATGCTAACGGGGGGGGGGGTGCTTGTTAGCATCAAAATGGCGCCATAGGACCTACGCGTTGTGAGGTGAAGCTTACCCCCTTGGTTTTAACAACTCACTGTAGCTGTTGGTTTTTCCGGTCACCGTCCATGATTCTAGCCAGTCAAAAATAGTCGATCTCCGAATGCAACGTAACAGGGAGGAGAGTAAAGATGGAAAGCTCCTAAAGCTTAGTTCCATATAAATGCACAGATAATTTGTTGTTTTGTCATTGGTGAAAAACAATATTGACCTTGTAGTTGAAAAAGGAGCCTCATATAAAAATGACATTTTCTCGTATGGAGTCCGTTCATTCGCATTCGGAGATCGACTCTTTTTGACTGACAAGATGGCGGATAGCGTAAACAAGAACTGCTAAAGTGAGTTGTTCAAAACTTTTCTTTTTAGTAAACTCTGTGTACACTAACAATGTTCTCAATGCTGGAGTTCATGTGTAGAGCCACTGGTGATACTTCGAGCAAAGTTTCATGTTGTGTCGAGCCTTTTGATGCTATCATAGTAGTGCCCCTAGCTCACCCATTCAAAAACCATTTGACCGAAAACGAGAACACGGTAAATCTTAAAAGTTATGTTTTCCGTCCTATGCTTTTAAACGAAAGTTTGACTCGGGTACATTCATAAAAAGACCCTAGGTTGCATTTTGGCGAGAGTTACGCTTTAAATGAAGTTAACTGGTGACACAATACAGTAACGTGAGCTATTTAACTTAACTGCATACATGGTTAAACCTCATTAGCTCTTACCAGTGTATCGCTGTGTGTACTTCGTCAACAGCAATCCCAAAACGTCCCAGTTAGAGAGTAAATGCCGTAAACATATTCTCTGTAAATCTTTACAATCATTCCCCGAAAGAACCAAGCAGGCCCGCCTTGTTACACGGTCCAAGGTTTCTTCAAAACTTGCCATTTTCAGCGTGTAGCTTGCTAGCCTGAAGTTTGTTGTTGAAGAGAAAAAGAGTTAAATAACGGCAACACACTGAACATCTGCGATTATCCTGGAAATCACCTGCCGTTGATCCAGACTATAGCAGAAAACAGATCACAGTCTGGATGAACATTTTTGTATTTGGGATAAGATCTGATTTTGAAAGTTTCGGAACAGGAAGAACCAACGACAAGACAGGTTAAATTAACCCAAATGCATGTTTATTGAAGTCAACAACTGAACTGGTATTTTAACAAAAAACCAAAACAAATACTGTATGAACATCCAACAGACGCACACCCACCACAGCATGCGGTTGGGTCTCGCCTTGATGACATCATCAGCCGTAGTACAAATTAACATACATGACAGCACTGTTCTCATGTGATATGGATATTTATTCAAAAGGAAGACTTGTCACCCAAAATAATAAGTCTGAAAACAAGGAAGTTGTTTTAGTCATCCAAATAAGAACATTTTTTGTGTGAATGCAAGACATGTAAGAGTGTCTCCGGAGTCTGCTTGGGTCAATTACTACACACCTCACACTCATACACAAACACACACATATGTACAAATACACCATAGTCACAGACCACATGCCTGCCGTGCATATCCAGATATGTGTGTGGATGTGTGTGCAAAGTGTGTATATGGGCGTGCCTGTAAGAGTATCCAGTAAAGGCAACACTATATACATAAAATTGTAGAAAAATGGTTGTTGAAACAATAAAATGCGGGGAAAAAAAGACATTTCTAACCTCCAAGCGGAAAATCTAACTGAAAAAAAGAGAAAAGAAAATGATTAACACTTCAACTGAAAGTAATACTTTGAAGAGTATGCACACCTTTTACAAAACATAATTTAAAAATCAATTTGTTTATACTACAAAAACAAAGCGATGACTGGCAGCGAGTGTGCGACTGCCTAAAGAGGAGTTGATGAGAGTGGAGTGGGGGCAGGACAGCTTGGTACGACTGAAGAGAGTAAAGAAAAGCTGCTGTTTGCTGGCCTCTGGTGACAGCTAGTCATTATTGCACCGATGCAATGAAATATGAATGGGGCCGACTGCACATCCCAATTCAACGCCATTGTACCCCTACATGGGTTTAACGCAGGATTGGTGGGAGAGAAGCAGAATGAGTCCTACTTCATCAGTTTCCTCAGTGTTACACTGCAAAAAAAAGCAACATCTTACCAAGGATATTCATCTAATTTCAAAATATCTAATAACACTTAATATAAGACAATCATTTAACGAGTGATATTTCAGTGAGACGCAGGGACTTCGCTTTAGACGATGCATCTCAGATATCTTGTTTAGTGAAAGAGTCTTGAACACATCTCGTTATGAGTCAGATCTCGGATGAAGAAAGCTTTTTCGACATCTCAAAAGGTTTTTAAGCCGCTGTGTTATTTGTAAAAGATGGATCATCTTGTTTGAATATCATCTTCTTCAAGAAATCTTACCAAATGAATTTTCACTTGTTCCATTGGCAGATTTTTTTTTAACTTATTACAAGCAAAGAAATCACCTTGTATTCATTGTACATTTTTTTTTTGAAGTGGCCTTTTTTTTCCAGTGTATCCAGAGGACTGCTGTGTTGAGGAGGTACAGGCGGGTTGAACTGGGACACGCCGTATGTTTGCAGATCAGAGGACAGCAGGCCGCCGCTCTCGTCTCAGGAGAGATTCTTGTCGGCACTTCTCATCTCCAACACTATCTACATTTCCAACCTTTTTCTCATGCAAGCTATACATGCTAGCACATTAACTAAGACAAAGGACAGGACGATAAATTACAGGCAAATACAGGTCCATTAGTTTTTAAAAGACACTACACTTTGTTGAGTATGAGGCCAGTATTCCTTTTCTCTGTTCACAGAGCAGAATTGGACTAGGGTTAAATACAAATCAAAGGTTACTCTTGGCTAAGCTCCGCGAGACAAAGCCCATCCTCTGGTCTGCAGACATGAATACTGTGTAAAGCTGAAGAGTGTTGCAGAGCAAACATGGGATAAGCAGCGGTCTGAATTCTTCGAAATATTCAACTCGGTTCGTTTCAAGTTTTCTGGTGCATGTCAAATCAGTCTCCAGTGGAACACTGTTTGAGCCAAGTTTAATGCGACGCCACCCCAAATTCCAACCGAGATGCTACGAAAGAAAAGAAAAACAGCAGATGACCCTGCTTCAGGTCGCGTTACCCTTTTGTAGTATAGCTAGCTTAAAGACACACCAGCCGGGCCACTCGCTGTCAAAGCAGCTAGCTAGGTTGCGGTTAACAACAATGTGGGGAAAGGTACGAAAAGCACAATCCCTGAACGTTCCCAAAAAAGGGTGTACAAAAAAACTATCACAGACATCACTGTCTAAGGGTAGGACTGACAACAGCAAATGGATTCCTCTCCTAAAACGCAGCCCAAAAAGTGCTGCAGAGAGCCATCGCCGTATGCCAGGAAACCGAGAGACGCTACTTCTACTGTACGTCTATGGACCAAATGAGAGAGAGAAAGCATTGAGGGTGCGGATCAGAGATGGAGCTGGGGAGAGGAGGGGGAAGGAGGGATGAGGGGAGGAGAGAACCGGGTGAAGGTGGATCAGGACGCAGACGAGATGACTGATTAAAGAATTAAATGAAATGGACGAGTGGAGCGCATGGGGGGTTGAGGGGGCTGGGGTGGGGGGGCTGGAAGGGAAAAGGACATTTACGTTCCTTAATGACTTTCTTCAGTGTTAGTGCAGCCCAGACTCCCGCTCGGGCACTCTGCCCACCAAAGCCAAACCTTGGCGTGTGTACAGTCTGGAGCCCAGAGCCTCTTAGTTAGATTGCAATCAATTTCCACGACCGGGCCGGGCCAAGTGGAGCTTGCCAGCGCCAATGCGAACTCCCAACCTTAATAAAACACTGTTCATTTATGGGAACCTTTTGCTAAGTTGGCATATGATTCCTGCTTGCAATAACACACACACACACACACACACACACACACACAGCAAGAAACAATAACAGAAAGGGTTGGTTTTGTATTTGCCAGGAAGTTTGTCATAATGCATGTAGGCAATCCTGTTCAGCCCCGTAGTGGAAAGCAAGCAAGCATTTTCACTTCCCTGAAGCAGCGAGCGTGCCAGCTTCTTAGAGGAAGTCATGATGTCACTACTCAATGAATTTAGCGCCAAGCTCGCCAAGACAAGCAGTCTGCTGCAGGGAGAAGGATGGCCTACGAGCAGAACGTTCAGAGATGGCGGAGTGGAAGGAAAAGCCCAGCGGTCCACGTGCGCCGGGCAGCGATACTCCAGGAAAGCTCGACCAAAACACTTTGACACCTTTTTCGAAAGCTGCTGCATTCTACAGAGGTTTTGCTACAGTTGAGTGTTTGGGAGCAGAGGGGCAGACAAAGCAGGGAGAAAATAGCAACACTGAATGTGGCGCACCGAGAAAAAGAAAAAAAAAAAAGGTTAAGAAATATAGCATGAAAACGTTAAACCTCAAAATCAAAATACAGCTCGGAAAAAGGGAGTTGTATGGACTCCTGGACTGACAAACCGACAGACACTGTAAACCGTTAACACTGACAGTAACACACTGAGACACTGACGAGAGAAAATCTCCCATAAATCCCCAAAACCAAAAAGAATAAAAGAAAGAAGAAGAAGGACAATGTTCCTCATACAAATATTTGCAATTAAGGTTAGTTTTCATCGCAACATCATTGTCGTTATTTTTAATATTTTTTTCCCCAGATATTGATAGTTTTGACTCTGCATTTCCACGCATGTAATAAAAAACAGGCAGGCTTTTTTTTTTTTTTTGAGTATATAAGTTACTGTAATGCAGTAACAGACTGTATGAGATACAGGAGAGAGGGATATGTAGAGAAAGAGAAGAGGGATAGAAGAAGAAGAGAAGGTGGGAGAGAGGACAGAGAGAGAGAGAGTGTATTTACAGCACACCAAACATTTTCTGTCATGTAAAAAGAATGCTATATAATTCTATATATATATATTTATATATGTATACTGGAGCCCCTTGGCTTGGTAGCGCAAGGTGGGAATGCTATGTTTGCATGAGTGCTGCATGTCGTGGTGCTGCATTGTGGGAAACTCAACGGTTCGAACCAGGGTTTGTGAGGACGTGGGAAGAAGGTTCGATGGCATAAAAAGATTAAACTGTGAGAGAGAGAGGGAGATTAGGTTTGTCAGTAATAATTTGCTTTGGATGGATTCCTTCGCCAGTAGAATGTTTGCAGGGGGATACCGCCCTGTCAGATGGAAAGAATGAGGACAGAAACGTGAAGAGACAGAGCCGGGGGTTTTGGTTTAGATGTTGAAGGAGACAGGTCGGACGAGGTGTGAGAAGTGAAGTATCAGAGCTCGGGATGCCGGAATGTGAGTTACAATTTAGCTTTTCGGAAGGCGCTGACAGTTAGAAGTACGAGGTTTGTGTAAAAAGGTGTTAATGTGTCATTCAGAGATAATTCAGTTGTTAGTACAGTAGGAGGCTCGCGCTTATTAATCGGAACATCTACGAGCATTCAAGTCTGTGTGAGAAGAGTTTTCCCCAAAACTGACTCATGTACATATGTGTCCGTGTGTGTGTGTGTGTATGTGTGTGTGTGTGTGTGTGTGTGTAACTTCAGTTTGTCCATGTGTCAGTGCAAAAATCTCACTTCCCTGTATCAATGCAAAGAGGGTAGTACCAGCTGAAGCTCAACCATCGCTTTATCCTGCCCGCAGTTCTTTCCCTCCCGTCCCGTCCCCTCCCATCGTCCCTTCCAAACGAGTGAAGAACTGAAGCGTCGTGAAAACAAATGGAGGTTTCTTTCCCCTACGCTCCTCCCCTCTCCTCTAAATCCACGTCCTCCAGCTTTCCCTCCTTTCCTCCACCGCTCCCGCGCCCTCTGTCTAGATGAAGTACTCCTTCTTATCCTCTGCTCCGGAGTGGCCTCCCTCTGCGTTGATGATGGCCGTGTCCGCATCGGGGGCGTCGTCCGAGCCCTTGGCCTCGTGGGTCAGATACGTTCCTGTGGAAGGAGAGAGAGAGAGAGAGAGAGAGAGAGAGAGAGAGAGACAGACAAAGAGACATGGATGGTAAGAGAGAGAGAGAGAGAGAGAGAGAGACAAGGCGGGGAGAGAAATAAGATTGCTGAGGCAGTAAAAGTCAAACACTGGAACGGTAAAATGACAAAAGTCCAGAGACTGTTATAAACAGTGGAGTGGCAAGATGTTCCAATATGATGTCCAAATGATCACCTCAGGTGCTTTTGAGAACAGTTTTTTGCCTTTAATGTGGTTGAATTACTATGTAGTAAAGGTTTCTTTAGGATGTGGGCACAGTGTGAGACACAAAGTCAAACTAATAAAAAGGTGTTTTTCTTTGGAGAGGTTTTATGTGGAGTTTTATTTTGGTTATCATGGGTCAGAGCTAAGGCAAAAGTTAGAGTTAAAGTCAAATCATTTTTCTCCCAAAGACATCTAGAGTTAAAAACTGAAGCTAAATTCAGTTGAAAAGTGAACATTTTTCAACATCTAGGTTGCATATAACCTCTGTTTTGTAACACTTTATTATAAGGGTACATGAATTATCATGAATTCATGCATGACTTAATGCATGACAAAGCATTAATAGTATCTCATGCACGACTTAATGCAGGAACAATACGTGAATTAATGCATCAATTAAGGCATTTCAGTCATCATTAGTTCTGATTTATTGATTTGATTTATTGATTTATGTCTTCTTCATTGGTTAATCTGTAGTTAAAGTGTCTAAGGCTAAAAAACTGAATTGGAGTGTTGTAATCATGATGAACTAAACATTACTTCTTTATTACTTCATGTCTGTGGCCCTTCAAATAAAGTGCTGACTTGCTCCATCTTTAACATTGATACATAACATATGATTAATGGTGCCAAAAAGGAATCAAAAGCCAGATAGCATCTTTGAACAGAGTTGGGGTTATTATCTTCCCCATATACCTGTTAGGACGTGACCGCATTTCCATACGAACAGCATTACAGGAGCGATGAAGACCGAGAGATGTCTTTGAAAGCTCTGGAAAAGGCTAGCTAGTGGAACTTGAGTTGAGCTCATTTTGTCAACCTACTTTTAGAGGGATTTAAACTTAGGACATCCAGCTTTTTGGCCATTAAACTGTGCATTAAAAGTGCACATTTTGTGAGTTGTTTCATCTGCTGCTCTTGTGCTTCAGTAGTGATAAACTATCTGCATTCGGTCTCGCATAATGCCAGTGAAATGAAAGGCAAGGACCAATGTTCATGTACTACAGTCAGTGTAATTGCTCACTCCTCTGCTGGCCCGCAAACAGAACTACAGATGCCGTCAGCAGACAATGAGGAGCTTCACACTAGGGCTTGGCAATATATCGATATTATATCGATATCGTGATATAAGACTAGAAATTGTCTTGTCCAGTGTTGTCTTTTCCTGGTTTTAAAGGCTGCATTAC
Source organism: Perca fluviatilis (assembly GCF_010015445.1). Taxonomy (NCBI): domain Eukaryota; kingdom Metazoa; phylum Chordata; class Actinopteri; order Perciformes; family Percidae; genus Perca; species Perca fluviatilis. Next base: position 32,220,116 of record NC_053122.1, on the reverse strand, counting down.
AGTAAAGTGATGTAATCTTCTGAACTAACAAGATTATGATGATTTTATTGCGGTTAATATACATGAACGAAACAATTATTTCCCACAATTTGCCACCGAAAAAAGAATTTTTGCCTATCCTATAATACCCATAGTATAACCCAGAAATCCAACAAAACTAAATGAAACTAAATACAATCCTAGTCATTTTACATATTAATCAAATTACTTCATAACCCCTTAATTATTTTAGATTTTAAAGCTTTTTATGAAACTCATCATTAAGTTAATTCCATAATTTAACCCCCAAAACTGAAACACATCTAAATTTGACGAGTCCTCACTTTACCAGTTTCAAAGATAGAGAACCGTCTTAAATTATGATTACCTTCTCTTAATTTAAAAAAAATGAATACAGACAGGAAGGCAATTGTTAACAACTCGAAAAAGTATTTCCAAAGTTTTTAAACATACAAGATCTGGAAATTTAGAACAAGCTAGAGCAAGACTGTTCTAGCTGCTATTATTTGTACCTTTATCCGCTTAGTCATTATATCCACATTACTGATGATTATTTATCTAAAATGTCATTGTGTAATATTTTGTGAAAGCACCAATTGTCATCCCTACAATATTGGCGCAATATCAACATCGAGGTATTTGGTCATATGATATGATTTTCTTTATACCCAGCCCTAGTTCACACTATCAACCCCAGATGCCACCCTTCTGTGCACAGGTGCATTACCCAACCAGAGGGAGTCAGCAATGCAGCGACACGGACATGATCCCTCACAGACCTCGCATCTGTGAACACTGGCCACCAAGCGACTGTCCTCAATATTCTGGAGCAGCTGGAGGCTGGGCAAGTGTTTATCAACTGCGCCACCTGGGGGTCTGAAATGGGCTTAGTACCATTTAAACTTCACCTGTCCCCTTTTGGAATTGAAATTGCTTTCTCCTATTTGTGTATGTGCGAAAACAGTGTTTTTGAGACCTGAAAAGTGTGAAGAAAGAAAAAGAAACACTGTTTTGTTGTCTCCCACTCACAGAGCACATGAGCAACAGAGTAAGTAACTAACTAACTAACTAACATCACGGCCAGAAAGCAATTACATTTCTACCACATTTTTAATCCCCATATTTGACTATATAAAATATGCCGCTGAAATATCGCTGATGTCATGACATTTAATCTCACAGGCAGTTGTGTGAACCAAAATGTATTAAAAGGCAATTCATAAACATTCACTTATTGTCATTCATTCATTTCCTGCGTTAAGAGTAAAATAAGTGGGGTTTATGCTTAGAAGCCATATTTAGGTATGAATGCATTTGCATTTCTGTGTGTCCCTGCATTTGCATGCATATGCATGTTTGCGAGAGCCAGTCTTGGTACGCATGTTTCCATATTTATGCAGGTGTATCTCTATGCACGCTCATGCATAATGCATGCATGCATGTGTGTGTCCGTGTGTGTTTGTGTGTCTGTGTGAGCAGGTGACCTTTGTGTCTGATGAGGTATCTGCCCAGGACGATGAGGAGGCAGAGCAGGATGAAGACAATTACAGCAACCACCCCTCCGATCACGGCGTGGTCCACCCCCGAAGACGTCGACATGGCTGTTGGGTCTTAAGGAGAGGGTGGTGGGAGGGAGAGGAGAGGAGAGGAGAGGAGAGGAGCCATGTAGTAAAGATAAGATTGGAGACATAATGAGAGAGAGAGGGAAAGGGAGATTGGTTGAGAAACAAAGAGACAAAGAGCAACAGAAAATGAGGTAGAGAGAGTGAGAAATAAGGGGAGAGAGGTATAGAGAGACAGAGATTGAGAGCAGAGAGGGAGGGGTGGCATATGAATATTGGTGGAAACGGGAGACAGATGATGAAAGGCAGCAGAAATAGAGTGAGAGAGGGAGAAAGAGAGAGAGAGAGAGAATAATGGGGTGAATGACAGAGAGAAAAGAAAAGAACAGGGGAGCGGAGAAGACTTGTCAATATATAATACCCAGGCACAGCAGCAAACTTTCAGAAGACAAAGACAAGGATATGACAAAAAGACAGGCGAAAGAAAAGAGGCCACCGTGTCACCCTCCATTAAAAATGGTTCGTGACTAACATGCAACAGGATTGAGCAGTTTACAGACCATGTCCCAATCACTTATAATAACCTTGTGGGAACACAGGCTGCTGATATAGGGTGAAATCCTTGCCCCTTTAGCGTTGGTGATTTCTATCTTTTCACTTTAACTGAAGGATTTTATGCTCTTCTATGGATTAAGAAGGAATTGAGGAATCCAAGGCTGGATTACCAACCAGGGAATGTGGGAATTTGGTTCGTTCACAGTCAAAGCTCTTGACCCAATGCACCTGTCTACATGTATGTATTAATTATATGTACTTAAATACACGTATATTATGCTCAAAATGAGGAAGAAGTATCCTCTAGTATATTTCAGACAAGAAGGTCTGGTTTGTGTCACATTAAATCTACTTAATTGTGCCTGGTGTTAAATACATGCTTAAGATGTATTTAAAATATTTAAATTGTATTTGTTACAGTAGATCATTTGGGCATTGTGCTCCCAAAATAGTATACTGACTGTCCTTTATGCATTTTCACCCAACAGCAGAGATTGCTTTGCTTCAGCCACTTTAGCTACTTGCCCCTTGGAGAAGAAAGCAATCTGCGCAGAAATAATTTGATACATCATTTATTTCGCCTGACTTTTCAGACCGGATCAGACAGACAGTCATTTTGAAAGTCACTCAGATCGAAAACAGCAATTCTTATACCAAAAAGCATAACACAGATAAAAAAAAACAACAACAACAGATAATGGAGGAATAAAAAGGAAATGGTGTTGGAAAGACTGGCTTGCACTCAGTGAATGTTTGAGGGGACAAACCAATGTGGAGGGCAGGAATTCAACCATTCAAAGGAGGAAACAGCTAGCTAATATATAAAGTACATTCAATCAGAGAACAGGAACGAGAGATAGAGGCACAGCAACAGCCAATGACCACCAGAAATATAAAAACTGACAAGTAAAAAAAAAGAAAAAAAAGGAAGGAACACATTACAACCAGCTGGGACGCCAAATGATGGGGGGGAACGGCCAATTCTCGGCCAAAAAAGTCACATTTCAGCAAGTTAGAGAAGTGAAGGGGTGTGACAACAGCCAGCCAGAAGCCAGCCGCCGATAGAGAACAGGGAGAAAACGGGGCAGAGGAGACTTGAGCACCAGTCAGAATGACACACACACACACACACACACACACACACACACACACACACACAGAAAGTGGAACGCACACTCTGGCTGGCCGGCGCAGAGGTGAGAGGGGCATGCTGACGAAGCGAGACTGGGAATGAGCCCATAAATCCTGCTGTCAGCATCAAAGGAAAGCAGACAAGACCCAAGAACACCCCTCCAACCCCAACACACACACACACACACACACATATAGAGAAAACCACACAGAGGAAGTGGAACTTGTACCACTTAAGAGGTCATGCTTGTGCGTGTCTTTGTGAGATAGATGTTAGTGCCTGGTGTGAGTCAATATGTGTTGCATGAGTGTGTGTGTGTGTGTGTGTGTGTGTGTGTGCGTGTGTGTGTGTGTGTGTGTGTGTGAGCTTTGAACCTGTGTCTGTGCATGTATGGGCAACAACAAAGCATTACGTGAGCAAGAGTATGAACTATTCATCGCTCCACTCTAAAGTTCAAAGTGTCCCCAGACTGGGTTTTTATTCCAGAGTGACAGACAGGCAAAAACAGACAGAGCTACAGACAGTCAGACCTACAGATGGACAGACAGACAGGTGGACGAAAAAGTTAGAACGACAGAGAGTCAGAACGACAGATGACTGGTGGAAAAGTTATACCTGCAATGTTGTCTGCAGCATCTTCTCATGTGGATGAGTAGATGGATTGTTGGATGTTTAGATTGATGAATGGATGGATGGATGGTTGGTTGGTTGGTTAGATGAGTGGAGGAGTGTGTGTTGGAGGGTTCGGGGTGGGGTTAGGGATTATCAACAGGAGAAAAGAGGAAAACAAGAAAAAAAAAAACATGAAACAGCTGTGAAAGGGCCACACGAATGCCATTATTTCCTTTATTGTGTTTCTTCAATTCTTGTCTTGCTGTCAGCTTTCAGTATGTTTCAGTATTTGCATGTGTGTGCATGTAAAACAAACTCCCAGTCTCCTTGAGTGCTTTGAGTATGTGTTTGTGTTTGCATGTGTGTGTGTGTGTGTGTGTGTGTGTGTGTGTGTGTGTGTGTGTGTGTGTGTGTGTGTGCATGTAAAACCAGCTCCCAGTATCCTTGACTGCTCCACAATGCAAGCACAGTTTGTGTATTGAGGGAAAAAAAAGTAACTTGAATGGTGTTTGTCTTTCCACTCCATTACTAAGCTTTTTGCATCTCTCTTGTTTGCAAGTGTGTGTGTGTGCAAGTGTGTAGCTCAGATGGTTTTACCTGTGAAAGTGTAAACTCCATTCAGCCGGACGGAAACTGAGGGAGTGAGGGAGGAGGCGGGGGAGGGGTTGGCAGTGGAAGGAGCGATGCTTGCGGACGAGGGAGGAGGAGTCCGGGTGGAGGAGGGAGGGGGAGTCAGGGAGGAGGAGGGAGAGAGCGGCAGGTCGGGGAAGAGGGCATTGGAGAGGGTGGTGGTGGAGAATTCAGAGACAGTGGTCGGCACGTCAGCCGCGGAGGGGGTGGGGGAAGGTGAGGAGTCGGGGGAAGGTGGGTAGTCTGGGGAAGGTGAGGAGTCTGGGGAAGGTGAGGAGTCTGGGGAAGATGAGGAGTCTGGGGAAGGTGAAGAGTCTGGGGAAGGCTCGGGGGAGGAGGTGGAGGCGAGGAGAGAAGGGTAGGAGTAGGAGTAAGTGGGATCAGAGCCGGAGCCAGAGAATACGTCAGGGGGAGAGGAGGGTGGGAGGGAGGAGGATGGAGAGGATGGAGAGCCAAGGAAGGATAAGGTGGTGTCTGGGGAGTCTGGGTCCATGAGGCCTTGGGAGGGAGGAGGACGAAGAGGACGAGGAGGAAGACGAAGCGCAGGAGGAGGAGTGGGAATGAGCAAGCAAAGCGCAAAAATGGCCATGGAATCGAACGAATGGGACACATCAAAGCGAAAGGGAAAGAAGCGCAAGAACGAGCGAAAGCGGTTGGATGGTAGGCGGTGGGGTCGGTCATGGTGGCGCGATTGGATGAGAAGTAAAATAAAATAAAACAACAAAGAAAAACAGGAGGAAAGAAACGAAAGAAAATCAGAAGAGAAAAACGGTGGAAGAAGTACAGGCAAAAAGCCACAACAAATGACAGAAATAAAGAAACGTGATGAAGAAAAAAGTAAAAGAAGAAGACATCCCAACTCTTTCTCTACATCAGTCTCCCTCTTTCCCACAACCCATCCCATTTCTGACTGTTTTCCATTTCCCAATTTTTTTTTTTACTTCTCCTTATTACCTTGCACCAGCAGTGTGTACTCCCCCAGGTTGTGTCCTATGCCGTTGTTGGCTTCGCAGAGGTAGACGCCATTATCGGATTTGTTGAGCATCTCGAAGCGCAAGAAAGCACCGTCGGCTTTGGCCAGTGGGGGGAGCTCTCCATCCTTCTTCTCCCACCTGTAAGAGGTGGGCCTGTTGAAACAGGAGAGAGAAAGAATCCTGAGTTGAACTGTGTGCTCCGCACATTTTTCACACAAAAAAGTAGAGTAAAAGTAAAAATCAAAAGGGGGGTTGAAGTGATGAGAGGAGAAGGGAGCTGTGACAAGTGCTGCAGGACAAAGAGAAAAGATGAAACGATCAAGGGCGAAGTAGGGATGGAGAGAGGAGAAATGGTTGGATGAGAGGGGAGGCTGGGTGGAATGAAGACGGAAAATGAAAAGATAAAAGCAGGGGAGGAGAGCAAGTGAGAACTCATGAGAGAAAGAGATGGATGTTCCAGCGAGAAAATAGAGAAGGGACAGAGGGAGAAGGAGAGAATGAACGATGGAACGAGAGAGAGGGGGGGGTTGTTGCTTGCAGATGGTGAAAGTGAAAAAAGGAGTGATGAAGGAAATGATGGTTGGGAGGAGTGCCACAGCTTGAATAAGGAAAGCGATTAAAGGAGATGGAGGGAGAAGAAGACAACAGAACAAAGATCAGCATTTCAAATCAGCCAGCGTTAAAAAAAAAATCCATTCTGCATAACAGATCGCGTATGAGAGAGATAGCGAGACGTGTCTTGATAAAAGAATCAATTATGTAAATGTACAAGTCCTTAAGCGCTGTACAGTAATTACAATGACGGGGGAGACTGAAACGGGGACAGACCCGAACGGGTCGGACTGATTAAACGCTCTTGGAAATGTGAAAAAAAAAAAAACTCGGCAACACCTAAAGGTGCAATCTGTAAATTCACGATGGAGGATATTTGTGCAGTAACTGTTAAAGGCAAACAATACATCTCCTAGAACCAGCTCCTTTAGACCAATATTTAAAAATCTAGTTGGATGTTTCTAAAAAGGCAAAAACCTACAATTCTATCTGCTGTTGCTGCTGGGCAAAATTCTCAAACTGAGTGAAAGCTAATGAGAAACATGGTCTACTCCCTTGACACCTGCTGCTGAGCAAACACTTGGGAGACTGTGGACTTATTCGAAAGCTTCGAGTTTTGAATATATATCATTCTAAGAATATAAATCCCAGCAAGAGCTCCAGCTGTCCTGAGGCAAATGAATATTCATCCACAAAGTATTTGAAACAAGCGTGTCCTGACGATGTTTGGCTACATTGTCTGGTTACCTGCAGTAAAATGGAATCAGCTGTTGTATTACACTGCCTCCAAATGCTATATAATGTGCAATTAACTGATCAATTAACTTCACATTTACAAGGCTGTAAATCGCGTAGTGTTATTGCACATAATGCTCAAAAGTCAATCACTGTTATACAGCGAGTACTTAGTTTAAGTGCAGAAAGGCGATTGGTCAGACCACGCTGATAATTCCCACCATGCATGTCTAAAATCTGTGTTTTATTCCTGGCTACGAGCTCTGCTTTGGTGGAAACTGTTCAATTAGCATGCATGCATTAATAAACACTGCACACAAGTCATGATATGCTTGAAGACATTCTTTAACGCAATTATGGGTACTTTGGTTCTGCATATCCCTCCCTCTCACAGCTATAATCATTATCCCTGTAAAGAATGTGCTATTGGGTGTTTTTGCTAAATTATTCATGTAAGATTTGCTAAATTATGTTAATTTCTAAAATCTCTGTAATCCATCACTTAAAAGTAACAAAAGTATCTGTTGTCTGATCAGTATTTGTACAGTTAGAGATTATTAAAGGATAAACCTGGTGTTATTTTTATGTTGTTCTTATGTTGAACAAATCTACACATTAGTGAACCTGCCATGACTGTCTGACTACGCTGTCTGTGCCACTCAGTCCCAAGCCCATTGGTTCCTACAGAAGATGGACATATGTTTAAAGCTGCTCTAATCTATTCTTTATGGAAAAAAAAAAACAATGGGTGAAATGACTAATCAGCAGACAGAGAGAGAGACAGACAGAGAGAGAGAGAGCGAGAGAGAGAGAGAGTTTTGGTTTTACAGTCCACAGTCCAACAGTTTTGATTCAGTCAGCTCTCATCAGTGTAGTTTCAAGACAAATCAGGTAGCTGTTTTCCAGCAAATAAAACTCTGATCAACCCAATGTCACTCCCTGCCCACCCCCAAACATCAGAAAGACAAAGTCTGCGGCTTCCCTATGAAAGAAAAAAAGAAGCTAAAAGTAAGCAAATTAATGCTAATGTTGCTCTGCGTCTGCTCGATGTGTAAATAAGCCACTGTTTGCTAACTCAACTCCATAAGGTGATAGAATGTGTTGTATACAACATATTGTGCTGCACCTCTGTGGCCAAAAACAGAAATTATAGTCGGTTTAAAGATGTGTTACAAATATGCAGTTTAATTTACAAATAAAGCAACGTTTCTCAAAGCAGCTGGGCGCTAGCAAATGTCACTCAAACAGGAGTAAATATTGTATTTGTAGGGGGACTATTTTGAGCTGTGGATTAATACACATTTGGTGCACTAGGGAGTATTTACGGCAGCAGGACAGCGTTGTGTGGATTTGACTCAGAATAAAGCCTTGTGACAAGGAACAGGTCACTGAGTGCAATGCTGTGGCTCCTTGGTGCGTTCGTAGTCGTTTTGGACAACACTATAACAGAATAAACTATATTAGACTTGAGCTAGGCAATACTTGTTAGTAATACAATATTGGTCTTGGTCTTTTCATGGGATTTGTTAACAATAAGAGAAAACTACTGTAGAAGATTGCCGGCCCTATTCTTTTACAGGTTACAGATTACTGTAATCCTGTTACATGTCACCTGCTGTTTTCTAACCGTGGCCATGACCGTGCACACATAAGGAAGCCCACATGCAATAGATCAAAGTTGTGCAAGGCTTTTTAGCTGTAAACGTGTTCGGTAAACAGTCTTGGTGAAATAAGTCCAAGCTCAGAAAGGTGATGCAAGCACTCCTGGGGCATGCTGATTGAATGGTTGTGAAATATAAAAAGAAGGTAAAGCACAAATTCCTTTCTCTTCTGTTGGAAAGCTCTTGCTGCTGGGCATCGAGGAAACACAGTATGGAATTTGATACGGTAAGTTATTCTTTTGAAGCTGACAGGATGCGACCACGGAAAGAGAAAAGTGTGTATCATGGAATACAGTGTGACGTTCGTTGAGTTTGATTGGGGAGGAGGGCGCAGCCCGAGGAGGAGGAGAGGGATCTGAGCGGCTGGGTGTGTCGGAGGAAAGGTGTCGTCGCGGTGATTGGGTTTTGACTGACAGCTGCGGGGTCAACCTGTATCTGATTTGATTGGACACTAGCTCATCCACAAGCGGCGGTGCACACAGCTGAGCACGCTCCCCAGGTCTCGCCCTCTCTAGTGCACGCACGCACGCACGCACGCACACACGCACACACCACACACACACACACACACACACACAGCGATTTCTCTTGTTTGCTCTCCCTCTCTCTGTCTTCGTCATTTGCTGCTTGTCACCAAATCTTTCTGTCTCCTCTCCGCCCACGCGTTTCTCCGCTCCCCTGTACCTCTCCCTCTCCTGTCGGCTTGTTTTCTTTTCCCCACTACCCCTCCTTCCCTTGTCTTTTTTTTTACAGCGATCTCACAGTTTCTATATAGCCTTGTTTTTTTGTACGTACAGCCTCTGCCACTCAGTGTACACTTTCTTGTATCTAAAGCCTCTCTGTGTATCGTGATCCCAGCAGGATCTGAACCCTGAAGCCTTGCATTGTCAGGGCCATTTAAACTACATAGAACCCTTTATTACCAAAGAACATGAATATGTCCTATATAGAACATACATAATTTAGTGGATGCTTTCTCCCAGAGTGTCTAATTGTATCACAAATACAGTAAATAGATTTCTAGCCTAGATGGTCCCCGTGGGAATTGAACCCCTGACCGCAGCACTCTGTGCACGCCTCGCTTTTCTCCCATCTATAATTTAATCGACTCCGTTGCTGCGCGTTAAAGCACGTTCATGGGATGACAGCCACCTCCTACGATCCCGCCCCCTATCTGTTCCACCTGCCAATCAAACTAACTGGCTAGTCTTATTCCCAGCCACTCCTGTGATGAGCTGACAGGGGGGGGAGAGAGGGGAGAAGGAGGGGGGATTAGGGGGAAAAGGTGTGAGGAGAGATAGAGGAGAGTTATAGGAAAGGACGGGGAGAAGAGGAGGCGGAGGAGGAGGGCAACGAGGCATCGTGACAAGACGAAGAGGAGTGAACGAGCCGTGAGTGAACGAGCCGTGAGTGAACGAGCCGTGAGTGACACGGCGGCGGAGAGATACCCGATGATGCAGGGATGGAGGGAGGCAAGGAGGGGAGGAGAGTGGATCGATAGGGCTGGTTGGCTGAAGGTTCATCTATAATGCAGAAAGGCCAGGGGAAAAAAAGAGTGTATTTGTGTGGGCAGGATTTAGGACGAAGGTTTGCAGTTTGTTTCTGTCTGTGAGCATCACAAATGTTGTGTACACACTGTATCAGTGAACACGAGAGACCTTGTACAAGCAGATGTGTTTCGCTAACTGCGCCCATGTGTGTGTGTTTATGTACGTGTCATGTTTGAACAAGTGACTACTTGCGCGAGAAGGTGTGAGAAATTAAACATGTTAGTGTGGGATTGCTTACAAGTGTGTGCAGACTGTCAGTGCTGCTTCTTGTGTGTATCCTGTGTGTGTGTGTGTGTGTGTGTGTGTGTGTGTGTGTGTGTGTGTGTGTGTGTGTGTGTGTGTGTGTGTGTGTGTGTGTGTGTGTGTGTGTGTGTGTGCATTTTTATTGACTGGATTGCGGACCTGTCGTGTCATTTGTCAACTTTTCAGTAACTAAATGTTGTTGTTTTTTGGATACGTATGTGTCTGCTTTTTTATATGCTGGTCTTAGTTGCCTCTAAAATCTATTGCCTCTCCATGAGCAGGGGTGAAAGCTTTGACTGGGGCGAGGACAGCAGCACCCGGCCTTGTTTATAAGATTCAGGGCTTCCATCAGCACATGCTTTAGAGAAAAAGAGAAGAGATTCCTATGATAGAGGAAGCATTGGATTGATATAAATGATCATCTATTGGGAAATTTACTGGACATAATAATAATATTAAGAACTCACACCTATTTCGAGTCATTGAGGTGAGAAAGGACATTAGCACTGGCTGAGGAGAGACGATAAAAAGGCTAGAAGCACTAAATGAAAGACAGTACATAAACCCGGAATTAAGTGGCCATCCGAAACTATCCTCATCCTCACCTCACAACTGTAATGAATGTTCCAATATTCAAATTACCAAACTCTTGTGGTACTGTGAAAAGGTAAAGGTGGGAGTAGCTTTATGTTATAGCATTTTTTTAAAGTGTCTGATCTTGACACCAAACACAGTGGCGTCTCCCACCAACAGTCAATGGCAAATTCTTCTAACCATGACCACTATCTTTCCCTAACCTTAACCAAGTAGTTAGGTGGTTAGTTAGTTGCCTAAACCTAACCATACCTTCACCATGGAGGTGTCAGATCAAAAGAAAAGTCATATTAGTAGACACCTGTCGTAGATTTGTTGGACAATCTGCAGTAAACAAACAGGAAGCACTTTACTGAAGCTCAGTTGAGAATTACACTTGCAAGGTTCCGCCAAGGTTCATACAGATATGCCACATGAAACACTCTTGTGCTGCTGTGGCGCTGGCATACAGAATGTGCCACATGTACTTTAAAGTCCTCTTACTCCGGTAAAATGTAAGCATAAGAAGAAAGACCCAGTTATGTCGCAAACTGTCTGGGAATGTTGGAACATGACCATGTTGTTTAGTCATTTTATATTGTTTGAGAGTTCTGTTTTTATTTAATCACTTAAAGATGTGTGTGCTGTTACTGTATATTGAAATCAGGAAAAATGTGTTTGTGTGTTACCATACACACAGGCAGATATGGTGTCAATAAAATGTGTTTGTGTGTGTGTGTGTGTGCGTGCGTGCGTGTGTCTTACTCGGGGTTGCCGTTGCCCACACACTGAAGATAAAACTTCTCCCCCTCTCTAGGCAGATTGCTCTCAGGCGTGATCCGCACGTCAGGGGAATCTGTAAGTGGAAGACAAACACCCAGACACACGAACACACACAGAGTGCAGTTACATAACACAGGACTCATAACCGTACAGACATGCACACAGTCTCATTCCCGTCTCAAATCTACTCCCATCTGCATCCTGTAGGCGTCCCCATCTCTCCTCCCACAATGACATAACCCCTTACACAACGACATCACTTTCTCTCTGCGATGCAGTTCCGCTGTCTCGCCCACAGGGTGGCAGCACCGACACAGACTCCGACGTGGATCCATTTATAGTTTCATTTGGATGATAACCTGCTCTTCTAATCCACAGTGACTCAACTCTGGGCAAGTGCACCAGCAGAGGAAGGTTACATTCCTGTGTGGTCATTATTACAGGCAGCTAATGTGAAATGATTGGAGCAGAGATCAAACTGCAAAGGAGGAAAATGTGCTTCTGCTGCCTAATAAATGAGAAGAGCAAAAAAAAAGACAGCAGTTCAAAGTTGCATTTTGCATTTCCCTCTCACATCTGTCTGTCCTCTACTCTCCCTCTATCTTTACCCAGTATCCTCTGTATCCCCACACACACACACACACACACTCCTCCCCATTTTCCCATTTGACTCACACAACACTCGCAGAGCGCGCTCGCTCCTCTTGTCCCCCGGAGCGAGAGAGGGATGGTCGACGGCACAGGTGATGAGGGCCTTGTCGTCACTGCGGCTCACCTCCAGGGTGAGCTCGCTGCTCACGTTGTATGTCGGATTGTCTGGAACGGTCTCCACCACGTTTGAATGTCCTGAGGCGAAGAAGGACAAGAGGGGGGAAGGGGACAGTCAAGAGGAAGTTGTCTGCATTTTAACCAGAGACTAGAACAACACTAGTACAACACAGATACAGAAATACCATGCACGCACACTAAGGCACTAAAAAAGGTTATTTCCGTGTAATTAGGATGTGGTGGTTTCATGTTGTAAAACTGTACATAACGGCAATGGCCCCATTTGTTCCGTTTCAATGAAAAATGCATTTTCAGTGCAGTTACCTTGCGCCCCTGGGTGTTTTGTTTTGCTATCTATCATTATAAGCCACATATACTGTACGTCTAACAATGCATTTCCTCATATTTATAGAGCAATATCACACATATTCTCTAAGGGTGGGGGAAAAAATCGATACAGCATAGTATCGCGATATTTTCCGCGACAATACTGTATCGATACACAGACGCCAAGTATGGATCTTTTATTATATATGTGTTGGTCAGTTTGTCTCCTTGACCATCCCATTTTGAAGCAATAAAATTGAAGTGAGATGAACAAACAGAGAAGTTTATATTTTTAGATAAAACATGTTGACAAAGTTTCCTTTTGGGGAAATAATTTGAAATTGGGAAAAATTTGAAGTTAAAAAAAGGTAATAAATTGCAATATATCGCAGAATATTGCAATATGTTTAAAATCGCAATATTATATTGTGACACAAGTATTGTGATGATATTGTATCATGAGGCCTCTGGTGATTCCCACCCATACTATTCCCTCACTAAAATAAGCTTTTTTTCCCCTGCTGACTCATCCAGTGATGTGTACACGTTTTATCCAATAAAATTTCATCAGAGATTTTAGGACAACTCTAAAACTTCCGATCATAAAAACATGCAGGTTTATCTTTTCCTTGAAGGTAACTAGGACTAGCAGCAGTAGCATATGTGCTGTGTATTTCTCTCAGTTTGACAAAAATGTGTTTAGTGTTAACGATTAGTTAATTAGTAGGGGTGTCACGATTCAATTAGATTTCCGATTGTAAGGTCACGATTCGATTGGATTTAAACATTTTCTTTTCAGCAGTTACGCAATGCCACAATAAAAGCCACTACATGGCAGAAGGGTACTCTACAACAACAGTTTGAGTTTTTCAAAGTTTACGAAGTGCAATTGAAAGCACCATTACTTTCCCGAGATGCACCTGAACGCACCTTAAGTCCGTTAGAGCCCACATGCTTTACTTTTGTTGTTTGTTTCCATAACTCACTGACGGGGAAGGCAAAATGTTCTTCAGAGAAGCAGGAGAAATTTTTTTGTTCTGTTGTTCATCATGCCATCATGTCTGACTCCAGCAGTGGCCATGGTGTCTGGAAAAGAGTAGCTGCGGCTAAGTAAGTAAGTTACCCTGTGTCATTAGTTGCATGCTACCAGCCGGTAGGCTAACATTACCCTGTGTCTTTAGCTGCATGCTACCAGCTAGTAAGCTAACATTACCCTGGGTCTTTAGCTGCATGCTACCAGCTAGTAAGCTAGCATTACCCTGGGTCTTTAGCTGCATGCTACCAGCCAGTAAGCTAACGTTACCCTGGTCATCTGTTTCATATCGTTGTACATCGAATATCTTTGGGTTGGTCAGAAAAAATAAATAATTTGAAGACACCATCTTGTGATTATATTGCTCTCTTTTTTTATATCTTATAGCCTAAGCTTTTAATCAAAAAGATAATATTGAGATGAATCAATGATGAAGTTCCAAGTGCTCTGTATGACTTTAATTTTCGCACTTCTAAAAGGGGATATATAACAACTCCATCCTGTGTAACAACAGTTTCTTCTGGTAACATACAGTAGGCTATCAAATCCTTTCAGTCTTACATCCTGCCACAACATCCTTGTTCATGAGGAAAGACGCAAAGAAAATCAAAACCTCAAAGCTACTTCATGGCATCCTCAAAGCTGCAAATGTCTACGTTGCATCTTGGCAGCTCCAAATGGCAGTCAGAGGGAAATGAAAATGTCAGTTTCCTTCAGTAGCAAGAACTCACTGTAACATCAGTGAACTGCACACAGCCCGCTCATGTTTACTAACCAGGCCAGTCTGTGATGTGTTGGGCTCAAGGACACCAAAGGGACGAGAGAGGCCAAAGATCTAATGTTGCTAAGTTGCCAGCTTTCTTGGACTCACTCACTCGCTGTTGCTTAGGAATAAACAGCTTGCAGATGCAACTATACCCAAATAGAGACTTTTATTTTGGCAAATAAAAAGAATCTAAAGCATCTTAACTGCATTTATTTAGAGTGATAAAACAGGTCTGTTTTTATGAGGCAAGTGTAAAGTATTAAAATATGCTCAGATTTTCATATAGAGACGTTTCCATTTGATGTTGTTTCCCTTTTTATTCCTTTATTTCACATTTCTGGCAGCAGCCACAGCAGTCTGCGCAGGATAAAAAGATAAAGCGGGTGCAGGTGGGTCTGTGCAGCAGAAGCAGCAGCACTAGAGTTAGACAAAGTATGAAAGCATAAACACAGGGAAGACTGTCATCCAGAGATTGCACCCTATTGTAAGAAAAAAAAAATAAAACTAGGTGGTCAGACCGTGAAAGTGGTTGGTGAATCTTGGAAAGTGGACCAGAACCTTATCGCCTTCTCTTGCACACATACATACACGCACACGCACACACACATACACAAGCATGGGAACATGTAGGTCAAGATTATGAATAACATATACACAGATGAGGCAGAGATAGTGGCAGGGGAGAAGATTGGAAAACACACACTTTTTCCTCTCTGTCTCTCTCTCAAACACATAGCTATCACAGACCCCTCTTCTTCATCCTCCTCCCCCTCCATCCCCTCCACCCCCAGAGAACTCTTCAAATACCACTGAATCTAATGACATCTCTCTTTTTATTACCGTAACCAGTTCTCTGACCCGTGGAGAAAATTAGTTTACTTTCCAGGTGCATTTCAATAATCCTACGCCACTCAGAGGAGTCTTTTCGTCACCGTCTGCCTCACTCACTATTCTCTCTCTCACTGCACACACAAACACAGACAGTATATAGCCTTTATTAAAAACCATGGCTCTCCAAAACCAGACGTGGGACTGAAAACATCCCGTTTGTTTACGCAATGACTCCTGTGTACAGTATTTTTCCGAAATCATACAATTGAGTTTTAATACGTTTTTCAGGCCCAAGGGGTCATGGAACTGACTCAACACATTCATAAAGAAAAAAATAAGATGCAGTCAGATTAAGTGTTTTTTTTCCCAAGACAGCAGTGTCACAGAATTTACTCATAATTCACATTTCCTCAGTTTATTATTAGATAATCAGGGTTGATTTGCAAGTCAGCTCCAAGCAGAGCACAAGCATATCGGACTGGGAAGCAGTAACAGGTTGTATTACACTGGATTAGGTTCAAACTAACAGACCCTTCCTTTTAAAGGGCCTGTTCAACCGAATAAAAAAAATCTATATCTTTAGCCATACAGGTCCTTTTATTCTTTTTGTCCTGGTTTTGAGATGTTCTTCTTTGATATTCCTGTCTCCACCCATATAAAATGGAGTTGAATTAAATTTCAATTTTGCTGCACACAGCAGGAAAAAGTGAATTTTCCACACATCCCGGTGTCTTATTCTGCATTATCCACAGAACAGGCTGTAAAGAGGTATTCATACTAGAGAAAGTTATTTGTTAGAAAGTAGTTCAAATGAATGCTGTTCCGAGTGTGTTTTGTGCATTACCCAGAGTAACCAGGATGTTTTTGATTTTTTTTTAAATCATTAGAGTAATTTTTTCAATGCTGTGAGCACCACAATTCTATATACCAACATTGTATTTTAGAGCCTGACATCTTAGAGTCATGTCATAACCTGGACAAATAAGCAGGCCTGCTTGGTTCTTTCGGGCAATGACAGTAAAGATTTACAAAGAATATGTTTACGGCATTTCCTCTCTAACTGGGACATTTTAGGACCGATTGGTGGGATTGCTACACACGGCGATACACTGGTAAGAGCAAATTAGGTTCAACCATGTATCCAGCTAATTTAAATAGCTCACATTACAGTATTGTGTGAACAGTTAACTTTATTTAATATTTTATGTGGCATTTTCTTTTGCGGGGTGCAAATGTTCCACCAAAACAAGTTCCTTCCTTAGACTATTTTGCACAGCAACCACCGATGCGTCCAGAGTTTAGCGCCGCCCACGAGGATTGTGATTGGTTTAAAGAAATGCAAACAACCCAGATTTTGTTTTTCTCCTATCCCAGAATGCATCTGTGGTGCAGCCAGACCTTACTCTACAGAACTGTGGAGATAGGTCTGGCAATGCGAGACTATATTAACAATGAATGGACTATGTGAAAGGGATCAATCCTTGTGATGAAGCAATAGAGAAGTATCGCTACAGTTCCCCTTACTGCTACAGAGCTTTTCAGTGTCTTTCAGCTCTTTGTTTTAGTTTTCAGGCATGCAACCTTACTGTTTTGTTTCACTCTCAACATTGGATACAAACACAACTCCAAATTAAAGCTGCAAGCAGCGTTGGACGGGCCCTCGCTCCTCTGCGCGCATCGGGGTTACTGGCGGACACCGTTCCTTGCGACCGTGCATTTGCGCGGCACTCAGACACAGACACTTGGTTGCACCACCTGGTGAAGTGCTGCAACCAAAACAATCTAGATCTCAACGCTCTAAAGACAGTGGAGATGGTTGTGGACTTCAGGAAGAACCCAGCCACACCTGCCCCCATCACCCTCTGTGGCTCCACAATTGACACTGTGGAGTCTTTCCGCTTCCTGGGAACTATAATCTCCCATGACCTTAAGTGGGAGCTGAACATCAGCTCCCTCGTCAAGAAAGCGCAACAGAGGATGTACTTCCTGCGGCAGTTGAAGAAATTTAACCTGCCAAAGACAATGATGGTGCACTTCTACACAGCCATCATTGAGTCCATCCTCACATCCTCCATCACCATCTGGTACGCTGCTGCCACTGCCAAGGACAAGGGCAGACTGCAGCGTGTCATTCGGTCTGCAGAGAAGGTGATTGGCTGCAATCTGAAGCGTGCTGGAAAGATTGTGGCCGATCCCTCCCACCCCGGGCACAAACACTTTGAGCCACTCCCCTCTGGCAGGAGGCTGAGGTCCATCATGACCAAAACCTCACGTCACATGAACAGCTTTTTCCCCTCCGCCACTAGCCTTATTAACAAGGCCCTGAAACCACCCTGACTCTCCACCTGGCTCTTCATGCCACTGTTCTCTCTCTACTGTAATGCTCTTTGCTCTTTATTTATTATTATTATTATATTTTTTTATTTCTATCTTTATTTTTAATTTAATACATACTGTGTACATATAATTATACTTATATTGTTTATACCTATACTCATATTGTTTAATATTCCATTTAGAGAATGTGTAATGTGCACCAACAACACCAAAACAAATTCCTTGTATGTGTTAAAAACATCGTACTTGGCAATAAAACCAAATGGCAAACTGAAATATGATGTAGAGTTGACGGTGCAGAGGTAACGATAGAGGTGTGAGAAGTGATGGTTGTTCAGTGTGAAATATAAAGGAAATTGAGCACTGAACCATCCATTTGTCAAATACAAGACATATTTGCAGAGAAGCATAGATACTGTATGCTTTAGGGCTGTCCCTAATACAATTTTTTGTGCTTCCAAGCCTCAGTACTAATCAACAGCGAATTTTCAAAGCTTAGCATAGCATAGTATATTTAGGCACGACAATACTCCAGCACCTGCTAAAAATTTTATGGGATGCCCGTACTTTTTATTAAAACTCCTGTTCCGAGAATAAAAAAAGGTGGGAAACCGGCACATTCTTGAGACTAACTTCCCCCAAGGTGGTGCTGCGATGTAGAGGAGGTGCTGGTACTGCTGCTGCTTCAACCCTCAATCGTACAATCCACCATAAAATAATCATTTTAGGAAAATCAAAGAACTGGATGTAGCAGCCTGTTTGGGCCTTTGGAGAAGTGTGCTTGTGACCACACTTTCTGAAATTAGAGCAGAAACTTAATCGATTAGTAGATGGAACCAAAATCATTTCTCATAATGAGATGTAAAATGTTTTCATAATGAAAGGAATGAGTCTGCCAGTGCGTTTAATGCAGATTCAACTGGGTGACATTACGGAAAAAAATAAAGCAGTGTACTACTTCAATTCCAGGGTTTTTCCTGATTCAGAATAGGCCTTTGGAACAGTAAAGGCAATGAGTCTGTGATACCTTATTTGACAGAAATCTATGCATTTTCAAAATATAGTATTAATATTTAAATAAATCACCGGGATAGTTCGGGACAGCCTGACTCTGGAGATAAAACTGAGATCAGCTCTCATATTCAAGTTTATGTTCTGCTTGTTTAACGGCTGTTTGGTAAATTGCTCTTAAACACATTAAGAGAGGATTTGGATTGCTAATTTTATTTTCAATTCTTATCATTTTGGTGCTGGTGATTTCCTTTGGGGCAAGATAAAACCTCTTTGGGGTGCGCCAAAAATTCCCCTATGCAGGAAAAACACTGAATTCATAATGGTCTCCTGAGCAAAGCAAGTTCTTGAAACATAAACAATGTATTACAGTAAAAAACGTATGCAGTCTTTCCTTCATCCACAACAATGTTGTTAATCTATCATTTTAAGAAATGTATCAAGTAATCATATGCTCGGTTCTGCTTCTCAAAAGTTAGTATTTACAGCTCGTCTCCGTTTTATAATATTGTTGTAAGTCAAAATAATGAAAGGGAAGACCTGCTGGTCTTGAATATCGTTGGGTTTTGGACTGTCAGACAAAACAAATAATTTAAAGTCATCACTTTGGGCTCTGGTAGATTGTGATGGACATTGTTCACTAGATTTCTCACTTTGACATTTTATAGACAAAACCCCCATAATAATAAGCTCTATCAATAATGAAAGCAATTAGGGCTGCACAATATATAGTTTTTTTATCGTCATCGCTATATCACCTTGCGCAATAAACAAATCGCGAAAGGCTGCAACATATCGCGATATTTGTGTTGGTTGAAAGAAAATATCAGCAGAAAACTGTACTTTAAAATGTAATTTTCATTCTTTTTTTAGTGCTGCCTTTTATATTTAATACACTGTTCAATTTGTTTAATTAAAAAAATTTAGAAATTATTTCCTTTTATTTGTTTCCAATTCAACAATTTGTTGTATTTTAGAAGAATAGTGAAAGCAGCAGAAAAGCAGAACTGAGTACACTTCAATAAGCAAGTAATATCGTTATCGCAATATTCAACAACGTTATCGCATATCCTCATATCGTGCAGCCCTAAAAGCAGTCATCAGTTGCAGCCCTATTCCGGATCACAGACAAGATGAAAAAGAGCAGTTGGATCACTCTGGAAAGGTTCAGAGAAAGAGTGAGTAAAACTCTTTGTTATTTCTAAAAACTTTGCCAACTGAACAAGGCGCTTAACCCCCAGCTACTGCAGTGAAGCCGCTCAGCTGCCAAAATAAGAAGACTCTGGTTCTACTTGGCATCTCCGGGGTGTGAAAACGTGTAACTGTGAGTAGACAGCAATGCATGACTTAACACCAGCATGCATGCTCAGCGAAAGCCTTTCCCTGGATAAGGGGAAGGTTTTAAAATAATCAAAACAGTCATCAATTTTAAGCTTTAATCGGATTACGGCCAGGGAAACTGCTCACGTGTGATTTGTGCGTTCAATGAGGTCATCTGATTTATAAAGAGAGCTAAGTAGTCCTGTTACTGGATTACCAGGTGACTATATAGCTGCTGGGATATATTTGGTTCTGTCTTACCACAGTATGGTCTGTCTCTATACTCTATCTCCAGTGGTGGAATGAAGGGAGTAACTTTGGGTTCAACATTGGGGGGGGGTTGAGATTTTTGAGCAAAATTTAAATTTTGATCATCAAACACTTCATTTTCTGCATTCTGGTGATTTTTTCTGCAACAATGTGTGCCTTCTTTGCATCAATGTATGGTGCAAATGTCTTTATTCATGTAAAGGGAATTATAATAGGTTTTAACCCCCCCATCCCTGTAAATTATGCCTATGGGTGGAGTGCAATTACTCAAGTGCTGTACTCAAGTAACATTTTAGGATAGAGTATTTTCATTTTTCTGCTACTTTCTACTTTTACTTTAATCAGGGTTACTGCAAATTTCAACAAGTCAAATTTAGAATTAAGACATTTTAAGACCTTTTTCAGACCTTTTTAACCATTTAAGACATAAAATCACAACATAAAAGTACAACGAAATGCAGAGTCACAAAAGACAAAAAAAGTCGATTTTGCATCCTTGTTGCAGCCCTATCTTTGTTCCGTTTCCCAAAGTGCTGTTATTATTGTGGACTTGAATTGATTCCTCAATGACAACAATGTCTCTGTCAACACTTAAAAAATGAAATGTTCTCTATCTTAAATTCTGCCCAACATCATTTTTATATCTCAAAGCAAGGTTACTTCGTGGCACTCTTGGAACTACTACAAAAAGCAGGTTTTGTATAATGTCTATAATAAAGCAGAGATCTCAAAGTAAACATTGTGCAAAATGAGTTTTTACTTGAGTATACATTTTAATGCAGAACCTTTTTTTTTTTAAGGATCTGAATACTCCCTTCACCACTGTCTGTTTCTCTGATGTCTCTTTCCGTCTCGTCTCTTACATTACGTTGCTCCATACGGACACACGCCCATGTACCCTTCGCTATCCCCCCAACGTCTTGCATTATGACAATTTGGGCCGGTATTCAGCCTGTATGGCCTTAAGTGCCACCATAAATCTCCATTATCCCAATTCCAATACATCGATGTCACTAAATGATCCATAGCTCTTTCACACAGTACAACTAATACAGTCTTCAAAGCTCTTAGCCTTTCATTCTTCTCAATTACCACTCCCTTTCCCGCACTCTCTTGCTCTCCGTCTCCCCTCCTCTCCCCGCTCTCTCTATCTAAATCCTCTTTCCGGATTTCTCTCTCCATTTCGTCAGCCTTCCTTCCTATTTCTCCCCTCTGTCCTGTTGCGCTCTCCAGTCGCCTTTTCTTTAAAACTGGTCCCGCTTTGCTTCAGCCTCTCCCCCCAGTCTGCGCTCCCACTCAGACAGAGCAAAGTCGCCCCGCTACTTCTTCTGTGGATTTCTTAATTCCCCTTCTGCTCTCTCTTTCTCTCTATCTTTGCAGCTTCCATCAGTCTCTCAATATCCTCGCAGCCGCTCTGTCTATTTTTATGCACACACACACACACGCACACACACACACACTCCCGCTCATTCACTCACTCCATCTCTGTTCTCTCTTTTTCCTTGCAGTCCCTCGCTGTCATTTCTCGACACACACAGACACACACACACACACAAACACTCTCTCGCTTTCTCTCTCTCTCTACGTCCTTTTTTACTGTCAGTGAAGCTGTCAGAGAAGCAGTGATGAGCAGCAGCGCAAGGGCTCATCTTTTCTAACGCACACACACACACACACAAACACACACGCGCGCACGCATTCATGCATGCACGCATGCACTTAGTAGACTACAACAGCATGAATGAGAAGCTGTAATAATAGCACACTGACCTGTAGTGCTTTTCAGCTATCTAACCGGAGATGAGCACTGTGTGACAGTGTGTTCGTGCGCGTGCGTGTGTGTGTGTGTCGTTCCAACATGACTGATTGGAGTTGTGTGGTGTCAGGACGACTGGGCGAGGCCTCGAACACACCATCATTCACATCGAGTTGATCTCCTTCAAATCGCTCTCTGTCTGTCCCTCCATTTCTCTCTGTTCTCCCTGTATTTTAAAGGGTCGGTTCACCCCGTGGTTCACCCACATCACAAAACAGAACCAGTGTCCCTGTCACTTTGGATGCAACCCTATTCCCAGACAAGACCCTTGATTCAGCAAAACCCTGGATTACGTTCAATGAGTCAGTGTTTTTTTTACCATTCAATGCCAACATCCAGGGCAATCCAAACATTGTTTCTGGAAAGACATGTTGCTGCAAAGAAATGTTAATAAAACGTTTCAACGTTGTGAGCACCACAAACAAATTGCTTTCACCCCCCATTATATTGAATTGTTGGAAGGGATCTCAAGAGACAGATATCTCCAAACCCTGACCAATAAAACCAAAATCTGCGTGGCTTGAAACCCTTACAAATAAGAGGCAAAATACATCTTTGAGTTTCTTAAGTGAGCTGACCCCTTGAACAAAAAGCCAATCTGTCTAAAAAAGCAACAATCTCCAGACTCCTTTCCCTCTGTCTCCTGTTTTTAGTTCAGCTGTAACAAAAAGAACAGATCATCTGTCCTCAGGCGGGCAGCTCTCCCATTCCTCCTTCTCTTTGTAGCTTCAGTCCATTCTTTCGATTCATTTCAATCCATAATTATAGCAAACACTAACACTGCCAAGGCATCAGGACACAAGACAGTCATTTTTCCATTACAAAGCCGTCTAGAGTGTCGCATTTTCCCATCAATAAATCATTATCATATTATGTCATCATATTGTAGGAGTGTAATCACTGTAGAAAAGGCTTTTGCAAATAAGCTCTACCAGTCTGAACACTGCAGTTGTACCATTAACACAGACTTAGCGGGACATCTGCAGAGCTTTGCAGACAGACAGAGGGTGCTGTTCTCCCAGTGCTAACAGAGCTAAAAGCCTAGAGAGTTTCTGGTGAAAGGCAGATGGTGGAAGGAGCAAAAGGGCGACAGAAGCAACACTTCCAACATGTTTGTTCCGCTCGGTAAAGCAAAACAGAAAACCTTTGACTGATGAAGCAACAAGGGGTAGTGGGGTTTAAGGGAAACAAGGTCGTAATTTAGAGAAACGGCTACCAATGCCAATACCACTGGTGTGACTCAGAGGCTGCCAATCGTCTCCTTGATTTTTCCGTTTATCTGAAAGAAAAAAAGCTGGCTAATTTGTCCTCGCTGTGCTCCCTCTGCCTCTCCCTTTCTCTTCCCTGCGCATTTCAAAAAAACAGTCAGTCTGACCTTATGCAAAGCTTTCTCTATCTCCATGTCTGTGTTCGACCTCATCCCTTCATCCTCTCCTCTGCCCTGCCTTTTATTGCTGGATTCTGTCGTTATCCCCGGCTAGATCCGACCCACGCTATCTCTCGCTCTATGTGGTGTCTCTCCCAGAGCAGATATGTTGTGGCTCAAAGGATGACACACACACACACACACACACACACACACACACACACACACACACACACACACACACACACACACACACACACACACACACACACACACACACACACACTCTCTAAATACAATAACAGCAAATGCATACACAGTTGCTGGATACATGCATAGGCACATGTTTCTGCACTAGAGCACACACAGGCAGCGTGCTCTCGCACTTGCACACACACATATGCAGGCACAGGTTTAGGACACAGAGAGACAGCAGGCAATGTGGCAAGGACACAATACACACAGCATGATCACACACACACAAGCTACTTTCCCGCACACTTAAAAAACACACACACAGAAATGTGCATACATTATGTATGTGCCAAAATTTGCGCTTGTGTACAAACATACAGTACACACTTGCAAATATACACTGATTACTGCAGGATCACACAAACACTGTACTACTATTTCTGTAAGCACACAGAGAAACACACACACACACACACACACACGTACACAAGCACAAACCACATCCTCACAATCCTACGGAGTATCCTTGCAGCTACACACTCACACACACACTGTCTACACACTTAACCACACCCATGCGCTTCATTACCACACATACAGATCCAGCATGAGAACAAGCCAGAGTACAACAACAGACACGTCCAACACACATTTTCTGACCCCACTTTAAAAATACACACACAAACACACAGAGCGTCCACACACTCCCTGTGTCTCTAACCTTCCAGCTCCATGTCTCCTCGGTACCAGTGCAGCTTGGCGGGGGGTTTGCTGCCTGTACTGGTGCAGGTCAGGGTGACTTTGCCCCCCTCCGGCACTGCATTCTCAAAGCCCAAGATCTGAGGTTCACCGGGCACACCTAGAGAGAGAGAGAGAGAGAGAGAGAGAGAGAGACAGAAAGAGTTAGAGAGAGAAAACTTTCATGCTGCAGGGCTCACCTTGTATCCAGAAAAAGTAAAAAAGAGAGGTCAATTGCTGAGCTAACAAGTACTGCATATTTTTTGCAAAGTTGTTGTGTACGGAATTGAAGGACAAAAATGAATACAAACAGCAAAATTTGATACAGCATCCTCAATATCACAGACAAGCTCAAATTTATTTGGTCAATTTTGAAACTCTGATGGAAACCAGGTCAGAGAAAAACAATGATTCAGGCTTGCATTGATTTGCCCCAAAAATTGGTTGCGTCATTATACAGCAGCTCAAATGACACCTACTGTCCTTCCATCAGTGTCCATCGGGGCACATGCACTAGAATGTTTTTGTGTTTTGCTGTCAAGCAACCACTTAAAGGACCAGTGTGTAGGATTTAGGGGCTCTACTTGTGGTTATTAAAGTATAACCACCTGAAACTAAGAATCGTTGTAAACTAGGGCGGTGCAACATGGCGGGCAGGTTGCACCATCATATGTCTACAGTAGCCTACATTCCCCACACATGGCTCACCTTCCGCTCTCCGAGTGTTGTCATTCTCAAATCAAATCTCTCTGTTCACTTCAGGAAACAACAACAAACTGAAAATGTCAAGTTTTGAAGAAGATTTGGATCGTTCAACAAGGCAGGCCTGCTTTGTTCTTTTGGGGAATGATTGTAACGATTTACAAAGAATACGTTTAGGGCATTTCCTCTCTAACTGGGACCGATTGGTGGGATTGCTGTGGACGAAGTACACACGGTGAAACACTGGTAAGAGCAAATTAGGTTTAACAATGTATCCAGCTAATTTAAATAGTTCACGTTACTGTATTGGGTAAACAGTTAATTTAATATTGTATGTGCCGTTTTCTTTTAAGGGGTGCAAATGTTTCACCAAAACAAGTTCCTTCCGGGGACTATTTTGCAGAGGCACCGTCGCTGAGTCCAGAACTTAGCGCCGCCCAAGAAGATTGTGATTGGTTTAAAATAATGCAAACAACACAAAGTGTTATTTTCTCCTATCACAGAATCTACGTGTGGTGTAGCCAAACCTTACTCCACAGCGCTGTGGAGATAGGCCTGGCAATGCAAGACTAACCAAACATGAGCTCCAGCAGTTTTACGTTAGGCCACCGTAGGTTCTAGAAGCCGCTAAATCCTAAACACTGGCCCTTTAAGGCAGTGCAAACAATTACTATTGTGTCCCAGAAGGAAAGGCCGAAGTAGCTTAATGTTGTTATAACATTACAAAACTACTTAGGGAGGAGGTCAGGCTGTGAGTTTCACACTAGGGGTCGCTGTTCAAACCCTGTTTTCTACCAAAAATCAACGTTTACCCATAACCACAATCTTTCCCTAACTGTAACAAGCAGTAGCAATGGTTATTTAAAGGCACTGGAAAAATATGTCACCATGACAACAGGGGCACCAGATCAAAAGACTAAGTTGAGTTTAAAGAACTTGTTAGACAATATAGAGAACAACAAATTGTTCAATACCAATACGCTTGTGTAAAATATTATAGTTTTTATGTAACACAACATGCACCAGGGACTGCTGTGGTATTAAAAACTTGTGATGACAGAAACACAAAATTTTATAATAACATTGACAAATAATCTATATTTAATGGATCTTTATTTCTTGTCAATACCCAATCTGCTTACTGTAAAACGGTCACCATCACACCCAAACAGTCTGGCGGATTAGATCAGTGCAGTCCTAGTTGTAGGGAACAATATGCCATTTTATTGATGAACAAGTATTGAGATTGTTTCATATACTGTATCTAATAGCACTATGAAATGATTATATGTTTGAAATTGTGATTCATTGAAAAATTTTATGATTAATACATATTTCACAGGGGAATTCCAAAATAACACTCAGTAGACTCTAACACACCATGGAAATTTCAGATCACATTTTTAGTTAGACTTGAAAAAACTGAATCTAGAGGCAAAAAGAAAACAATGACATCCTTCATTAACTTAACATTCCAACTGTGGCACACATTAAGTATTCCCACATTTGCCTATTGAGATGAACATTTAAATGCAATTCATTAAATGAGAAAAATAATAATGCGTTATCCCTTTAAAATCAGCAGCATAAGTTCTGTATTAACTCTGACAGCCTTGGCATTTCTGCCATCCCAGTCTGACTGTTTATTCTTAAAACTGCAGGTCAGTTTGAAATGTCAAGTAGATTTTCATTAGGTAAAAGCCAAGATGGGAGTTAGAATGACTCAGTCAGACTAAACGTTTTTTAGGGGGAAATTGGTGTGTTGTGTGATAGTTTGCAAGAAGAACTAAAAGAGACAGAGGGACGATAGGAGCCAAAGGTCAGATTCAAACTGGCTTTGGCCAAGTGAGCCACTTGAGATGCCCTGAGCCAAACCAAAATTTGACGATGCATCTTCCTCTCCCAGAGGTGTTCTTCCAGATTCCGGCACAGTCGGTTAAAATAAGAAACATTTTTGCTTAATTACTATTTTAACTTGGTGCACAAGTTGTTGTTGTTGTTGTTGTTGTTAAAGCAGGAGAAGAAATCTACAAATCCACTCTGCCAAATACTTCAGAATCCACTCTTCCCCATTATGGTCGAAGGCAAGCATGGTGAGAATGAAACTTTTCTTGCCGTACTCCATCTGGAGCCGCTGCGGGCGGCACTTTTCTCCAAGTTTTTGAGTTTACTGTCATTCTGCTTTTGAAAATAATGAACATTTGGTTTTCCGGCTACCGCATAGCTCCATTAACGGAGCAGAGAGAGAGAGAGAGTGATGGACAGAGAGAGAGAGAGAGAGAAAGAGA
The DNA here is from genome assembly GCF_010015445.1 of Perca fluviatilis. Classification (NCBI taxonomy): domain Eukaryota; kingdom Metazoa; phylum Chordata; class Actinopteri; order Perciformes; family Percidae; genus Perca; species Perca fluviatilis. The sequence continues at coordinate 32,192,786 of NC_053122.1, read as the reverse complement.
GAGAGCTGAAAGAGTAGAAGAAGAGAGAGTGAGCCAGAAAGGCAGAGATGGAGAGAGGGGAGACAAAGTCATGAAGGGACAGAAACCGATATATTTTCATTAATAGTGACAAGATTTAGTCCCAATTTCTGAAATTTGTGACATTTTTCAGGCCAGAAAATTGGAGAAATTTCCAAACTATTACAAGTTTTTAGGTAGTGAGGAAATGACAGAAGAGGGACAGAGAGAGAGACAGATAGATAGATAGATAGATAGATAGATAGATAGATAGATAGATAGATAGATAGATAGATAGATAGATAGATAGATAGATAGATAGATAGAGCAAGATGTCACTGTTATTTTGTCCACCCCCTGGAGATAGACAAGCAAACAGACCTACCAATATAAAGTGCTCTGAACTAACCAAGGTATAGATCAAAAAATAAAAATATGGTCAATTTTTAATGTAGCAGTATTTGATGTAGTGCACTGTGTGCGGAACCTCTCTGGCAGTAAAGTAGCATTGAATATTAATGAGGGAATAATACTGCACATATAGAATTGGCTGGAGAAGCCCTGTCGAGACCCTTTCCTCTACAAGGAGAATAAAAGAGAATAAGGCCATTGTAAATTATTCTTTGCTCAGCTCAGGAGAGAGCCGAGAGGCATGCCACACATTTTACACTAATAGACACACAAGCATTTAAAACTGACCATACTCAGCATTTATGCGCTTGTGTGTGTTTGTTTCTGTCAAAAAACCCTGCACATGTCAAAACAAGAATAAAACACACACACATGAATGCCGCCGTGCTAAAACCTGTTGTCTTTTGCAGATTTTCCCACAGGGATCCATGCATTTTAGACATCTCACCATACATTTTTAATGATTTGGCTCCCTCTCAGGGGTCATGAAATATTTATTGAACGTAGAATACAGTGTCACAGCCGTCAATTACAGCGAATAAAAAATGATTGAATCACAATTACTGCAAAATTTGAAGAAATATGGAGGAGTGACTCTCATGTTAATTTGAATTTAAAGAGCTAATGTAGACCCGCCTTCACCTTTGCTTGTGACACGCACATTTGCCTCCCCCACCTACGCACACATACACCAACGTCGCATTAACATTTCAGTCGTTCACATTGTCCAGAGCAACAATATTCAATTATTTTCAATACACTTTACAGCACTGCCAAAACATTTGAGTGAATATCAACAAAATGATTTATTCAAGGATGCGTTGACAGCTGTGGAATGACAAACCCCAAATTTAGGGAAGAACCATGTGGCCTTTCAGCTACAGAACAGCCGTGGTAAGCCACCCTGCCCCACCCTGAATATCACAATTCTAGTATCTCTTCTTTCCACTTCCAAGTGAGTTAGGCAGCTCAGTTTTCATCCAAGAATTTGTTGGCAAATTATGGTGCGATGAATTAGAAAAAGCTGAGAGGAAACAGCCAAAAAATGGATTAAAAAACAAACTCCTCAATGTTATGAAAAAGCTTACATCAAAAATGTATTCTTTGTCTAAATCAGAAGCCATGTAAAATTAAGCAATGGAAGCCAATTTGTTGAATAAATAATAATAATAATTCATTACATTTATATAGCGCTTTATCATAGACACTCAAAGCACTTCAGATGTGGATATCTGTGTTTTTCACAAAGAATGACTCAATTTCATTGCACAGCAACTTAAAAGTTGCATTGGATAGCCTGAAATATTGGCCGAACACACAACCTCCCAGGAATATCAGACCAGCTGTCTCTTCCCATGTATACAGTAAGTCTCCATTGTGGTTGTTTGGCCATTAGTTGGTGCATTACAGTATTGCCAAGCGATGCTTTGTTCTCATCTTCAAGTAAAACCACACCACGCCAAAAAATGGCCACATAAGCTGACACTAAGGAACAATAACAACTCGACGAATAAAAATCAATACTTGAAAGACTGTTTGTGGGGGTCCAAAGCCGATTAGCCCAATATCCAATCAATAAACAGGCACACTCAACACTGACAGGATGACCACAATTTATTGCAGGCTGCAGGGGAGTGTCACACACACAGGCAATAACATCCATCTCAAAGAAGACGAGTGGAGCTGCTTTATCTCCACAGGAGTTATAGGAGGTCGTAACCTTATACAAAGGTTAATGCTACAGTATGAGCAAGGATCTGGATCAAACCGGATGAAGGCATCACAGGGAAGGCTATGAAGTCATGACATTACAGTCCACAAAAGGGATCATTTTTCAGAAATTTCTTCCATTTATTTTTCACTTCATCCGCTTACTTTTAAGGGAAACTCTACTTTACACATAAGATCATATTATTCGTCATGAGGAGTACATGATCGAACAAAAAGATGCAATCCAATTGCATTTTGGGCAACGTATGATCCAGAGTTTTTGCAGCTTTACCCGTACTAGGGACGACAAGTCAGAATATCTCAGCCTTCGCTTCATTGATTGCAGACATTCTTTTCTAATCCGCCTTTCATTCGTCCTCTAACTTTATGGAAAGGCAACACTGAAGTGCTGGAGTAGCAATATTATGCCTCATGTCAACAGGCAGCCATTCGTAGCATGTCACACTTACAATGGACATCCACAGGGACTTCATTCTGCTCTGAGAGACGGTAAACCCTGTGGGGTAGGTCGGGCTAACGCAATATCACAGCGGCGTATCAAGGTGAATCTGAGCCAGTCTAAAAGTTAAACTACCCTGTCATTGGATGTGTGTAGTCTGAAACCGACTAGTAGAAAAAGTGGAAATTGTTTCAAAATTGTAAATAACATGACAGTTTAGGAGAATATGAGAAAAGATGCCCAATGCTTCAAGCCCTTGATTTAGATTTGTTGATTTCAGATTTGTCACAATCCCACAGGTTTGGGAGAGAAATGAAGATAGACTGCAGTCAAGCTGATTTGTACAGCTGTCAATCAGTCTCAAAGAAGACACGCCTGTGTATGAACACAAGGAAGGCAGGAATGTCATTCAGCACCATTAGCTCAGTGAGACAAAAAGAACGAGAAATCTGAAGAAACCTTAGGATGGGCCTCCAAGAAAGGGGACATGCTTCAAGGACAGACAGGAGAAAGAAAGGTTGGAACCAATAGAGTAAAGGGAGTTTTAATAAAACTATAATGAAAAATGCAGCATCAAAAAGGTTATCATATATATTAATATGCTAATATGCTTGACAGTTACAGATACAAACAGTCCAGGGTTTATTTCAAGGTCTGGAAAAGTTGCCACCGCTGTTTTTGGCAACATCAAGAAGACAGATTTCCCCCCCACATGCACAGTGTATGATCGTGTGAGTATGTGTGTGTGTGTGTGTGTGTGTGTGTGTGTGTGTGGGGGGGGCTTATTTAACTATATTTGTGGGGTCCCATAACCGGGAGTCCAGAATACATGTGGGGTCCCAACAGCTTTGTGGTGCCAAAATGCTGGACCCCACAAGTTTAAAGGGCTGTTTGAGGGTTAAGACTTGGTTTTAGGATTAGGGATAGAATTAGGTTATGGTTAGGGTTAGGGTGAGGGTAAGGGTTAAGGTTAGGCATTTAGTTGTGATGGTTAAGGTTAGGGTAAGTGAATAGAGCTAGGGAAAGCATTATGTCAATGACGGGTCCCCACAAAGATAGTGCCACAAACCTGTGTGTGTGTGTGTGTGTGTGTGTGTGTGTGTGTGTGTGTGTGTGTGTGTGTGTGTGTGTGTGTAATAGTGTGAATATGTACTGTGTATTTTTTTTGTGTGTGTGTGTGTGTGTGTGTGTGTGTGTGTGTGTGTGTGTGTGTGTGTGTGTGTGTGTAATAGTGTGAATATATACTGTGTGTGCGTGCAGGCATGTGTGTGTGACCCACCTAGCACGGTGACTGTAGCCCGGGCGGTGCGGACCGGCATGGTGAAGATGGAGCAGGTGTACTCGCCCTCGTCGGACATCTGCACTTCAGCGATGGTTATGGAAAGCTCGGTGGGTGTGGAGCGGTGCAGCTGGATGCGGTTATCTCTCAGCGCTGGAGGAAGAAGAGGAAGCAGATATCAATAATTAAAAATGTGCATGATTTGAACGACATGTTTCCTCGGAACGGTGTGAAACAGTGTACAACAGTTTTTTTTTTTATTAACCTTTATTTAATCAGGTAAGTCGATTGAGAACAATTTCTCATTTGCAACGACGACCTGTCACATTCATACAGTTCCACATTCATACCTGGAAGCTGCCCAGTACAACCATAGTCTGATCTGCTGGCCACTGATCAGCTCCACTGGAGCGGTTGGGGTTAAGGGCGTTGCTCAAGGGCACCTCAGTGGTGGTGATGAGGGAGGGACAAGTGCTGCTCTTTCACTTTCCCCAACCAGATTTTATCCTGTCGGTATGGGATTGAACTGGCGACCTCCCGGTCCCAAGCTTGCTTCTCTAACTTTAGGCCACCACTGCTCTCGTTTGGTGGGTGTGTCACAGGTGATACCCAATCAACAGAGACGTGTCTGTAACTTGCGGTAATAAAAAGCAGAGTGCTGTTCAACGCACCCCGTTTCAGTTTAAAAAAACATGCTACGTTTTGTCGGGGCTGAACATGGCAATGGTTTCTTGTTCAAATAAAGAAGGAGAGAAAGACAATAGGAGAAGGAGGAGGCAGAGCAAGAAGGCAGATGTATGAGTCAGGAAGAAGGGACAGAATTAAGGTAGAGTTAGGAGAAGTGAAGGTGGGAGAAAATAACATAAGACGGTGAGAAGGAAGGGGAGGAAGAAGAAGGAATTAAAGATGGAGAAAGGGAGGTGATGGAGATATGGTAAGAAAGAAGGCCATGGAGGATGGATAAAAGAACAGGTGAAGTAGGGAGAAAGATGAGATACAGGAAGGGTGAAAAGAGGTGAGACAGTAAGGAGGTAAAAGGGATTAAACGATGGGAGGGTGTGGCAGAGGCAAAGGAGAAACATTTAGACAGGATAGCAAGAAGAAAGTAGCCTGGTTGACATCAGACCCTTCTCAGTTGTAACTGAGAGTGGGTCTGGGCAAGGTTATTCACAGCGCATTTCCAAAAGGGTGTCACCAACGGTCGGAGCTCAAATGCCTCTTGGCGCAATTGGATAGTCCTTCAACCAATCAGACCAACGATCCGGGTGACGTAGCAGCGACAGCGGCATCAAGGGGTTGCTGCGCTTTCAGGTGGCCGTCATGTTAAATGTAAACAAGAAGTTGCTTGCTGTCGCTGCGTCATCGTGTAAAGCCCGCCTCAACGGTTGTGATTGGTGCCTCAATTTGGAAAAATTGCAAATGGGCTTGAATGGGCTCTTGGCCAGACTGACTTGCAGAACAAATCAATCTCATCTCATCAAATCAAATTTGCCGGAAGTTCGTCAGGGTTTTCCCAGGCTAAGAAGAAAGGATTGAAAGGGGAGGTACATGGGGAGAGAGCGGAGAAATGGGGAGAAAAGATGACAAAAAAGGAGAAGAGAAAAAGTGGTAAGAATAAAAGGAGAAAAAAAAAGGGGGAAAATGATGAAAAGAAAGTGAAAGAGGCGAATTGTGAAGGCATAAGTTGGAGATAGTTGGGAAAGAAACATTGACAAGAAAAGGAGCGGGGATAAGGTGGGAGCAATAAGGAACATGGGAAGAGAGTAGGAAAGCATGTAAGTAAAAGAGGGCGAGCAAGCTTGGGGAGGGCAGAGTAAGTTGGGAAGAGGAGAGTAAGAAAGATGATGTGCAGAATTTAAATCACGGGAAAGGGAAAGGTAAAATGGAGAGGAGGAGGGAGGGGGAGAGGTGTTCAGAGAGAAAATGATGTAAGAGGGTGAGAGAAGAGGAGCAGAAGGAGTGATGAAGACGAGGTGAGAGAGGAAGAAAAAATAGCAGAGACGTGAGCGAGAACAGGGCAAAGAAAGACAAAGAGGGGAGTAAAGAGACTCAAATTGAGAATGAGAAACGGGAGAAAGTGCAAGAGAGAGAGAAAAAACAGAGACAAGAGGAAGCATAAATAGCAAGGAGGATAAGGGAGAGACAGTGAGGGATGGGTGGGGGAGGAGGGAGAGGGTGGAGGCAGGGGGGTGGGAACATAAGAGAGACATAAATGGCTTTGTCATCAATGAGAAATCCAGCAATGAAAGAGGGGGAGAGAGCGCAAGTGACCGAGATAGATGATGATGATGAAATGCAACGAAAGAACCTGCTTGTTTCTATGATAGCATTGACCTCTGTGGTGTTTGTGCAGTGTGATTGCTGTCTGTCTCCTTGCCTTCCTATCCGCCTGTCCATCCAGACGTCTATCTGTCTGTCTCTCTATAAAGGCTTTTCAGCTTTGTTCTCTGGCGCCATCTTGCAGAGTTGGCTCCCTCGCAAATGGCGACTTAACGTAGAACGAGAAAGCAGATACCTGCAAAAAAACTTGTGTGGTCAAGGAAAGTGAACAGTGCCATAGATTGCCACATTCATGGTTGTTTGTTGTTTTAAGTTAATGTGGCACTATTTTTGTCTCATGCCTCGTCTTTACTCTGAAACACCTGGAGTTGATGTTTGAGAAGACCCAGCGGTATTGTAAGTTGTAGCAGAAGTAGACATAGCCACGGGGGAGGCTTCTGAAGGCCTGCTGTGACACAAATGTGTCACAGAGCAGGTAAGCAGGTGTGTAACAGACAAAGTATCGCTCCATAATTTGTCCAAAGAAGCACTTCTCTTGGCTCTCTCTTCATGGCAGTTTTGAACATATTCTAACTTAATAGGGAGGCGTCAGGTTAACAGTTAAGTCCTGATTTTAGTTCTGGTGTAGATGGTTTTGTAAACAGTAATACAACCCTAGTCAGCAGGAAATACTCTTGCATTGCCAGACCTTCCTCCACAGCACTGCTAAGGAGGGTCTGGCTAGTCCACACAGCATTCCGGGATGGGAGAAAAATGTGCTCTTGTTTATTGGCATGTCTTTAAACCAATCACAATCGTCTTGGGCTATACTAAGCACCGGACAGAGCAAAGGTGTTCTGCAAAATAGTCTCGGAAGGAACTTTTTTGGTGGAACGTGTACGTTCAAAAGTTGTTTTTGGACAGATAGTCTAGCTAGCTGTCTGGATTTAACCTGCAGAGATCTGAGGAGCAGTTTTCGGTATCACCTGAACAACCCTGGAAATGAAACGTCAACAGAGATAATCCGATGATAATCTGGCTATTAGACAGCCAGCATACACACTATTTTACTAAATTGTCATGGTACTTTATGTGCGTGGTGTTTGATTGTTTTATTAATTTGCTTTTAATCTCTAAATCTTTTTGCTTCTTGTAAAAGCGGAAATGTTCAAAGGTTTTAGTATTTCCTACTGCATCCACAGTTATACAGCCTAAACCGCATATACATATACTGTATAACACCATGTTTTTAGCTAGCTACATCTAAAGCAAGCAAGCTAATTATAAATTAATCTGATGCTAATGCCACTACTAATGTTAGCCGGGTTGCAAATCAGCAACAGTTGAAAAGATTAAGAAAAACCTTGCGGTATATACGATCAAAAACAAGTTGTGGTTATTCATTTGAATAAAATTGTTGTATTTATATCTCAAGCTCAGACATTAAAGGGCAACTATTATATAGCATTTTCAGGATTATACTTGCATTTTGTGTTTGTACTAGAACATGTTTACATGCTTTAATTAAGGGTATTCACCCTCTGTATGAGACGCTCTGCAGGAGCGCCTGTCTCTTTAATCCCTCCTCCCGACAAAGCCCAGTCTGCTCTGATTGGCCAGCGCGCTTCCTGGAAACTCTGGAGCTCGCTCCGTGTTTCACTAGCTAGCTAGTTGAAGCTGGAGCTACTACAACGGAGTATATAGCAGGACTTTGTACCGTGAAAAATCACCAATAATGGCTTCTAAACCAAATATTACACAACCAGACATGTCCCAGCAGTAAAGTGACCGGAATTTGGGAGAAATTACCAGCATTGGCAAAGATTACAACAATGTTGGGTTAACATGTAGCTACTTAATAGTTAGCAGTATGTTAATGTTAGATTGTAATGGAACGAAGCAGCACATTCTACCGTCAAAAGTCGCAGATAAAGGCTTTTGAACCAAACGCTATCGAATAACCGGCAATTTCAGCAGTAATGCAACCCGGAATAGGGGAGAATTTAACATTGGCAGCCAAGATGACGTTGTTTACTACCGATAGCCATGTAGCTACTTTAGTTAACAGTTTATACTAACAGAATATAGCAGCAATTTCTACAGTCAAAAATAAAGGCTTTTTAAACCAAATACTACTAACAGAAAATGTTTCAGGAGTAATGTGACCCGGAATTGGGGAGAATTTAACGACACTGGCAGCCAAGGTGACATTGTTTACTGCCATTAGCATGTAGTTACATGGGACAATGGTAACACCGCAGTGGCTTAAAAAACAACACTCCAGTCCTGCCTACTTGGAGCACATGACCAATCATTGCAGGCCGGCTTAGAGTTGCGTAACACTTAGCAGAGAGTAGAAAAACTGTTGAAACCGGAGCGTTCAGAATAGTTGGAAATATGAATGTTTTATCACACAGGGATTTGTCTAAAATACGTTACCTCATTATTTGACATTTTGGCAACGTTTAACATGAAAATCCAACATTATAACATTGTAGATATGACAGAAAACATGGAAAAGCAAAATATGTGACCTTTAAGCTCATAGGTCACGAGTTTCAATGTATACTGACATTTTTAAAAATGTCTGAGCTTTTGGAAGTTTGAGGTTTTGTTTCGTCTGCTCTTTTCACATTCCTAAACATTATGTTGAAATGTAGAAAAGACTCATTCACCCTTTTTCAACAGAGAACAAGTTGACATTGATTTTTTTTTTAGTCAGTCACCAAAGCAACGGTGTTCTCATGACATAAAGTTGTTTAGAAATAAGGTTGACTACTTACTTTTAAGCCAACAGCCAAGCCTCCCAGACAAGACTACTTTACGTGTACCAAACATGAATGTATAATAAAATCTGGATACAGCTTTTGAGGCGAGAGTTGCTCAGTGGCGCATGAAGCCAAAAAGTTGTTATTCTGCATATAAAATTACCCAGATGATCGGTGCTAGACACCTCTGCCGGCTAGCTACTTCCATTTTAGCGCTCCGGCTACTGGGGATTAAATTATTTAATGGTGCCACTCTTCTGGATTTTCCAAATGTTACTGACCCAGCGGATCAAGTTCTGATAGTGAAACGAGTCATTTCGCCGGGTGTTGTGACACTCAAAAAATGTATCCACGTATTTTACAGAAGACTCTTTCACCATGTGTTTTTTGGGCCTCATAGTATCACGTGACGGACACAAAAGTTGTAATTCCAATGTTTGGCCCCACTTCCTGGGGGTCTGGTACCAAATGGGAAAGGAACCAAGCTAAATATCACCAACATCGTCACAGTGTACTGACCACACCCAAGTACACTGCCACATCACTGTGACAAGATGAGAACTTCAACCAATGAGGGTCAGCAAAAAACAAGAGTTTCCACTTGTGTTAAGTAACTCATTATGTCATTTTATTCTGAAAATCTTTGTGTTTTGTGTGGGCGACTCCAAATATGTATGTACAGAATGTGTGTGTGTGTGTGTGTGTGTGTGTGTGTGTGTGTGTGTGTGTGTGTGTGCGTGCGTGCGTGCATGTAATTTAATAGTGTGATATGGCCACTGTCTGTTTTCTTATCTTATTGTTTATTTCCCTTTCTCAGTATTGAGGCACATCTATGTCTGTTTGCCTCCTCATCTCTTTTTTGTCTCAATATTATCTCCCTGTCTCTCCATCTTCCCATCTGTCTGTCTCTATTGCACTCCCACGCACACACTCACTCACACGCACGCACACACACACATCTCTGTTTCTCTTAGTGTTTTTCAGTTATTCTAGCCAACACTACTTTATCATCATGCCTTATCACTAAGCAAGGTCACTACATATGTCTTCATGAGCTACCCTTTCTGTGTGTGGGTGTGGGTCTGTAGGTGTGTGTAAGGCATATGGTCGGTCACTCACTCACTCATGCACACACACACACACACACACACACACACACACACACACACACACACTTATCCATGCCCCCTGGACCCTGCGCTCAACCATCAGTCTCCTTAATTCTCTTCCCCTCATCTCTCCTCCATCTCCACTCTTTCCCTCTGTGTTGTTCTTCTTCTCTCTCTCTCTCTCTCTTACATCTCACCCATTTCTAATCTTTTATGACTCCAGGCTTTTCTCTTCTTTTTTTTTTGTTCTTTCTTTTTTCATTATAAACGACGTATATTGCTTGCGAGTACAGGTGTGATGGATTTTCAAAAACGATATAATATCTAGTTACGGGGGTGAATCGATTGGTACGCCCCTGAAAATTGTACATGTGCCTTGCGCTGTTTAGCTTGCGATGTGGGCAACATAAATAGTCTGCCAATAGGTCACACTCTGCGGTTTGGCTTTTGTTTCTTCGCTGAAGGGATGTAATGAATTTCAGAGTATTGAGATAAACTGGATTAATAAAGATGTGTATGTGTGTGGTAACGCAAGTAGAGTTGCAACGTGCAATGCTGTACATTTTCTCATAGAACTTGTTAGGTGACTGACATTTGGAGTACTTCCCTGGCTTGGATGGACATGAAATTCTAGTCATCTAAGCTAAGTGTTCACAACTTCTGACTTACGAAACCAATGGAAGTTTGTGTTCTAGTTTCCTCATCTTATTCCTAATGTTTAAAAAGCAGAAAATATAAATCCAGTTAGCTTTTTTCAACAGGCAAAACAAATGAAACTCTCCTCCTCCAAAACTGCCAAAGAAAAAATGGGGATAACGGATTATCAGCCACAAAATCCCCTGTTCGAGTCTGGGGACCCATCTCTCACTCCCTTGTGTGTCCCAATGTCCCAATAATAATAATAATTAATAACAACAAAGGAAATATCTGGTTCTTCTAAAGTCAAAAGTACAAGCCTGTGCACATAAAAACTTAAAGAGGGAAGTTATCTATGATCATTTTGGTAAGAAGTCACCAAGCAAATATTTCTGTTGCGTGCGCCAGCAGCTGTAAGATAAAGTTAAAGAGTATGCCTTTCTAGAACACATTTAAAACATACAGCAGTTTAAATCTGTCAACTTTTGAATTCTGTGTTAATTTTGAATGGATTCGGCAACCATAGCATGGTGTTTTGTTCATACTTGTAACAACAGCTCATTTTGAGTTTGCTGCAGCCCTGTTTTGTACATCTGACTGTGTGTGTGTGTTCTCCATAGCAACGTCAGCTGAAGGTCATGGGTATCACAGTGTTTGGAGCCATCTGCTAACCAGACAGAAAAAAAAATACAAATAATTTAAGATTTTTAGAAACCGAGCATCTTACTGTGAAAGCCACATTTCCAATACTGTTTATAGATGTTAAGCAGAACATGTTGTCTTTTAAAAGCATATTGAAAACACAGGTGCAACTCATTTATGATTGAACTTTGGGCTAAACAAGGAACGATAAACAGACAGAATAAAACTAGTCTTTGTACATAAAAAACAAAGTCAATAACAAATGGAATGCATCATTCCATATACATGTTATGGCAATAATAAGTAAAGGCAATTATTTACATTCCCAGGTAACTTTCATGCCTCAGAGATGCATGCTGCGCCGGCAAAAGTAGGACCGCTCCGAACATCACGGCAGAGGCTAGAAGCCTGAAGAGGACACGGAGAAAGCTAAGAAGAGAGTGACCGAGATGCCATTGGACAACTCGGACTGGCTTTAATTTGTTGGCCAGAGCCTCACGAAATAAGAGTCAGTCTTGTGCTGCACTTGCTTGATGTTTGGCTGTGTTAGCAAAGTTGTTGACTCGCTAGTTTTTTATAATCTTAATGTAATCATAACAAATGCACATGTACAGCTGTCCATATTTACGACAGAATTACACTCTGAAACTGTAAGGGTGGCGAATCCCTATACTATCAAAAGTTGTGCAGTGCTGCTTTAAGTTATCAAGGAGAACCCTGTGTTCCTACGTTGAGTAATGTAGAGGATAAAAATAGGAATAGAAGAGAAACGTCTGGAAACAGCGTCTCCATCCACTTGTGTGTACATGTGAACGAGAATGTGAGGGTTTCTAAGTGTTGTCAGGAGGGCTTTGAGCTGAGAAGATGGAGCATTTATGTGTTGATTACATATCTAGTACAGAATCTGCTTACCAGCGTGCAAACCATTTTGTACATCCGTGTTAGAAAGTGTTTTTGCTTGTGTCTGTTCCTGTGTTCCTGTGTTCCTGTGTCTGTGTATGTGTCTGTGTGTTTGTGTGTGTGTGTGTGTGTGTGTGTGTGTGTGTGTGTGTGTGTGTGTGTGTGTGTGTGTGTGTGTGTGTGTGTGTGTGTGTGTGTGTGTATGTGTGTGTGTGTGTCTGTGTGTGTGTGTGTGTGTGGCCAGACATTGGTTCTTATCTGCAGCTCAAACTTGAGACTCGATACTCCCCAAAGTTCCAGCTGTTGATCTGGTCACAGCAGCTATTTTCGCTCCACCTCCCCCTCTTCCTACTCCCTCAATCTTTCTCATGCTCTTTCAACTTCAAACATTCCGGAAGAGGGAAACATTTCTCACAACACATACTGAGTGTACATACATATATTCCTTTTTCCATCTGCCTCCCACCTCCTTTCGCCTTTCCAACTAAATTTCTTCTCTGCCGAGAACTCTCTCAATTTGAAATTTGCTTTATTGGCACTACAGGGGAGAACCTTGTGTTGCCGATGCAAAGTACATCAGTTACAGACCAATATTTTTTTATATTTCTGTCTCCATCTCCCTCCCAGCTTCTGCATCCCTTCATCTCCCCATCTCCCTTTGGCTCAACCTGAAACTGCATTCCACCTCTCCCTCTTGCTTCCCTCTCCGTCAATTTTTCTTCCCATCCAACTGTCTTCATCTTTTTCTACTGCTTTGTTCTTCTCTCTTTCTTCTTCCGTCTTTCCCTCCCTCCTTCTCTCGTCACTCAACTCTCTCTCTCTCTCTCTCTCTCATTTTGTTTTACATTTTAGGCATTTAGCATACACTCGGATCCAAAGAGACTGCCTCTCTCTCTCCCTCCCTCCCACACATGTCGCCTCCATCCTCCCATCTGTTTCTGAATATTCTCTCCAGCTCCCTAATTATCCGTCCTTTCCGACAGCTGATCTGGGTTCAGTGGCCGCGGGCTTCCCTTGATCATACTGTTCCCCACTGATCTGAGAGCGTCAATTGATCCTGGATCAGTGCGCCAACTATGAAACACTTGATAAACACACACCTCTTTGTTTTATCCACCTGCCCCTCCTTGCCTCCACCTCTTTGTCCCTCTCAACCCACTTGTCTCTCTTGCCCTACCTTCAGACAGAATTAAAGATCATCATTCAGAGGCGGCAGCGCAAATGTATGCAAAATCAATGGCAGGAGCGAGATGAACCAAACTCTGCCCAAGGTGGTGCAAATTGAAGCAAGAAGGCATTAGTTCCAAATGAAACTTGAGAGAGAAATTTTCCCAATGGTGTATCAGCTTCGAGCAACAAGCCAATGAAATCCTGCCATGTAGTATTTACAGCTGAGAAATATGTCCGTTGGGGATTTCTGGCTAGTAACACTGACCGATGACACATCCTAAGAGGTAGATTACCTGGAGAAGACACTACTCGTGCTGGGCAAAAGGATTAGAAAGATAGCACGACGGAGTAAAATGCATAATGCATCATAGCTTATTTTCTCATCTCCCCTCACCTTTATAGTACAAAGAAGTCAAGGAAGCAATTATCATAATGGCTGTCACTATCAGCCTGCTGCTTCTTTCAGCTGCTTTGGGTTGTCTGCATGCAATCACACTAACTCAGTGGGAAATGTTTTCAACACCTCGTCCTGATTTCTCTTGATGTCCTGCAGAACTTTGATTTGATTGTCTTCGTTTGTGTGGTGTATGTGGCTCTGTTCATTCTTTTATCTGTATAGACTGACTATCCTCATGTGGTTCATCCTCGCTTGTACAAGAAGTTAGTTTGAAGGAAAAGTTAAGACATTTTGGGAAATGCACTTATTTGCTTTGTTGCCAAGTGTTAAATGAGAAAATCGATACCACTCTCACATCTGTCTATTAGATTTGAAGCTAGAGCCATGGGACGGTTTGCTAGGCCCTCGTTTTAAGCCCCCAAGTCTCCTTCCAGGCAACGCTGCCTGGAAGGCACTAGGATTAGGTAATGGTTAGGGTTAGGGTTAAGGTTAAGGTTAGGTGCCTTGAAGTAGAGCTTCGTTCGGGCCCAAAAAATCAAGCCCGATCCAGCCCGAGTCCGTGCACGTTGTGTCCGAGCCCGGCCCGGCCCGACACATTAACTGGAATTATGAGCCCGAGCCCGATTTCAACCCAACACTTTTTTAATCTGTGGGCTGTTATAACTGACGTTCTCAACTACAATTCAGAGTTTTTTGAAAATGCAAAAATCTGTTTAAAATTATCTTAATGAATAATGCAACAGGAGCGAAGCATGTAGGCTAAACTGCGCTGTTTGTTTATTCAGAATGGAACGGATCGCAAATGGATCTGAATGAAGAAACATAAAAACTCAATGTATTTCTCTGTGAGGGCTTGCCCGCTTGCCTAGCCCTCAGGGGTAGCCTATGCTTGGAGAAGTAACAAAAGAGGACGTTGAAGGCTGACTATCATCTTTTCTGCCTTGGCGAGCCTGCTTCATGTGTCTGTTCATCATCCAAGTCCCCGTTTTATTTGCTGTCATAGCCGAACAGCGGCCGCACTTAATGTACTCAACAAAGCCGATACATATGTTGTCACTGCCCACGACTTGTTTAAAATGGTTCCATACCTCCGACTTTCCTCCAAACTTGCTCAACGGTAATTCTCCCGTTTTTTTTCTTTTTTTCTTTACATCCTCAAGCTCCATGTTGCACTTAAGCTCCACAATACAGCCCGCAGTCCCGGTGTGATGCGTGCGAGAGGAGGAGACTCAGCGCATGACACATGTTGCATTTTGTAACTGTAGTCCAACTTGTGTAACTTTTTGGACACATTTGTTACTTTGGCCTAAATAGATAATAGTTCTGATTATGGCATAGCTTTCTCCCCACCCAATTAGGCTAAAGTAATGATTAAAAAAAACACAAATGCTTGATCAAGGGTCCGGCCCGGCCCGGCCCGAGGATAGTGGCGGAAAATAACGGCCCAAGGGCGGGCTCGGGCTCGGGCAGAGAATCTAAACTCTACCTTGAAGTCAATGGTCGCAGCGCTGCCTGGAAGGAGACGTTGGAGGCTTAAAACACCATCGAGCGTTTGCTAGCTTAGCTAAGAATAAAGACTGGAAACAGGAGGAAACAGCTACCATGGTTCTGTCCATATGTGAAAACAGGCAGTGACTTTAAAACTCCAGGAAGTCACTTACACTCCAGTTTCCAAATGGACAACACAAACGAGATTTAATGTGCTAGTACTGTAGGCCGGTAGGATTAATAAGGCTAGCCCTCTCCAGTCTTTATACTAAGCTAAGCTAACCAGCTGTTGGCTGTAGCTGCACTTTTGGCATACAGACATGAAAGTCGTATAGATCATCTCATCTAACTCATCTCATCTAAAATAAGTGTCAAAGTGTCCAACTACTTCTAACGTCATTTTGCCAACAAGGGGTGTGGCATCTCCCGTCATATCACCCACTGGATTAGTTGTAGAGGGCCTAATGAAAAAATACACACACGTTCTAATGGCCCAGGTAAGCATCAGATGTAAGAGTAGGCTAGAGACCTACACAATCACAACTCCGTTGCAGCTGTCTTTTTATGGAAAATTCTATAAATCTGTGTTTCAGCACAATCTAAAGAAGGAAATATTTGCTGAAATGTTGATTCATTGAATTGAAAATGTAAAGATTGCATTGGAGACAGTCTTCTCCTTCCTCGAAGGAAGAAATCATATTGTAGAGTCCTAACAATAAGACTGATACAGTACCAATGTATGCATGTCTTTACTGTTTCATGTCTGGTTTATTGATTCTCATTTTTATTTCTATGGGTGAGGGGCAAAAGGCCAATTCTGGTATCACACGGGATGTTCTTCACACATTTACTTCATTAACCTCAAAAGTAAATTGGATTTTTAACTTTGAATTCTATGTACTCCTGTCTCTTTCTTCTCCTTGCACTTTTCTTCTATTACGCTTAATTATTTTAAGGACACCTGGAAAAATATAGAGTTCAGATGATACAAAGAGAAAATGTAGAAAAAGGACCTTCTTTCAAGTGCTAGATTTCAAAAGTCGTTCCTGCAGTCTTTCAATCCTGTGATGTTTGTCGTCAATGCATTCTACAGAAAGCCTTACCAGACACCAAGAAAACATTGACTGATGCGATTTGGATCAATAGTTTTACAGAAAATGTCAGAAAAACATCTCACGCCCCGCATGCGGAGTACTGTTTGGGACTGTATTGTGAGCAGTCATTGTCAGTTTTTCTCGTTCTCTGAGTGAAGAGTGGGAAGCCGACCATCCATTTCAATAATTTTTTTGTGCTTGGTCACTTAAGGCTCCCTAACACTGTAAACTTTAGAAGTGCTTAGTGTGTTTTATAATGAAATGATTTACAACTTACAGTTAAAGTCTGCCTACTCAATATCCTCCCACTAGGCGAGCGCTACCATGGTTTATAAATCATCAGAGAGCCATTACCTTGTTAAATCGTACTGAGGCAGATAGCCTGTCTGATGTCTGCTTATATGCTTTTATGGAAAGGAAGCAAACCGCATATGACAAATAATTTTAAATTATAGCCGGACTGAAAGCTAACGTACAGTATTATTTTCTGGTGAGGAAATGTGTCTGTGAAAAACGTCAAAGTCTTGTATAGTGTATAAGCAATGGATGTCTACTTTTATTGTCTGCACATTATGTAAAATAAGCAGACTGTGTAAGCCATGTGTGCCTGGCCTGGTTACGTTCAATTTATGGAATGAACACAGTTACAGTATTAATGTATATACCACCATGGTCCCTGTACAAAAAGGAGATTAGGAGAAATAAGGAAAGTGTTGGTGGGGACACAGCTGGAAACGTGATGTAGTTTTAAAGGCATTAAGGTGGGCAGATCCATCTTCTTTCCACGTGTGATAACCTTGTTTTAGTTCCTGAATCATAAAAAAAAAGTTTCTGAGTGTGTTTTCCCAAAAGATTTTACTTTTTAATCATGAGCAACGAAGCAAAACAAATATCTTCATTCATCCTTATTTGTCCGGCTGAAAGTTAATCGTTAGCTAGCAAGTGAAAATACAGCATCCAATTTGTGGTACTGTCACCCAGTCCTTTCACAATGGAGTCCTTTTATATGTATTTGCACCTACATCATGTTATATGCATTTCAGAGTCTGTGCTTCTTTTCTGAAATTGTTCTGAGATGTTGGACGTTGGTGTGAGCGTTTGACCTCACTTATACAGCCCACCTCTGTCCTACTATTGTGTGCTTTGCCAAGATATATTTCAATTATGTAACAACAGGACAAACATTTTTCACCACACAGAATACCAACTGAAAAAAACACATTAGCGACAAATTGATCTTAACCATCCAGAGGGATGTAGTGTCACATTTTAAGTTTGGGTTTGATATAACTGCAGCCCATTAATTAATAGCTGATTGGCTCATTAATGAATTCGCTAAATGTCTCTATTATATAGAAAATAATAAAATACAACCTCATAATTGGAAAAGGTTCTTTAACTCACCAAAACATAAACGCAGCACAAAAGCGTGTAAGATGTGAAACAAATGCGGTAAGAAGTGCACCAGGATTAGGAACACAATATTTAAGCAACATTTTTGAAGCAAAAATTCTCCTGAAACAAATTTCAAGCTTTTCTCTTTCTAATGCAGAGTAAACTGAATATATTTGTGTTTTGGACTTTCGGTCGATTAAATTAAGGAATAACAAGACATCGTGTTGTGCTCTGGACAATTGTGTTGGATATTTTTCACTTTTTTCTGACATGTTATTGACAAAACGACCAGTCAAGAAAATAATCAGGGTTGCCAAAGGCACCTTGGAGCGTTCCGAATAAAAAATGACAACCTTCAGTATGCTCATGGCTTTATCTCCTTTCCTGACAGTATTCACTCAGCTTCTTCTATTCGTACCCAAACTATTTTCCTGGTTGTGCCAACTATTCTGGCAAGCTAATTTAGAGCCTGCAGTTCAACCATGATGTTAAGTGGAACGTTAGCACACTCAAACGAATTCTTGAAACTAGCTGACTCACTCTGAAGCTGTTGAGACTCCTAAGAAGAAACTAGTTTTGGATGAGAGCACCAGCTAAAAGCCAAATATGTTAATGTAATGCCCTTGTTTGTTTCCCTTTCCTTGTCTTGATTTCAAACTTTGGCTTTCTCTGCCTGTCTTTATCACCCCCATGTCCATCTCTTTATTCCTCTGTCTCTCTCTCTCAGTAGTCAAGCATTAATGTAAGACAGTGTTTCCTCTATGTTGATAGCATAGTGGCGGTGCGCCACGGTAAAATTTCCAGCGCCACGGTATCAGAAATAGGGCAGACGCACAACAGGATTTCCGCTATGTACCACTGTTCCTTTGGCTGTTTATGAAAAGTCATAAAGTCGTAGAGCTGTCTGCTCTACTGTACTCAAGCGAACTGTCATCCTCTCTCTCTCTCCTCCTAGGGTGAG
The DNA here is from genome assembly GCF_010015445.1 of Perca fluviatilis. NCBI lineage: Eukaryota > Metazoa > Chordata > Actinopteri > Perciformes > Percidae > Perca > Perca fluviatilis. The sequence continues at coordinate 32,174,110 of NC_053122.1, read as the reverse complement.
CACATAGATATATACACTACATGTCGCCTTGGGGTTCTAAGCATGCGTCAAAACCGCCACCATCTTGGAACAGGGGTCTTGTCATAGGAAGTAGTGTATATATCTATGGGGTGAGCAGAGCAACTGGAACAGTGACAGGACGTCATCACTCGCAAAGTCACGGCAACCAAATAAACAACAGGGCGAGTACTACTTCACTCAATACGTGATAAACAGCGACGAAAGCCGCGACATGAAATCCGCACTCACGCGTGTCCCGTGAAATTTGACAACTAGAGTTTATTGGAAAATAGTGTTGGGCACACCTACTTTGATGAATTTACTGTTTATCAGACCTCAGATGAGACAGGAAGCTAATGTTCGCTAACGCTGCTGTGACGGCCCCTCTGCCTCTGACTCCCGTTGTAGGAGAAGGCTGTATTCCTCCGACGCGCTGTATTAACGTTACTGTTTTAAAACCATTTTCCAGGAAAAACGTAGCTAGTAATGTTCACTCAGCGTTTAGTGTTGTTGTTAAACTGTGTGTAAAATGACTGGTGACATTAAATCACCCTACGGTACAGTCTATTTGCTGTATGGTTTCAAGGTAACGGTCGGCAGCTAACATTAGCAGATAAGCCCGTACACTGACGTCCAATACCCTCCCCCCCTCGCCCACCTCCACCGCTGAAAGAAATTCTAGAGGAAACATTGTAGGAACCCATCTTTTTCATGCTTTCCTAGCTGTCTAATCTCTTCCATTAGGAGCACTGGATCTTTATTTCTCCCCTCATACATCCACCCATCCACTCCCCCACACTCCCTCCAGGGTATCTGTGGGTCCTTTAAAGGGTCTTAAAAATAAATTATCCAGGATTAAGGCCTTAAAGCGTATTAAAATATCCCATATTGGCTACAGTTATCAGATCATTTGTTTTTGCGATGGAATGACAGGTTCCTTTGCTCTAAAATGTTCCCGCTCAGATTAATACCGGACAGCATTAGCTGTAAAATGTGTTTTTTTTTTATCATTGTATCTCCTTTAATAAACACAACTGGGCTTTGTGTCCCTTAACAATTAATTTCCTGTGTTGCTTTATCTTCATCCAGACAGTTATAGATGCAGAACTCTCATTAGCTCTGCTCCACTGGAACCAGGCTGGTTTTCTCAGTGTTGTCCCTTTACTGTGTTTTTTTTTTTTTTATCTGACTCTTTCTTTCTATTCAAGACTTTCTAAAAATGTGCCCACACTGTGTTCTCTCCTCCTCTATGTCTCTGTCTCTCTGTATCACATCTCATCTGTGCAAAGCAGGGTCAAATTAAACTGATATGAATGGCTTTCCTTGCCTGAATAATGATAGTCAGCTTGAGCTTTAGATCCACCACGGAGAATTGGATCGAATCGATGTGACCCTGTGATTATGCCAGCAACATCAACATTTCATATATCACACCTTTTGGCTTTGATTTTTCATCGTTTCTCACATTATTTGTGAATAAGAACTTGTTTATGAATTAAATTCAAGGTCCATTTCCCCTGTCTCTTTCCCTGTATCCCCACTGCATCATTTTACATTCTAACTTCTCTTCTCTCTATAATGTAATAGTAATCTATCACTCTGTCTTCATTCTCTTCACCATATCCATCCTTTTCTTTTCCTTTCTATGTTAGTTCAATTTGATGATGTTTAATAGAGCTACTTGTTTAGTTTAAAGTAGTCAGGATCACCGGAACTACATTTCCAGGATAATTGTCCCTCAACTTCCGCTCTCTGTTGTCTAACTCCGTTCCTTTTAGGAAACAACAACAGACTTCGAGCTGGCAAGCTACACGCTGAAAATGTCAAGTTTTGAAGAAAATGTGGATCGTGCAACAAGGCAGTCCTGCTTGGTTCTTTCGGTGAATGATTGTAAAGATTTACAAAGAATATGTTTACGGCTAACTGGGTAGTTTTGGGACCGATTGGTGGAATTGCTGTGGACGAAGTACACATGGCGATACACTGGTAAGAGCAAATTAGGTTTAACCATGTATCCAGCTAATTTAAATAGCTCACGTTACAGTATTGTGTGAACAGTTAACTTCATTTAATATTGTATATGGCGTTTTCTTTAGCGGAGTGTGAATGTCCCACCAAAACAAGTTCCTTCCCGAGACTATTTAGAGCCACCGTTTCTACGTCCGGAGCTTAGCGTCACAAGACAATTGTGATTGATTTAAAGAAATGCAAACAACCCGGAACGTTTTTTTCTTCTACCCCAGAATGCATCTGTGTTGTAGCCAGACCTTACTGCACAGCTCTGTGGAAATAGGTCTGGCAATGCAGGACGTTTAAAGTAATGAGTAAGGAAAAGCATCCCTGCTTCTGTCTATCCCTCCTGTCTCTCTGGCCTCTGAATTTGTACTTTCAGTAGTACAGTCTCTGCATGGCAGTGTGGACGGCATCAAGCTGTTCGTCCATCCTTCTCTCCGCCGCTCCCTCCGCCCATCCATTTTTTCTCATGAAAAACTCTCCAAAGCCCAGTGCATGCTGTGCAGTGTTGGATCGTGGAGGTGAACAGGCCTAATTTATCTCCTTTTCTTCTTCTCTGCTCTTCAATCAACTCTCTTATTTCTTTCCCTTTTCATTCCTGTTCTAGTTATATTCTCTTACTCTCAACCCTCCATCTCTTGCTGTCGCAGCTCTGAAGCGCTCTGCTGTTCGGGCCAATGCATAGATCTGCTGCTCCATCTCCATCTATCATTTTCAAAGTGAAGCATTGAGGAATGTTCAGTCACTCTTTTCTCTCCATCCAGCCTCACTTCTTACATCCCACCATCATTGTATTATACTTAATCTGCCTGTCCTTCCTTTGAGTTTCCCTTCTTAACTGGACAATTACAGTAAACTGCATATTTTGTGCACAATCATGTGCAGGAGATGGTAACCAATTCCATGTCAACCTAAAGGAGCAAAATGTTTTTTCATTTTTTAAATTACTGTTAATGGCAGGTAAACAAATCCTATTAAAGTGATGGTTCGGAGTAATTCACCCTAGGGTCCTTTGCACCATGACCTCGAGCCAAACACCCCCCCCAGAAGCTGGGTTGAACATTGGGAGAGTTAGCTAGAGTAGCGTTATCAGCTGAATAGCTTAGCGCAGGGGCTAATGGACCCACGTTTGTATCTCGTAAATTACCCCACTAATAATGCCCGAAATGATACCAAACGTCTACAAGTAGTACAAATAGGTTATGCTCTCATAAAACGATGGATTGGAAAGTTTGTAAGTACACCAGAAGTTTATGAACACTTGCCTGCTTCTGCTCTCTGCTCTCTGCTGCTGCTGCTACTACCTGCATTTAGACGAGTGCTTAGGGCCGTCTACAAATTACTACACCGAAAAGAGTTACAACAAAAATATTTATTAATTCAATGATTAAATAAGGTAATGTCTCCAAACTTACCTCAATTATTACGTGTCTCCTGCTAGTTATACTACAGCACTTACTTTAAAAAAAAAAGTTAAATTAATAAATATTTTTGTTGCATCTCTTTTCGGTGTTGTAATTTGTAGACGGCCCTAAGCACTCGTCTCACAGCAGCAACAACAACAGCAGAGAGCAGAAGCCAGCAGGCAAGTGTTATTTACATAAACTTCTGGTGTACAAACGTGGGTCCGTTAGCCCCTGCGCTAAGCTATTCAGCTGATAACGCTACTCTAGCTAACTCTCCCAATGTTTGACCCAGGTGAAAAAAGCTTCTGGGGGGGTGTTTGGCTCAAGGTCATGGTGCAAAGGACCCTAGGGTGAATTACTCCGAACCATCACTTTAAAACATATTCAGTAACTGTTCTATTATATATCGTGTGTCCTACCAACAGCCAACTTTTTTTTTTTTAACCATGACCATGGTCTTTCCCATAGCTTAAACCAGCACTAATCAATCTTTTCATTTTAAGAATAGATTAAATGAGTAATGTGAAAAGAATCAAATCCAAAGAGAATTATTTCCAAACTCTGCAGTTCCCCTCAGCTAGAGTGAACCGTTTCAACAGGCAGCTGTTTTCAGCCAAACAGTGATAAACCCACTGTACACTACAGTACCTGCTCAGCACCAAACGGCACACAGACATATTTAGCGACCAGCTGGTGAACATATAGTGAAGCAATTAGCAGCTGAAGATTCAGATTGTTCCCCTAAGGAGTTGTTGGAGACCAAAATTGAGCTGAAAGGAGAGTGAATATTGGACTTACATTTGTCAATTGGAATGGCTAATGGTGTTCCTGGGTGTGCATATCGGAAACGTTTGCCAACATGTTTGCCGAAATTGTCTAAGGTGTTAAATTGTCAGTTTTGTGTTCACAGCTTGTTGCACTGCTCCCAGGTGGCCAGAAAAAGACACAGGGATTGCAGGTTCAAGTACCTTTTCTTTCAAGCTTGACCGCGCACATTCCCCAATCTTTACTTTAAGTATTTGTTGTGCCTGTCAACCAAAAGTTAGTGCATATCAACGACGATTCATTATCGGGATTGCTCCGGTGCCACCGGAAGATCCGCCGGATATCCCTTATTTGGGCTGGATGTCTGTCACCTTTCACTTTCTTCTGTGGATTTATGAGGACTATGGTTAACTGCTCTTCAGATCTCTGCAGGGTAAATCCAGACAGGTAGCTAGACTCTCTGTGCAATCTGAGTTTTCTGTTGCACGACTAAAACAACCTTTGAACGTACACGTTCCACCAAAACAAGTTCCTTCCTGAGGCTATTTTGCAGACCCAATGTTGCTCCATATATGGCGCTTAGCGTCGCCAAAGACGATGGTGATTGGTTTAAAGAAATGCCAATAAACCAGAGCACGTTATTCTCCCATCCTGTAATGCTGTGTGGACTAGCCGGACCCTCCTCTGCAGAAAGGTCTGGCAATGCGAGACTAACCAAAAGTTAACAGTGGTAGATCAGAAAATATTGTTGTTCTGCCAAAGGACTCTTCTTTCATTCTCTCCATCTGCTACTCTTCCCCTAACAATGTTTGCCTTCTGTTAACAACTCTTCTTCTTCTCCTCCCTCATCATCTTTCCTACTGTACACACCTCCATCCATCCCTCTACCTCCTTTCTATCTCCTCTCTCCTCCGACAAGATCTTCATGTCTTCCCCTCTTCTTTCGCTCTCCATCTACTGCACTTTGAAGAGAAAACATGGGCCAAGGGTTGAATTCTGAGCTCCCATCATCTTCCTCTCGCTTCTGTCTCTCAACTCTCTGCTTTAGTACAGTACAGCATCTGCTGTGCATCTTGGTCTACTGCAGCAGAGAGTTTCTGCTCCCTCCTCCACCTCTGCCTCCTTCTCATCCTCCTATTTTCTCCCATTCTATTTCCTCCTCTTCCTCTTCTCAATTTCCTCCAATGGAGAGGTCAGCCTTTAAGTGTTCTATCATTGCATTGAAGAGCCTCACTTTCTGTCTCTCTATGGTTAAAGCTCCATCTGGAGTAGAGACTTGCTGATCTCTCCATTTGTCCTTCCCACCTCCCTCTCTCGTTCTCTCTCGCCTCTCTGTTCTCCAAATTGTCTGTTGCGAAAATGTTGGCCCTCTGCAATGAAAACGTCTCGGCTTGTATCCATCTCCACTCTCGCCATTCTTATCTCCATCCCTCTATCACTTCACTTCTGCTGTTATGTGTTGCACGACGAAGTCTCTCTATCTCTCCCAACGCCCTTGTCTCTAGTTCTCCAACTCATCCCACCCCTCCTTCCTTCCATCTGTACCACTCTCTCCTCTTTTTACTCCCGAGCACCAAGTCTGTTGTGATGTTGGACCACTGGAAAGATACACTGGAAAAAAAGCTAGAGTTAAGATTTGAGCTTGTCAGGATTTAAGTTTTCTTTAAAATTATTTGATTTTAAATATCCTTTTGGGACATATATTTTCCCCATCATGTCACATAAAAAAGGGAACATTGTTTTATTGCTATCGTAGCCTAGCAATGCCCATGTCTTTGTACTCAAACTGGCTGCTGTGCATGCTCCTTTTTCACTCCTGACAATGTTTTGAACCATAGGTTTCAGCCAACACAGTCAAAAGTAATCATTAGCACAGAGCACCATGTTTATAACGTCAGTCCTTATTTACAGTGTCAGTTCTTTCCCACCACTTTCCTTTTTTTTACTTTCTTAAAACACAGGGTCTGTTGTGTGACGTTGGAACATTGAACCAAAGAGTGGGAAGCCTCTCATTTCAAAATATCATTAAACACCGGTCTGGCTTGCCCACCATGTTAGGCCCTCAAATCGCACAAAATGGAATTAATGAGAAAGTTTATCTTTATAAGTAGGGGCTTGAATTCAACACGTTGATGCACTTGTGAACAGCAGACTCTGAGGTTTGTTTTCTTGATCTGTTTTTATTTGTTGCACGTATTAAGCACTTTTGGCACCATGCAACATAACATGTTGCTTGCTTTCTCAGTTCCCTGATGTCTTTGTTTGGGACTTTGTCTCTGGAACAAAGCTTTTGGCCCAGTTAGTATAATGTAGTTATTAGTGTCTTGTTCAGTAAAGATGAAGTATCAAATATCTTTGTTTCAACCATGTCTCCTAAAAATTACACTCACATGGAATGGATGTGCATTAGCAAATATGTTTTCGTCGTATTTGAATGTAATTTTGTAGGAGATAGTCGTTTAATTGACACTGTCATCGTGTCTCTTGTCCCCTCCCTCTCACCTCTCTTTTCTCCAAAGTACAGGGTCTGCTGTGCAGTGTTGGACCATTGCAGTGAGGAGTTATCGCTCTCGGGCACCGTGCAGGTCAGTGTCACTGTCCCCCCTACGGACACCGTCTTGTCTGTGGTCACCGGCTGCAAGGGGTCGTCGTCTAGGTAACAGGAGAGAGGAGGGGGTGGAGAGAAAAACGTCATAAGACAGAGTGATAGAGAGGCAACGGAGACAAGTCAGAGAGACACTGCACCTATATGAAAATACAAGCAAAAATAGTAGCGCACACCAACACACAAATCAGATAAACCCACAAAATGCATTATTTGCCTCGCTTTCTCTCTTTCTCTCTATCTCCCCCCGCCTATCTCTTTCTCCGCTTGTCAGATTATCTATATATCTCTATCTGTCTTTCTGGAAGCAAAGAGTCAATGCACACACACACACATACACACACACAGATATGCTGTCAAAGGGACAGAAAAAGCAGACAAATGACTATCTGGTTGTATGTCTGCGAGGCCAATGTAAGAGCGATGAGTCAGTAGCAGCTCTGGCACCGAGAGACTGCAGGACCTGAGGGAGCAGCAAAGATGAAGAGACCACGACAGACAGTGGCTCTCGACAGGTCAAAGCAACAACAAGAGCTCTGGCTCATGCCTCGAATGGCTTTGTGACCCTCTTCTGTCAATATCTGTGTCACTTTTTAACAGCGTGCATATGTATCGGCTGGAACAGGAACAAGCTCAAACGGGACAGGCATTATGGAAATGAGCAGGTCAGAGGGACAGAGAAATAGAATACAAATGACCTAGCATAATGAAGGGATTCTAAAGGCTAGAGCTGGAAGTGAAACGCCACAAAAACACTGAACAGTGAACTGGGTGTGTAACAGTATTCAAATTGGCTCAAATTATGGTATTTAACAGCACTCCCTTGATAACGGTTGATGGTGCAGGCTAATGCTGCTCTTTGGATTCAGTGATGGTGACAGACGATTACGTGAATCAGAATAAGAGGTATTAAAATACGCAGCCCCTCGTTATTGTGAGTAATGCCGAGCCTGGCCGCTGCGGCGCTTTTTACCGTGTTAAGTTACCGCCGCTTTGAGTGCACTCAGCCATGCTTTGCGCTCTCCTCCCTTCCTGCTGACTTCAAAATGTGCCAGTGCTTGCTCAACCTAATCCCAAGCAAAACAAAAATATGGCATTATTGACAACAAGGCCAAGCCAACGGAGGGAACATCTCCTAAGAAGATATGCCCCAAAGCGGTCTCCTCACCCCTGAAAATATAGCGTGTATAAATAGTTTAATTGGAACCAACTTGTCAAGCGGGAGACAGGTTTATATTCGGTGTGAAGCGTTATCACATCCTTGCACCGGCGGTGGAATTTCTTCTTTTTTTTTTCTGCAGGAAGAACATCTGCTTAAGTGTGCTTCGGCGGAACTCCCATCAAGACATGAAAGAGGTGGGGGACACATGAAGAGAGGATGCAGAAGAGGAGGCGAGCAAACTAACTGCATGTTGTATCAAAAACACACATTTGCAGAACATGAGCTGAGAACTACAACTTTGGGTATCTTTCTTTGAAATGTAAAAGCTGGATGGCCAGTTCAGCATCTCAGAAAAACACAAGTTATTAGAATAGAAAAAGAAAAGAAAAAAAACTCTTAGATTTGCCTCTGGGCTGAGAGGATTCAGAGGTCTTTAAGGTACAGCTGCCGTTCGCCTGTAGGATTCAAAAGGCACTCAGAGACTTCCTGAGCGCTCCGTGTCAGAGTAAGTTGCTCCCCCGCTCTCTGTGGTGTTTTACTGCAGCGCTGACCTTGTGGTCAGTTTATCTAAGCACCGTGATGGCTGAGGGCTGAATGTGTGGTCAAGTGCAGCACGGATTAGTGTCTCCTTTAATAGCGTCTTGGGCTAATTCTTGCGGCTGATCGCAAGAGCTCCTCTCCTTGGCATGAACACTTTGGGTAAATTGGCTGTCCCAGTGCATCGCTCATCAAGCCAACCGCACTGAGCTGCAACAAGTTAGCCAAACCTGTGTCTTATCCGTGGCTGCTGCAGAAAGATGGCGTTTCTGACCAAGCACAGCCTGTGTTTAAGGCTCAGAGTGACATTTGTGCTGGTACAATTCCAGTAGTCAATTAGTGGCTCTTGAGGAGATATCTGTCCACTTTTAAGTGGACACATTTTAACAGAACTCTACATAATATGGCTGCTCGATTATGGGAAAAACATCATAATCCCCAATATTTTGGTCAATATTGAAACCACGATTATTTAATACTATTACTCATTGTCTTTTGGAGAGATGTTGCAATTATTTAAGTGAAAAAACAGTGAAACAGTTAAACAAATTGGAACAGTGAAATCACCTTGAACTGTGCAATTTCCCGTCATACTTCTTCTCCTGTTTCAATTATTGTGTCAAATGTTTTAACAATGATTAAAAAGCAAAATGCATTTAAAAGCTCCATTAATGCATACCAATCACTTGATGATGTACAGTATATGAGCAGGGCAGTCAACATGTTGCAGTAGGCCTATTGTTTAAACATAATCACAGATACATTCGGTTTAATTTAATTGGAGCTCTGGGTCCAGTTGAAATTTGATTGCATCAGGGTAATGTATAAATCTTTAAGCACTAAGTCAAATGGCTGTAAGCATTCATTAGGAGGGGTGGGGGGTGGGGGGTTAGCAGCAGTGGGCACAGTAGGAGCCAGAGAGATTAGGCCAAACTAAATAAAAACAAAAGGTTTCTGCGGTTGACAAATTTAATGCCACATCTGAACTGTCCTAATGGCACACCCGACCCATTCACCAGTCCAAACTGGTTCACACAAACACTACAGAGGCACTCGCCAGCAGCATATGACCCCTATAAGCCTCAGATACAGATACAGCTGTTCTTCCTACCTTTAAAGCTACTTAACATCAAAGTTAAAGGGGGGGAATGAAGTTCAACCAGAGTTTAAACGGTTAAGTCAGGCTCAACACCCGAGCTGCAAAAATAAAAATAAAAAAAGAGGAGACCTATCTATCCTTAGCAGACGTTAAGTTAAACACTGTGGCTTGCGCTTCTTTCTTCTCACCTCGCATCCCCCTCAAGCTGTAAGCCCGAGGAAGACACGGGTATTTAAAGCAACACAATTTACACTTTTCCTAGCCAGCAACAAGGTGAGAGAACGCAGAGGTAGAAGGCTGACTGGGATATCACATCAAGGGAGGGGGAGAGGAGGAGAGAGAGAAAGATGGATGGATAAGGGTATGTAGATGAGGGTGGGTGTTAAAATGAGTGTGTGTAAAAAAAAAAAAACACGGGAGGGAGAGAAGAGAGGAGCCCAGTGAGAAAACAACATTGAAGAAGAAGCTTGAGGGCCCTCAAATGATGAAAAAAGAAGAGGGAGAAAAACTTTTGAAATACCCTTTTTAATTTTTTAAATAGGCTCATTTGCTTCTTCTCTGAGAGATAGACGAGACGATTAATATCTATCTCATGTCTATGCTTTAAATGCAGAGCTGCAGTCAGGGCATGTTTAACGTAGCATCATTTTGGCAACAATAAACTATCACGAAGCAAACTAATCAACGCGTATTTTGTTTGTTACGTACTTGAACGGAAATGTAACCATAACCATTTGTAGCTTTAGGCGGAATATACAGTACGTGCTAAAACTAGAGGTTCACCTGATTTCAAATGTCTGAGGCTTCAAATTATATCCGGTTAATCTGGTTCTGTGTCATTGTTTCAGGTTGAGTCTACCTCTTGTCTACGGTGGCACATCTGCCAGTGATGGTGTTCTCCCTCTATTTGTAACTGTTCGGGTCACCCACATATAATGTACATATCTGTGGGCTCTAGGATACTGTGATGGGCCACAGTTTTCTAAGGTTTCATCGATTAATCAAGAAAATGAACAGCAGAGGAAACGATCACAAAAATAACCGTTTGTTGCAGCCCTGCTCACCGGTTTGCTTCTGAATAAGTGTTTCGCTTCCTGGTACCTGCTGCTCCGTCCACAGACGTGGGATGATGTCATGCACATGAAAGTATATTTTCTAAGCTTTAGGAAGGCTTGCGAATACAAAAACCATAATGGTGTCCTTTCTGTTTTACAGACATCTCTTGGATAATGGTAGTCTGTGGGGTAAGTCCTTTTTAAGGCAGCAGGGGGATTTTAATCTGTTGCAACACCGTGGTTTCCTACTGGGGTAAATTGACAGCAAAGCTGACTTGCAACTCCATATCCAGCTCTCTCAATACACTAATGGAACAACCCGGAGTTTTGTCATTACAGCGAGGTTGCCAGGTTTGGAACCATCACGCTCGTACAGAGACCAAAATAAGGTGTTGCATCAAGCTGCACAGAAGTACTGGGTGAATAAATAAACTCCTCCATTAACCAAATAAATGTGTATGTATCAGTTAAAGATACATTGTGTAGTGGCCGGGTTGGTTCAGTGGTAGAGCAGGTGCACACATACTGAGAGGTTTATGCCTCGACAAAGAGGTCCAGAGTTCGAATCCGACCTGTGACAATTTCCTGCATGTCTTCCCCCTCTCTCTCACCTAGCTGTCCTGTCAAAAATTAAAAGCAGAAAAACCTCAAAAAAATCATCTTTAAAAAATAAATAAAAATATACCTTGTGTAAATAGGGCTCTGTGCCCTCCGCCTCCTGTCATTTAGCTAAGCTAGGCTAACCAAGGCCCGAACAAAAGATTGACACACAGACATGAGATTAATATCGATCTTCTTATCTCTCTCTTGGGAAGAAAGCAACTAAGTGTATTTCCCCCAAAAAATGAACTATTCCTTCACTCACTAAAAAGAAGAAACAGTGAAAAATGCAATCCACTTTGGCCATCTCCATGTTCACCCTCTCTTCCTTCCTCCTCCATCTGTCTCCCTTCATCTTTTCCCCCCCGCCTATACTCTCCATCTGCCCCGATGTCCTCCTCGGTTTCCTCTCGTCCTCTCTCACCTCTTCGCCCTTCTGTCGAGCCGCCTCCTCCTCCTCCTCCTCCTCTCCCAGTCCCGATAATCTCATTTACTTCTCAGCATACTTAATTCCCTCATTCCCTCGTTTTTTTGTTCTCCAAAGGAAGCTTGACAGTGTTGCTGCTTACGAGCATGGGTTAATTAACTTTATTTACTGTAATACAAGTGTATGTGTGTACCTTTAGCATGTAGGTGTAGTGTGTCGACACTACTCACCCCATGTGTGTATGGTGTTTGCACATAAGGGTGTAGCAGTTGATTTGCAAGGAAGTAATTACGAATGATTGAAAAGTATTAACATACAGTATCTCCTGACACAAATGAATGTGCGAGTTTAAAGAGAGCTTACTATTGATGTGTGTGCATGTTTGCACTCAAGTGCAGTCGTATTTGTTTTGCAGGGAGGAATTTATCTGTTTGTGCACAAGTGTGTGGGACGAAGTATCTGTGTGATTTATGAGATGGTTTTTATCTGCATGTGGTTGAGGCTGTGCGCATGTGTGTGCTGGTATGTGCGTATGTGTGCATCCATATTGTATTGCAGCTGCACAGAGAGCAGTGCTGTGGTGTGTGACAGACAGACAGAGCCATGTGTCATGGTGCTGGCGATGCTGTCCACGTTTGATGGGAAATTCAGCAAACAGTGCGCGGTTTGATATGGCATGGTATGATACAGGCCATTACACACACACAGAGGCGTCCATTGGCAAACACTGCAAGCATGGTGACACGCCCCCAACACCCTGAAACGTACACACACACACACTGTCATAAAACACACAAACAGGAAGACATACACGTCTGTCAGGCACAAACAACTAAGCTTACAGAAAGACATACGTAAAAATGCTGTTAAAAATACATTAGATACAGTCGGACACGAGAGGCATACATACAAACACATGCACACAAAGCGCACAGAGGACACATTCAGGAAGACACACACACACACACACACACACACACACATACACACTGACACAGAGAGAAACCTCCCCCACACCATCCATCTCTGCCCAGCTGTCTCCGACCACCACCCATCCCCCTGGGTAAGCGCGTGTGTGTGTGTCTTTGAGTATAAATGTGTGTTTGTGTGTGTGTGTGTGTGTGTGTGTGTGTGTGTGTGTGTGTGTGTGTTTTGTGTGTGTGTGTGCCCTTCTGCCCCACTCTACCCTCTACAAGCTCCCCACTCTCTTCCTCTTTTTTTTATCCTTCTCTCCATTCCATACCCCCCTTGTACTGTACGCCTGGTGTGAGTCAAAAGATGCAAATCCAACCCATATATTTGATAATTTGCCCTGTGAATGAAAAAAAAAATAATGCAATGTGAAACAAGTCTTTTTTTCGAGTAACAGCCTCCCCTTTTTAATTGCGAGACAAACACTTCTCCGGCTTGTGAAGTGCGGAGCGGGTGTAGCGAAAGGCTTTGTTTTCCACCTGATTTTCGCGGCTTCGCAGCTTTTAATAGAGGAACAGTTGTTGCGACTCTCATTCGGTTGTCCTGTCGCTGTCATCTGGGGGGCACTGAACAAATTACTTATAATCTTTGAGGGTGTGGGTGGGTGGGGAAGTGAAGGGGGGTTGGGGAATGGGATTGGCCTGTTTGTTTGGGATTTAAGCACCCCTGCCTGCCGTCTTAGCACAAACAAACTCCTTAGCCTTTCCTCCAGCCCGCCTTTTTTTCTCAGGGCTAAGGGTTTGCAGGGGATTGTGGAAGCCCAAAACAGCCCCCACCCGTCTCCCATCAAGTACCCCCTCCAACCACCTCCAGCAGCACCGACCCTGCCACCCCACCCTTCCTCTGCTGCCTGTCAAACATAGTTAGCTCAGAGCTCAGACGATCCCCCCTCCACTTCTTACTCCTCATCCTCCACCAGCTAAAACCCCTCCGCGCACACAAACACACAAACACACACACACACACAGACACACGCGCACGCACATCACTCCCATCACAGCCCAGCAGTGTCTGCAGCAGCAGTGAGGCGCCAAGCCGGCCGCCCCACCCTGCCACTAGAACAGCGCTATGAGAAAGAAAAGAGAGTGCAGGGTGAGAGAGGCAGGGGGGGAGGGAGACGGGTTCAGCTTGCAGAAAAGGGCAGCAGCATCACTGCTGACAAAAGAAAAAAGAATAATGATTTGCCAGTAAGAGAAAGACAGAGAGACTTGGGGCGATGAGCGAGAGAGAGCAAGAGAGAGGTGGAGAAAAGCCCAGGGGAAAAACAGGGAGAATGAGAGAGGGAAAGAGAGAGTGAGAGGTGAGCGAAGGACATGGCAGAAATAAGCATATATAGATAGATGAGACCGATGAGGAGAGATGACAGGGTGACTTAGAAAAGGGGGCAAAAAGACTGAAAGAGCATAAAAAAACAATGAGAGCGAGATGGAGGGAAGTGGAGCAGAGTGGAAAGACAGAAAGTCAAAAAGGAGACAGAGGGATGGAAAGATTAAAAAAAACAGAATAAGGCATGTGAAAGTGGGTTAGAGAGAAAGAGCAACAGTGATAGCTGATAAGAGTTAAAGGATATGTTCAGATTCTTTCAAGATTTCAATTTTAATACCATAAGCATGCTGAAAAAGTTATCAGCCCATGTAATCATCCATTCCTCCTCTCCATACATGTCTGATCTTTAATGGCGACACTGTATGTGATGGTGGATGAAATCTACTTTTGTCATTCTTATTTCAGCTGGTTAATATAAGTGTTATATTATTACTGAGTTAGTCAAAACAAAGTTAGTCTTTTTTTGTACAAAATTCCCTCTTTGTGTTTGCTTGGAAAGTGTTCCCTTGCTGATCCATGGCGCAGGGATACGTCCTGGTATTGGCATGTACAAGGCTGGATTACATCCCCCAAAAGCCTCAGATTACATGTCAATTGGTTTTTGGCACCAATAAGGTACAATATCAAGTAGAGCGGGTTCTGCACAGCCCAGTATCCTAGGAATTACTTTCACATTGGAGGATTCTACACCTTGTAATTATGGCCAGTGCCACAGTCAGTGACAATGCAAGAAATATTGTGCCCTATTCGCAGTGAAGCGGCAACGATGGGTGTACGACTTTCATTAAGGAGACCAGAAAGTGAGAAGTAAAAAAAGACGTTGGCATTAAATGTAACCCAGGTTTTTGCAGAGTCATTCATCAGCACTCTTGTCTAGCGAGATAGTTGTTCTGCATTATTATCTGATTTTGTGGCACCACAAAAAACACCAGGAATCAACATACATGCAACTGTCCGAATGCAGACTGCTGAAGCTTCATTTTATTCCTTACCTTTTTTTTCAACTATTTTAATATGATGCATCTTTTTTAAAAGTCTTTTAAAAGAAAAAAACGTTTTCAATGTACATAAACAAAATCTGAACCTATACTGTAATGTCACCCTTCATGTATTCACTAATAATACTGAAACCCATTAGTCAGCTACTTTTTGTTACATGATAATTAGCTCTATAATCATCTCTCTGCACTGTTTTGATACGTTCCTTGTATTGTGATGCAGTGTCAAGGGCTTTGGAAATGTTGTTCATTATTTGACAGCTGTGCCAGCTAAGCTTCTTTTAAAAATGAACCGATTGGACACAGACAGATGAAGAGACAGAGACAGAGAGATGCTTTTGATTTCAAAGAGAAGAACTGTGGCAACTTTACCAACCAGAAATCATCATGTGATAATAAAGAAAGATAACCAGGCTTTATCTGTCTATTTACACGCATACGCACGCATATGCACGCATACGCACGTATACGCACACACACACGCGCCGCGCGCACACACCACACACACACACACACACACACACACACACACACACAGAGGAAGATAAAGAGAGTGAAATCTTTAATGCCTTGGCAAATGCAGTGACTTCCCCTGCCAATAGGCCACTTAAAGAAATGAGTAGTCAATTACCAGAAGTCTGCCCTTTTGGCTAAGATCACTGGACCCTCTAAAGGGCCTCAGAACCTGCACTCTTTCTCTCTATCGTCTCTGTACAGACAACACCCATCTTTCAAAACAGCAATAACCACATGCTAGGAAAAAAGTTTCCAGTCTGTTCTGAAACACTATCACGCATACACACAAACTCTTACATAAGCATGAAATGACGCGCACACTGGGTGATAATTTAATATCATCGTTCGTCTTTCAGGGCGAATCATATCATGATGAGGTTACTGTTGCACCAAATTCAGTTATCTAGATTAAAGATTCTGAGCAAGCGCTGATTAGAAACAAAAACAAAGTTTTTTCGTTTTACATGTTTTACGGTAAAGCTCACTGCACAGAACATCAGATAATTATGTAATGATTTACCGTCTAATATATACACAGTATGTGATAGGTATGTGGACAGATCCACATATTTTTGGTTTGTGGCTGTTTTTCATGGTTTGGGCTAGGCCCCTTAGTTTTAATTCATGTAAATAATGAATGCTGCACTAGTGTGGTTCCAAATTTGTGGCAACAGTTTGAGGAGGGCCTTTTCCTGTTTGAACATGTCAATGCCCCGGTGCACAAAGTAAGGCCAAGTCACTCGGACATCAGTGCTCGATCTCACTAATGCTTTTTTGGCTGAATGGGAGGCAATCCCTGCAGCCAGGCTCCAGTACTCTGTGGAAAGCCGTTCCACAAGAGTATGTTACAGCAGCAGATTAATGCCCATGCTTTTGGAATGACATGATCTACTATTACATACTAGAAGGGATGGGGAAAAAAAGCGAAAATCGTATGTATCGTGATTTTTTTTTTTGCAACAATTTTTAAAATGGATATTTTTTCCTAGAATCGATATTTTTTATTTATTGTTTTACCAATGATTCACCTAAATATTTTCTGTTTATACAACACGCTGACGGCGACTACATCATATCCGTTTCCAACAAAACAGAGCGAAAGCAGAACATGCAGAACATCCATGTTTTGTTCTTCTTTACAAATGAAATAAATGTCAGACTGACTGACTGACTGACATGTGATGTGCATTCTTCTTAGAAAACAATTAGTTTTTAGAAATGTCTCATGATATATTGTCTCTAGAAGGGTATTATTCAACTTTTGTTTTTGTAAAAAAAGAGAAAGAAAATCACAATAATCAATACTATCAATTGCAATACTTCTAGTATCGCAAAAAAATGAAAATCACAATACAAATTGAATCGGCAACCTTGTATGGTGAAAGAATCAAATCGGGACAGAGGCATATCGTCCCAGCACTTGAGTAATGTTCACCTGCCTGCATACTTTTGACCATGACGCACATATACAGTATATTGTTTGTAAAAAATATTCAAATACGGTTACGGTGATATTGTTTAAAGGCCAGCTGTATACTGGATGCAAAAACGCAGGAGAAAACACATAATGTACCACAATGTACATGAATAGACATAGTACACAGGCACACATACTCTCCACCTCTGCCACTCTATAGCATGCCAAAACACACAGACACGCTATCGCTCTCTCTCTCTCTCACACACACTCACATACACCTATCTAGTCATAAAACCTTCCGATAACAGCAGAGACTTATACACCAGGCACAAGAAGGATAGGGCTCTCGATTCCCCGAGAAGGGCCAAGATTAGAAAGAGGGGGAATAGTCCTAAAGCTTTAGTAAAAGAGAGAGCGAGGCTGAGGAGGATGAAGGAAGAGAGGGCGAGTGACAGAGGGAGAGCAATGGAGGAAGAGAGAGAGAGAGAGCGAGAGAGAAGGGTGAGCCAGTGAGCAAAGGGGTGACGAGGGGAGATATGCTTCAAATTAAAACATTTGGAACAAAAGAGGATTGTTGCCAAGCAACCCAGCCAGAACGGGGTTACCAGAGCAACCAAGGTGACCCGAAGCTTGACCTAAGAAATGGAGTTGCCCTTGTCGTCCGTCGGCACAAACACACACCAACACACACACACACACACACACACACCAACACACACCTCTCTCTGTCTGTTGCTTTGAAGGCCCAGAGAGAGGTGGAGGTGTGTGTTGGTGTGTGTTGAATGCTTGCTCTTGTGGAATTTCTGGAATTGTTGGGTCTTTGTAAATTATAGTGTTGTCTAGACCTACTCTATCTGTAAAGTGTCTTGAGATAACTCTTGTTATGAATTGATACTATAAATAAAATTGAATTGAAACTGAATTGAATTGTTGGTGTGTTTTGTGCCTTCGGACGACAAGGGTGACTCCAGGTACCTCTCTCTGTCTCTGTTACTTTGAAGGCCCATCCAAGTCACGCAAACAGACAGCAGGTTCCTTCTGGAAAATGCAGAACACAACTGAAATGTCATCCTGTGGCACAAACAAGAAGCAGGGCTTTCAGTCAGGAGGGGGTTTTTAGAACTGAGAGGGGATGAGGTTAGGTGGCTAATGGACGACGTTAGCCAAAATCAACAGCTAGTGAAGCACAACACATAAACTGTCCAATGTCCAAGATGAGCTTGCAGAATAAACAAACAGAGCAGTATTTTTCAGATGGTTTTGGCAGCACTGTCTGTACACAAACACTGTTTTGAAAAGATGGACGGATCCTACATTCACCTTTAGTAAGGGAATGGATGGGCAATCCTCATTTAATTGAGGAACTATTAGAGAGGTTTTACATTAGACGTCATTTCCTTTGAAATATTGTGGCTCTGTCTTTACCATGAATTAATTAAGACACCAAATCCTGTAGAGACCTACTGATAAGGGCTGGGTATCCCCAATGATTCAAAAGGGACTCAATCCACCACATCCATGGTGAAAAAGCATATATTAAAAGATCGATTTTGGGATTTTATTAATCAATGTCAGATCACTCAAACAAAGATGGATTTTAATTGGAGAATCAATTACTTTATCCCAGCCCTACTACTAATACTGGATATTTTTGGCCGATACAGAAACCCCTTTAAGATAAGGTTTTCAGCCTTTTTTTTTTTTTTTTATTCTTCAAACAACTTCTTCCGTCACTTTTCGTGTGCAACAACATGAATGCCTTTGAAGAGAGACTGTATAAAAGTGTGCCCTGTTATCCCCATTTGTATGATTCATCACCTCAAGACTACAAAGACACAAAGCTCTTGAATACAGATCAGGTAGTCAGTGTGATGCAGCCAGGACCAGGCTATAATGACAGGCGTTTTTCCCCATCTTTAAGTGTGGCCATTCGGAAAAGGTTAACACTTTTACTTTTAGATGTGGTTGGCCAATACAATAAATTTTTTTCAGTTGAAATCACCCCTCTTCGTGACTGCTGTCATGCACATTTGATCAGAAATCCATTTAAACTATTTCGAAAATCAGCCTTGCATTCAGTCTTCTAAGACGTTGCGTTGTTTTCCATGCATAATTATAAAAACCTGTCCTGATAGTCGTATTGCAAACTGGGATACTTTAAGATGCTACTGAAGTCGGTTTCTTTGGTATCATGTCAACTCTCTTGCCTGGCTGCTTCCACTTGAAATCACAAATAAACGTGTTCTCTCTTCATCGTGTAATTGTTGCTGCGTTACATGAGACTGAATGTTCTGCTGGATGTTTTGTTTCAGGCAGACCTCCTTCCTTTCTTCTCCTCTCTGTGTCTCTGACTGCTCCGCCACATGACATGAAAGGACGAGGAGTGTGTGTGTGTGTGTGTGTGTGTGTGTGTGTGTGTGTGTTGTTTTTGTTGTGTGTGTGTGTGTGTGTGTGTGTGTGTGTGTGTGTGTGTGTGTACTGTAAGAGAGTGTGTGTGTTTGTGTGTCCGCCTGGAAATAGCACAGAAAGACAAAGCACGGTTGGAAAAAATCTTAATGTGGACCAACGTTTGGAGTACTGTGTGTGTGTGTGTGTGTGTGTGTGTGTGTGTGTGTGTGTGTGTGTGTGTGTGTGTGTGTGTGTGTGTGTGTGTGTGTGTGTGTGTGTGTGTGTGTGTCTCCCCTTCACTAGAAGCGTGTTTCTCAGTGTATTGGAACGCTCTCTTCCTTGTATCCAGGCATGTTGTGTGTGTGTGTGTGTGTGTGTGTGTGTGTGTGTGTGTGTGTGTGTGTGTGTGTGTGTGTGTGTGTGTGTGTGTGTGTGTGTGTGTGTCTGTGTGTGTGTGTGTGTGTGTGACATGTAAACCCCCTTCTCTTCCCCCATCATGTCTGCAGGAATGTGTGTACGCCTTGTAACGACAAATGGCCACTAACGAACGCAACCTTTCAAACTGGCCCCCACAGTTTGTCACTCCCAATCAAGACAATGGAGATCAATGGAACAGCAAAGCGAGGGAAAGGAAGATGAAGAAGATGAGGAAGAGGAGTAGGGGGATGGGGCTCCCTGCTTCCAACAATGGCAGCGCAGGCACAGACAGTGAAACAATAGAGGCCGGACTGCGTCGTTTTCTATATGCGTGCACACTGAGTGGCATGGTGGCTCCAGACATCGTTAGGGCGCCCCTCGTGGGCTAATTGACTGATTAGGGTCACTCCACATGGTCCCAACTGTCATGGCCGTCCAACATCGAAGAATTGGCGCGGCCGTGTAACCATCTGGTGACCTACTTGACACGAGGGATGAACTATAATGCCATGGAATTGGAGATTCTAGCAGTGTTTATTTATTTATTTTAACGCTGCAAACATGCAAATTATGATTAGAATATTGCGTTCTATTCATACCGATTGATGAATTGCATCTGAATTCAATTACTGAGAAATTAAACCATATATCGTTTTGCTAGAGATCTCCTGGGCTCCATAAACGACCCCTGGACCCTAGTGATTTAAAAAAAAATGAGAGCACGGTGGCACACAGCGCTAACACGCAAGCCTACACACACTATTAATACATCAGGCCGAGGATAATGCACAGTAGTGATGTTGCAGTAAATATAGTAAATAGGTGGGTAAAGAATGAACTCCGGTCAGTGTCAATCATAATACAAAGCATCACTTATGTAACCCATCATCTGCTGTGCTTTCAGTAAAAATCCCTGTTGCATTCCTTAAAAGACTTTAATGTGACTGACATCCATTTGATACTGCTAACTGCAATTTATTCAAACAATGGATTCAAATTGAATTTGTCACTGCAGTATTTCTATGGACATTTTTATTCTTGTCAGAGTGGAAAAGCCACAGAAACCATTACAGAACACTAACGGTCCTTTCCTAAT
Organism: Perca fluviatilis; assembly: GCF_010015445.1. NCBI lineage: Eukaryota > Metazoa > Chordata > Actinopteri > Perciformes > Percidae > Perca > Perca fluviatilis. Next base: position 32,153,308 of record NC_053122.1, on the reverse strand, counting down.
CATAAAACTCTTAGCTCCCTAAGATCAGTCGGCACATTACTCTGATCCAATGGTAGGCCAAAGTCTGGGATATATTATTCTGACAATACAAAACAGAAGGAACCAATGCTTAGGAATAACATTTTGTTGCATTCCAGACTGTTTTTCTGCTGCTGTGGACAGAGGAGGGAACCATCATTTAGGCAGCAGCTTAACTACCTGATATCTGGTATGAAAAGGAAAATACCAGCCAGATATATCATCCGACTCCTAATGTGTGCTATAAATTCATATCATAAAAGGTATATGTCAAGCTAAAAGCCGGGTAAACACCAAACCCCCTACACACAAGCACAGATGCATGATGGATGTACAGTAGACTGTGCAGATGTGTGTGCACTGTACCATCAATGTCGTTTGAAAAACTTGTGACACCCAATCTAAAACTGTCAGGAACTATGAGAAACTATGAAAAACTGCCAATGGAGTTTAAAGAACTATATATCTATATTGTAAAAGTTTCCCTAAATTTGTATTTTTATTTTATGACATAAAACCAACTTTGAAAACGGGTCAAATTTCACCGAGAACCTTCAGAACAGCTTCAGTGCTCATTGTCATATAGATTCTCCATGTTTCTAAACTCTACTGGAGGGATGAATGCCATCCTTCTAAAAGAGCCTGTGACTGCAAAAGGCCATGTCATACGATTCACATCATTTTCACACTCATTGAATGAATTCAGTGAGCCTCTGTGCCCTGAATGGAAGCATCTGCATTCGGTGCGTTTCTGCACTCATTTATTCGTTTTTTTTCACTCTAATTTGTGTACAGTACAGTAAACAGTATATGTGCCTACTGTCACTTGTTATATGAAATGTCTGACAGAGGTTACTGAACCAAAATGTAGCAACAAGTTCTTCACATTTAACTGATCTGACGCCCCTATTGGCAGAAATTCAACTTGCACATCAAGTCTCTGGACACTTTACACTTTCATGTAAAAGTCAGTGATTTTGTTCCCAGAAGGTGAACTTAAAGGTCCCATGGCATGAAAATTTCACTTTATGAGGTTTTTTAATATTAATATGAGTCCCCCCAGCCTGCCTATGGTCCCCCAGTGGCTAGAAATGGCGATAGGTGTAAACCGAGCCCTGGGTATCCTGCTCTGCCTTTGAGAAAATGAAAGCTCAGATGGGCCGATCTGGAATCTTCTCCTTATGAGGTCATAAGGAGCAAGGTTACCTCCCCTTTCTCTGCTTTGCCCGCCCAGAGAATTTGGCCCGCCCATGAGAAAGAGAGAGACATCATGGCTTTCAAACGAGCAAAGTGGCAGTTGGTCAAGACCAAGGGGGTAAGCTTCGCTTCAGAACTCGAACCTCCTATGGCACCATTTTGATGCTACAAAGGTATCACCTCTCGTTAGCATTCCACTGATTAGCATTAATTTTGACATCACTTGACAGCAAATAACTTTACATCTGAAGCGTTTAAAGACTCTATTTGTCCATTGTTTAGTTCTAAAGAAACACGACAATATATAAAAGGCTCCATTACCTTGTACTTCACGTTATGGCTCCGTAGCAGACGTTTTTGTAAAAATAGGTTAACGATTGTGTCACATAGTTGAGGAATTACCGTATAGTACAGGAGAAGCTCGTAGGCAGTTTCGACTTACATGAGCTGTTTAGGTTTAATTACTAATGTTAACTAGCATTTTAGTTAGCAATATAATTAGCCTGTGCCCATGTTATCTCCTTACATATACCTAAGCTCTCTGTCTCTGCAAGATTGGGAATGATTGAGATTTCTCTTGGCACAGCTACCAGAAGACTTACAACTTTCAGACACGTTGCTCACGTCACATTTATGTTGTCTCTGTCAGTTGGAGGCTGCGCAGTAAAGCAATAGATCACCGGAAAAGTGCTTCTAATAGCCTTCACTGGTCTCCGTCCAGAGCAACGGGATCTGTTGGTCCCCTCTCTCCTCCTCAATAGCTACAGACACAGAAATGGCACATCCTAAGGAAAGCTCATTGTGGGACTGGCTCTAGTGGCTGTAATTCTGCACCAAGGCTGAATTTCGGGAAAGAGACTTCAGATACAGTATTAGGGGACCACTAAGGCCTATATAAAAGCATCCAAAAAGCACCATGTCATGGGACCTTTAAGAGCTATCATAGTGAACACAAAAAGATGTGTTTCAGCCATCATTTGTCCGCCAACTCTTAACAGATGTATATGTTGTTTTGGGACACCTGCTGAAAGAACTGACTGTGTCGTTTTCTTGGGAAGACGGTTTCAAATTTAGCTATCCAGCAAATAGAAATTGCTTATTCTCATACACAGCTCCCAAACAGGTTTGCAAAGATTACTTTTCATTTTGTAAACGTTTCAAAAGGAGCACGAAACCCTTCCATGGCAATCACAATGTGAGTGAAAGGATCAGTTCACACAAAAGACTTCTTTTTTTCACCAACCTTTAGTGGAATCTAACCATGCAGATAGTTAGTTGTAGTTTAATGGTCCAGCTTTGAGATATCCATCTGTGAAATTTCTGCTGCCACATCAGTTCAATAGAATTGAATAGAATTTGAGTTGAATAGAATGGAATTTAGGTTTGCGGTGCTAAAAAAGTCAATAATAATTTCTTTGGAATAAAATTGTCCCATTAAAAACTGTTCACAGTGCATTCTTTGGATTATCCAGAGTAATGAGGACATTATTATACACACTCCTGCAGATTTCTTTTAAATGTATTTTTCAATGCTGTAAGCACCAACAATTAAATCCCAATCACCTTCACTGTACCGAAGAGTGATATTTCAAAACCTTAGTGAATCAAAATAAAACTAGCTGCATGGCTCCATACCAAAGAGGCGAGTCAGAAAATGTTGTTGGTAATTTGGGTGAACTGACCGTTTTCACACACTATAGTGACGATATACTTAAGTGCACACGGTGAAACCTCCAGTGCATAGGCTTGCACAAACATGCTAGAAGTAGTTCTCTGGGCTGAGCTGCTGTAGAGCAGCACATTACTATGATATACTTATGCTCTCCATTCATACACTCAGTCATGATGCTGAATCTTATTTAATGTCACAAGCCACGTTTGCCTGGAGTGGAGCCCTACAAGCTGAGCTGCGAGAAGAAAGCACTGAAGTCATCTTTCTTTTCCTGCCGTCTGCCTCTGTTTCTGCTCCCTCTCTCCCTCTGTATCTCTCTATCTGCACCCACCCCCCTCCTCCATCCCCTCTCTCTCTCTCTCTCCCTCACTCTGTCTCTTTCTATCTGTGCCTCTCTACCTCTCTCTCTTCTCCTCTGCAGTCGGTGAATTCCCTTGGGTTGGACAGCGGGAGACTATTACACTCACAGACAGATTCGCTCTCCTCCAATTTCTCTCTGTCCTCTTCCTCCCAGCTCTCCCCCTCTTTCATCATCCCCCTCTTCCTTCTCTGCTGCTCCTGTGCTCTCAAGCCCCAATCCCCCCCTCATTCATTCTCTCCATCAGTGTGAATGTGTGTATTTGTGCGTTCTTGTGCATGCATGCACGCACAGGTCTTCCAACCCTCCCTCCTCCACCCCGTCTCCCTCCTTCCTCTCTTTCTTCAGTCAATATAATTGGCATCGCAGGAGTGCTCCCTGCAGAGTATGCTAAAACAGCAAGCACAAAAACAGAGCGAGAGAGCAGAGAAAGAGGCAGGAAGGGAGAGAGATGTGGATAAAGACAAGACGGAGAGAAAGCGAAAAGGGGAGGACAGGAAAGCAGAGAGCTTGGAAGAGGGAAGAAGAAGATGAGAGGGAAACAGAGAAAGGGACGTAAAGGTGATGAGAGGGGAGGAGATATAGAAATATAGAATACAGAGCAAAGGTTAGACATATAAGAAGAGAAGAGGTCAGACAGAATTTAAAAAATAGCAAAAAATAAGGTGACTGAACAAAAAAGGAAAGAAAGAAAGAACGGGAATGGTAGAATGCGGAAGAAAGCAAGAGAGAACGCATACGAACGGGAAGGATGGGGAAGAAAAGATGAAACAAAGGAGGGAAAGGAGAAGTGAAGCAGGGAAAGAAAGGTGGGACTTGAGCTTCAAAAAGACAAAGAAACAATAAAAAATAGGAAACAGAGAGGCCAAAAATAAATGAATGTGGGAGAGATATTCGAAAAGGGTGGAAAACAAAGAGGAGAAAAGACTAACACAAAGAGAAAGCGAGGAAAATTAAAACAGGAGAGGAGAAAGGAGGACACGACCAGAAGCAGCGAAGATAAGACAAAGGGGGACACAGAAGAAGGAAGAAAAGTATTGAAAATAGCAGTCAGCAACCAGAGAAACCAGAGCATGTCTATTCAGAAACCAGCCAGCCACTCAAGGCAAATTCAGCCATATATCTAACTCTGACTAGACACACAAGTGCCAAACCACATTAGACTGCAAGACAACCATCCTGAAATAACCCAGATCTCCGTCGCAACAGCACTCTCTCTGTCTCTCCCTCCACAGGCGCTCTGCAGGTTTCACAAAGAATAATTACAGATTTCTTGAAGTTATAGGCAATATTAAGTGCATGTCTTATGAGCCTACACCACATATTCTTCACGGGATTCAACAAAGAAGAGCACCCCACTATTGAGACTTTTTCACATTTGTCCTAATTAAGCAGAATGATGTCAGTAGAAGGAAATGTTCTCGGCAAAGTGCACATTAATCAGAACTCAAGTGCAAGAAACAAACACCAGCAAGACGCCACTAGCCATGTTCCCATCCACACATTTTTATTGACACAAAGTTTGTACGTTCGATCTTATCGGATTTTCTCTTAACTGGTTATTTGCTGAATAAATAATGAACTGCGATTACGTTTTAGGTCATTTTATGGTTGCAACCCGCCATCAAAAACAAAGAAGAATATGTTTTAGATGATTTCCGCCATGTATTTCCGCTTTCTTTGAAGACATGGCGGGTGTCAAAAAAGACAAAGTGGACAAACGAGAGACTTTTTGAAAAAATATAATGGCTATTTGAGATACCAAAAATCGAAGAAATGCCATAACTTATCTGCATCATCATAGCGATGTTTTGATAGCATCGTTGTTGTCTCTTTATAGCTTAATATGTCGCTATGAGCTGGCACATAAGCACTATTACAACTTGTGCAGTATTAATCATTTGTAGACAGCGCAATCCAAAATGTTGTTCGCAAATGTTAGCTTGAATGTTGAATGTTGAATGAAAACACCTTAAAAGGTCTTAATGTATTCCATATACCAATTTAACCACAAAACAGAATGTGACATAATCAGGCAACTTCAAATAATTTGACTGACAAGTGGATGGAAACATAGCTACTGAGTGTCCTGTCCACAGAAAGTGAGCTGACCAGCCACCTGTCTGCCCACCGGCCACTCATTTGGCAGAAACGCAGGTCAGAGGACTGCAAAGATCACTGACATTACAGTATGTTACCAAAGAGAATTTAGCAAGAAGAATGCTGTGACCGGCAGCTGCAATGTAACCCTATAGGGCAAATGTGCATCGTCAATTCCGTCCACTAAAGGTGCTGTTTTTGCCACTGACCGGCTCAGATTGTTATTCTAAGTGACTGACAACATTATGGAAAGAATCCCTTTTAAAAGAGTAAAATCCTCTTTGTTTAACTAGAAACAGCTCCGAGATCGCTATCGCTAAACCCACCAAACTCCATGTCAATAAAAAAAATACTTTTAGCGTGTATAGAGCTAGCATATGTTCACATATAAATCAGTAAACTGTGTGTGTATTTCAACCAAAAGCAGAGTGGTGATTGATGGAAAAGTGGAAAGACAAAACCAAAACGGCTTTTCACAGTTTTATTTTTGGTGTGAAAATGATGTCAATAGGAAATGTTCTTGGCAAACTGCACATTGATCAAACCTCAAGTGCAAGAAACAAACACCAGCAAGATGCTGGTGAGTGTCCTGTCCACAGCAAGTGAGATAACCAGCCACCTGTCTGCCCACCGGCCACTCATTTGGCAGAAATGCAGGTCAGAGGAGGGCAAAGATCACTGACATTACAGGTTATTACCGAAGATTACAAGATACAAGATTGTATCGATAATTTTGAATGGTTGAGGACTGAATTGATATGTCCATCCATAGCAATGTATTCTTACACCCCTAGTGTCAAGGTGTTCTGAAGTGAGCACATGTACTAGTTACAGGTGTAACCAGCAGGCCTGCTGCTATTTCTCCAGTGATAAAATTGTACACTGTGAACGATACTGCAACACTAAATCAATATATTCCCTAAAGTAATCTAGATATGTGCTAGTACTATGTTACATCACAGGTATGTTATAGCGTCAGCAGTATGACAATGTGGAATGGACAATTTACAGAGTTGTAGATTATATATGGTAGTTACTGTATATGGAAACTAATATGCCTTGAATGCTATGAGGTAAAACAAATAAATGTGCACAGTATAAAATAATCAATATTTGTGGTTTGAATGAATTCAAAGAGTCTAAACAAATCATGTCAAAACTGGATACATGTTACCTCTAAAAATCAGGATCAATAATACATGTATGTGTGTCACGGGGGGGGGGGGGGGCATGTTTCTATACCCTAATGCAAACTCTTTGTGTTGTGAGCAAACTATCAGATGTCCTGAACAATCTGACTCCATAGAACAGAGCAGCACAGGGGCCCTGAGAGATGACAATCTTCCTGGTTATAGTCATTTGTTTACGCTAATTACTTTATTGTCAAAATGTGGCAAGGGTTTACAGATCTTATAATGCTACAAATAGAACACTATCGAAAGCAACTTATTTGTGATTCAGAACAGCTAATAAAAAGTCTGAAATTATGAATGGCCAGTGTAATAAAAAGAACAACATGAAATTATTTGTTAAGAAACATGAAGTCCAATTTTGTTTACTAAAGCAAGAAGTATGAATAAAACATAACACAGCCCTATTGTACTGGTAACCCTGGCCTGCTCTGAAATAATCTAAGAGGAAACATGCAGGACAAAGAAATTGATCATAGAGTGGTGGAAAACAGGACCTAAGACACATTTTCACACTTTTCAAGGCCTGAAATTTAGATTTATTTTAAGGCTTTTGCATTTTTAAAGACCCATGAATGCTCTGTAGTTCTTATTTCTCCTCTGACTCTGCTTCTCTCCCTCTCTTTGTGTGTCTCTTCCCCTCCCTACCTCCATCTAATCTTGCTTTCTGAAGCTACGCAGGCAAAAATAAAGAGAGAAGAGGACAGACTCTATTCTATTCAAATCCAAAGCCATGAGAGCAGACTCAAATCCAACCCAATCGCATTTATAGCCGGGTTCCGCTCCAAATGGGAATTTGTCGACTGTCTATTGGCCTGGGCCCAGGGGCTTCTGGGATTGACACTCAGACTACAACAAAGCTGAGGAAGAACGTGGGAAAGGAGGAGATGCTGACATCATGTTGCTCTCCACAACGTTCCACTTCCGGAATTGCTCCGTCGCTGCCGGAAATTCAGCTAGATTTCACTCTTTTCGACCGGATGTCCTTCCGCTGTCTTCGTGTTGGCATTTTAAATTCCGGTGGAGTTATGAGGACTATGGTTAACTGTTCGTCAGATCTTGGCAGGGTAAATCCAGACAGCTAGCTAGACTATCTGTCCAATCTGAGTTTTCTGTTGCACGACTAAAACAACTTTTGAACATACACGTTCCACCAAAACAAGTTCCTTCCCGAGGCTATATTTGCTATTGTGCTAAGCGTGATTGGTTTAAAGAAATGCCAATACACCAGAGCACGTTCTTCTCCCATCCCGGAATGCTGTGTGACTAGCCAGACCCTCCTCCGCAGCTCTGTTGAGGAAGGTCTGGCACAGCGAGACTAGTTATGAAAACCAGATTTCTGTGCAAGTCCATACAAAAGTTTAAAAAAACAAAAATGCCTCCTTGTAAATTGAGTTCTCCGTCACATAAAGTGTTATGTGAAGGATTTGAAGGTCAGAGAAAAATCATTACAGACATCAAGTTTGAGAAATCATTGTCTTGGTGCTGTAAATGAAAGGCAACTCGACTAGACTTCCTTTTTGGCCTCCTGGATGCTTCTCACTCTGAAGGCTTTTATAGAAGACAGTTGGAACGTCTTAAAAAAACAACAGCAAGCCCAGTTACCTTTGACAAACTACTTTTAGATAGACATTATTCTGTGTGTCATAACTTGAGAGATTGTAAAGGAAGTTCTCCATCATACCAAGTCCTACATGTTGGAATTTAAGATAAATAAAACATTACAGACGTCAGCTGTGAGCAACCGCTGTCTGTCTGTGGCCAGATCACGGCACCAAAGGATATCAAAGGAAAAGTAGCTTGCTGTTTGACTGTGAACTTGAAGATGGTTGAAACTGAGCTGAAGGCTCGTAGATGACAGGTGAACCATCTTAAAGTCCAGTTACTTTGGATATTCCACTTTTGGACAGGAATTACTGTCATTTCAGGAAGCAAAGAAGACTCTTTTCCCAAAGACTGACATCCTCTACTGGCCTTTTACAACTCAAATCTTGCATAAAATCTGCTGCATTGCTATATCTCTCAGTGGATAGATCTCTGCACAAACACTGTCATGGTTAGGGATGACAGTGTTTGTCCCCCTTGGGCTACCAGTGCTCACAAACGTATGCAGTCATGGAGGTGCTTTGGGAGAAATCATCCGACAAATGGCAGATGTTGCATCACCGATCTATTTATTATTTTTTTTTTAGGGATTTACTTTTCTGACAGTGAAGACGGTTTGTAGCTTTACTTTAAAACTGCTTATAAATAGTTATTTAATCATACTGTCTATCATGTCTGGCACTCTGAATTATTCAAATGTATTTGGTTGTATCCAAGTGGAGCTTAAAAGGACCTATTTCAGTGTGTTTTCAAAGGCGAACGAATAATATGTATGATAATGCTTTTCAATTAAATGCATATTGTTTTACTCCTCCCTACAGTGATGTGCAAATTGCATACATGAGCACTTTAGCTTTGTCAATCAGATATTTGTGTGTGTTTGCACGTCTCTGCATGTGTTTTTATATGAAATATATATATATGAAAAGTCAATGGGGTATTAGTTCTATTGGCATCCCTATGTGTGTAAGACTGACACTAAATGACACTACAAACAATGAATTTCTCATATACATGTTTGATAGTGTCTCATAGAAATTGAAGATGTCAAGCTTGATTCAGGTGAGGCTTTCAATTTTCATTTGTAAACTGTGCAACATCAGTTGATTGGATCATTGATTCAACTCTGACAGGAAATTTGATGGCAGTAGTTTATTCAGGGATGAACCAAATTGGAAGAGTGACAATTAAGCAAGAGCCCGACATCGCCTCCTCCCTGCCTTCTGTTGTCATTCCTTCACGATGCTAGCATGTCCCCTGTAACCACTGGTAGTTGTGTCTACATCAGCTTTGACAGACTTCTATTGTTTAGGGAATATGCGCCAGTCAATTTATGACATGCTGGCTGGAGCTAATCTGAAACTGCCAGTAAAAATGATTGGATTTTCGAAGATGGTATTACTGCACGTCTTAACATGTCGGCCATTTAGCTGATGCACTACGACGGAGCCAAGCACAATGACTGAGCAGAAAGCGGAGTCCGGTGTCTGGGCCAGGAACACATTTACAGGACACATAGTTACAGTGGGGCTCAGATGGGTGACATTTCAGTTATCGTGCAGTCTCACCCAGCGCTGTAGACTTGAGACCTAACTGCTGTGAGAGTTGATTCTCTAAATCCTTAATTTGACTTGGGACGTGCCTGATAGCAAAAACATTCCCAAGTCTCACGTTTTGACTGAGTAAAATACCACAAAAGTAAAAAATGAATGAGGTCTGCAACTAACGATTAGGTGGTATTATTTTCATCATCGAACAATTTGCTGATAATCTTCTAAATTAATTGTGTGGTCTATAAAAACCCCAAACCTCAAGATATTTAGTTAAGCAACAAGTCCTCACAATTGAGAAGCGGAACCTAGAATATAAAAATTTTTGCTTAAAAATGTACTACTTGACTATCAGGCCGATTCATTTTTTTATTGTTTAACTAATCAATTAATTGTCTAATAGCTTCAGCTCTGGAATTAATAAGCCAGTGTCAGGTAGGCATAGTCACAAAGCTTAAATATCTATTTATTAAGCCCATGTACTGAAGGACTGGGTGTATGTATAGATATTATAAACATAATTCTAATAAAGGAAAACGCTGGGTTGTGTTAATGGTCAGACTTTAGACTTGTGTCTTTGTTTTCAACTTGCTTGTGCAGACTTGTGACTTGACTTTGACTTGTCCTCAGGGATTTAAAACTTGACCTGAGACTTAGTCTGACAATCTTCGACCCAAATACTTGATCTGCCTCCAACACATGAAATCAGCCTCTTTGCATCTTTAGCAAATTTCTAAGATTGAAAGGTTTACGATTTAACTAAATGAATATTCCAAAAACGTGACATTTTATATTGATTTCAAATGTTCAGATATATTGATAAACTTCCACTAATGGCTTAGATTCTGCAATAGCTATGTACACAACTTTTCTATTAAATTCTTAAAATTGGTTACCCTTTAACACTAAGCACAATGGGGTGGTAGGTCACAGCAGGTTGCCATGGTTTTTTTTACGTCTGCTCCATCGAGGTGTAACACACAATAATACCAAGAAATGTCAGCATGTAGCTTTCCTGCCACCGGCAACTGACCCTATGACGTAAACGACCCTTCCTTTTCTCTTCGTCCTTTTCAAACAGAACCTCAGTAAATTGTACCGGGGAGGTTGATGAAACCCGATCAGCTCTGACTCTTTCAGCCCCTGAGGGGGGGAGACCCAGCAAAATGTCACCGAACCCTTCAAACAACAACAAAAAGATGCTCTCCCAGGCACGCCACCGTGCGCTGTCACAAAGTCGAGCGTGACACCTCCCATGTACAAGTCTGTATGCCTCCCCTCCCTCCCGCATGTGAAGATATCAACCTGAAAATAGCTCAGTGAAGCTGAACACTGAGCCGCGATAAATAAATCACAATAATATTTAAATATGCATTGTAGAATAAGAGAACAAGAAGGGGGGGAAAAACACAAATGTAGAGGATAAACTCCGTCTTCTATGCTTCACACATCAAAACAGTTTGCCTTGAGGAAGTTTGACTGCATTATCAATTTCTCCCTTCAAGGGACTCATCAAACATACAGTAGCCTGTGTAAGAGGCTGATAGTCGTCACGCCTCGGGCTGCCCATATGAATAAACAGCAGATAAGGGCATGTAGCTCATTAACTCAATTACATTGTTCACTTGTGCCGTCTGTCGATGCATTACGCAAATGGGATGAATTTGCTGGTAGATATGAAGTCATCTTCATTGACACACAGGCCAAGGGAGAGGGATTGTACTGTAACTCTACAGAGATGGGGTTCTCCATTCAGAAACTAGACCACGTGGGCCTGTTGAGCCTCGCAGCAGGGGCTGTGTCAATAAATCTGTCCTTTAAAAAAAAAAATACGCCTGTCCGTTTGTTGAAAAGAAGCAGAAACAATAAAAACAGCACGCAACATGCTGTGTCGTTCTCTTAGCGTGGAAAAACGGTAGGCCTGGCATGCACTCCTCAATCCAACCCCGCTGTTTGCTTTTGATAACAAAAGTCATAATGACATTCAAGTACTCAGGAGGCTGAGAAATGAAGCAGCAACAGAAGGAGAGAAATGGAGATAGAACAAGGCAGAAAAAAAGAGGAGCATGTGTGTGTTCTCACAGTAGTGTAAGTGTGTGAGTGCATGTGTAGGCTACTGAACGTGCTAGTACTGTACGAATGTGCGCAGGGTCGGATGAGACATAAGTTGGTTGGACGCCAAGTGGTGCGGTGGAGAGTGTTCCACCGAAACCTAAGTCTGTTAATAAAGTGTGATTAATTTGCGCTGTGTCACACCCCTCCCCCTCCCCTTGAAGAGCCGTTTATTAACTCAGCACTTTGCTCACTAGAAAATGGAGCGTTGCTGGTTGCACACTACCTTATGGAAAAAGGATGTCTGTAAGCAGTTTGGAAAATGTTACATATCGAATGCCCCTACACTGTGGAGAAGCGGTACACTGTGTAGGGAATATATATGAATGCATTGGCTGGCCTGCTAAACACACATACTTAAGCATGCACACAGATAGCTAGGCAGACACACACAATGTTTTGCCTTGCAGTCAACAGCTTGGCTCACAGGGATATTTTTTTATTTAAGTAAAGACTAGAAGGCTTTCAAAGCTAAATAAATAATACATTTGTGTGTGTGTGTGTGTGTGGTGTGTGTGTGTGTGTGTGTGTGCTAACACAGTTAAGAACTTGCACGTTCATTGAACAAGAAGCTTGAGAGGAAAGCCAGCTGAAAGACAAATCAACTCAGTGTGTGTGTGAGTGTGTGAGTGTGTGTGTGAGAGTGTGTGTGTGTGTGTGTGTGTGTGTGTGTGTGTGTGTGTGTGTGTGTGTGTGTGTATGTGTGTGTGTGTTAGCGTTCCAAGGATTCTTAACAGTCTGCCTAGCAGGGTGTGAGAAAGCGTGTGTGTGTGTGTGTGTGTGTGTGTGTGTGTGTGTGTGTGTGTGTGTGTGTGTGTGTGTGTGTGTGTGTGTGTCTGTGTAGCAGGGTGTGAGAAAGCGATGGTGTGTGTGTGTGTGTGTGTGTGTGTGTGTGTGTGTGTGTGTGTGTGTGTGTGTGTGTGTGTGTGTGTGTGTGTGTGTGTGTGTGTGTGTGTGTGTAGATGTGTAGATTCTCATGCGGGGATAAGCAGCTTAGGGAAGGAGCATATTCTTTTCTAAGTAAATCTCATTAATTTTAATTAGCTGTATATTTAGCCCATACACCTGGATTGGGTGTAATTCAGTTTGTATATATAGCGACTTGTGAGCAGAGCAGGTGAAATGACTCAGGTAGCGATTATATTGCCGTAGCTGCCTTACATTTGCATAATGTCCTGTTTTGATTGTGTTGCGTGCCTAAGGAGGATATCACAGGCAAATACCGTATGCATTCCCTTCATTTTCCTATTGCATGCTCTATGTAGCGCGCCATGGCCTGTCCTTTTGAACATTCACCTTTTTTCTCTTGTGTGTTTTTTCTCCCTCCCTTGCTCCCTACGCTGTTTCTTTTCATTTTCTCTCCGGTCTGTGCCCCCCATCATTAGAGTGTGTTCGCTTTTTTTTCTTACCACCCCTCCTCCTCCATTTGCCTGCCCGTATGCTCTTACTGTATGGATTTCTCTTGTTCACGTGCATGCCTCTGTCTCCCTCGCCCTCCCCTTCTTTCCTGGGTAATCAGCTTATCCTATGTGTGTCCAAGCCTCTATGTCTGCGTTCCTCCTCTCTTTGTTTCGGATTCATTCAGCAGGGAGATTAGAGATGCCTATTTGGTGCCTTTGTCTTCAACCGGCGCAGTAGCACCGAGTTACACCGCGCGGCAATGGCCTTGTCGTCAAAAGCCACAGCCACTCATCATGTGCTCTTCATACCCTGATCAGTGTCACGGGCCAGATGCAGAATGCAAACCAAGGCCGCACCTGTCCACTGGGCACAGTGGTGTAGTCTAATGTATTGTAGTGGGTATACTGTAGTGTAAATATATATATATATATATATATATATATATATATATATATATATATTGGCCAGAATCTGCTTTTAGGGGGCGGCATATCATAGTGGGTTAGGGTGGGTGTCCTCCCCCAGGGAAGTTTTGAGCATCAACGACTTCATTTCCTGTATTGTATATACACTTTTATGCACCAATTCACGGTGGAAATACCTTTATTTAGCCTATGTGAAGAACAAAAACAAAGATGACGATTCAAAATATATCAAAACTATAATGGAAAGTATTTTTTGCGTGTGATTGGGCATTTTTAAGTGGGTATATGGAAATCCTGGAGCTTTCTTAGTGAGTAATACTGCATATACCTGCGTATCACGTAGACTACACCACTGACTGGGCAGTGTGTGAGTTTGAAGCTTTGACGTGCCTCACAGTGATTGATTGACTGATTGATTGGTTGATCTTATTTAAATGTTTAAAGGAAAGAAATACATTCCCTGCACCAACTGTCTAGTGGGAATGATGTCCATGAGAGTTTATATTAACAACACTTTTCCCAACACTGCTTGTATATGTATATAGTACTATATGTTACGGTCACGCTTTGCCAGACCTTCCTCCACAACACTGCGGAGGACGGTCTGGCTAGTCCACACAGCATTCCGGGATGGGAGAAAAACGTACTCTGGTTTATTGGCATTTCTTTAAACCAATCACAATCGTCATGGGCTGTGCTAAGCGCCGGACGGAGAAACAATGCCTCTGCAAAATAGCCTCGGGAAGGAACTTGTTTTGGTAAAAACGTGTATGTTCAAAAGTTGTTTTAGTCATGCAACAGAAAACTCAGATTGGACAGATAGTCTAGCTAGCTGTCTGGATTTACCCTGCAGAGATCTGAGGAGCAGTCAACCATAGTCTTCAGAAATCCACCGGAGTTTAGAACGGCAACACAAAAAAAGCAGAAGGTAACGGATATTCGGGTAAAAAGAGTGTGATCCGGCGGAATTTCCGGCAGCACCAGAGATATCCTGGAAGTGGAACGTCGTGGCTATAGACTACAGTACTACGTCAGAGGCACCATCAACTGAATGGACACTTATATATCCTCAGCAGACAGCACACAGGTGAATTAAAAAGGCTTCATGGTTGTGGGATCAGCTCCCTCCAAGACAAACTCCCTACCAACAGCTAAAGTGATGACATCATCAAAAAGAGGCAGTAAACAATATGTGTGGGAATCACCAGAGCTCCCCTTTCTCTGCTTTGCCCGCCAAGAGAACTTGGCCCAGCCATGAGAGAGAGACATCATGGCTTTCAAACGAGCAAAGTGGCAGTTGGTGAAGGCCACACCCCCAACCTCCACCTTGCCCTCTCCTCCTCAATAGCTACAGACACAGAAATGGCACATCCTAAGGAAAGCTCATTGTGGGACTGGCTCTAGTGGCTGTAATTCGGCACCAAGGCTGGATTTCGGGAAAGAGACTTCAGATACAGTATTAGGGGACCACTAAGGTCTATATAAAAACATCCAAAGAGCACCATGTCATGGGACCTTTAGAAAAGAAGGGGTGGTAGAAACAGATATAATGAAAGGGAAGTTATACCTTGGAATAAAATCCAATGTAACTGTGGATACCGATGCTAATACAGTAAGTAAATGCCCATTTTTGTACATAACCCTCTATTATCCTCTACCCTCTATACTCCTTATCCGTCACTGTAGACATGTAATCTGGAAAACCTGTATTTATCTAACTATACACTGTTGTACATAATTCATCTCTATCGTCTACATAACTGCACATAATACTGTACTCAACCTGCACTTTGGTATTTAATGCTTCTTTTGCACTTCTGGTTGGATGTCAACTGCATTTCATTGGCTCTGTACCTGTACTCTGCTAAATGAAAATAAAGTTGAATCTGAATCGGATTTCGATCTGAAAGTTATCAGGTCCTTTAGACGACCTACAGAGGTGATCAAACCTCAGCCAGGAGTAAATACAGTCCACACAGTGTGTATTCACATCTTGCAAACAGTGCAAAAAAGTCTAACTCACTCCAAAGTTTGCCGTCCACTTGGCTTCTCGAAAGACACCTACAGAACCCCACCCCATTCCCAGCAGTTCTCACTACTTTTCCTCTTCCATAGCATTTACAGTAGTTGCAAACTGCAGCAAAAAAACCACACGTCATCATTTTTGTTGCCTTCCAGGAAAGACTCATAAAAGACGACCTTTTCCAGTTCAATGAAAAGCAAATCCAGGCTCCATGGTATCAAGTCTAATGATCCTGCACCCGTCATGCTTGTTCTTGTTGACAATGCAACCTCCCAAACTACTTTCCCGCTTTGAATAGGGCGCCTGAAAAATGTGATCCGATTACAATACAGCCATAAATGGTAATGAAAACACATATACTAAACGCCAGGTACTGTATAAATGCAAGGACATTCAAATAATACAGACTGCATTTTAATAGCAGGTGTATTTGGGAGCTACAGTATGAGCGTTTAAGCAGTGTGGTACAGTGTGATTGGGAGCAGCAGTGCACTGGAACCATAAATAAACTCCACTGAGCAGTAGCTGTGTTGCAATACAAAAACTTAAATAATGATACCATCCGACAGCTTCAATGCTAAATCCATACCCTATTCCAGAACACAATACACTTGCAAACAAAACAATAACAAATATGCTATAGGAAACAATTTTCAAAACTGCTTCAGTACAATAAGATACTATAGGAATAAATTTGTATCAAATTTAAAACTGCAACTAGCACTCAGTTTAATCGCCCTCACTGTTAATCAGTCAGTCAATGCTAACACTAAAACTTCACTGTATGTGCCAAGACAGGACAAAGCCTTAAGCGCTCGGGTCTGTCAGTCTCACTGCTGATTCACTTTGACATTGGATCAGCTGGTAAAGCAGTGGTGCCAGACTCTGCTTCAGACTGTAGCCAATTTAGTGAAAAACTGGTATTTATATATCACAAATGATTTCCACAAAAAAAACAGCCATTTATAGTTAAATTATAGAGGAGGAAAGTGAAATGGTAGAATGTGTCAGGTTTGCTGACACAGAAGCAGCATGCTTGCAGCAAAACACGTTCAGAAGTATTTCAAGTAGAGCTGGGCGATATGGAAAAAATCAAATGTCACGATATTTTTGACAAAATACCTCAATGTCGATATTGTGGCGATAGTGTAGTGTAACTATTGATGCTTTCACCACATATGAACACAATGAGTTTTGATAAATAATCACCAGTAATGTGGATACAATGACTATGGGGGCTAGGCAAATAATAGAAAAGCTAGAACAGTCTGGTAAGTTCAGAAAATGACATCACTTTACTGTAATGCAGCCTCTAAAACCAGGAAAAGACAACACTCGTGTCATATCACGATATTACGATATTCAAAATCTAAGATGATATCTAGTCTCATATATTGATGTCGATATAATATTGATATATTGCTTCAAGTAAGTATGAAATCATACGTAACTATAGACAGTTGGCAAAGATTCATTCCAGTGGGAATAATGTCTATGAGAGTTTATATTCACAGTAGCTTTCCCAAACACTGGTTGTATATACCATGGACAAGTACTGCAAATTAGGCTACGGTTAGAAGGCCCACATACATTGCATCGGTTGCACTTTAGATGTAACAATGCCTATATGTATTGTCCCTGACAAATAAACTGGTAAAATAAATAAATATGTGCCAATACTATGTTAGACTTTGATAAGACTCAGCATCCACTGAAAGGACATTGATATCAGCAGAAACCACACTAGGGAGAATTCCCCAGACAGCACACAGGTGAATTAAAATGGCTTTATGGTTGTGGGATCAGCGATAAGATCCTCCCCCTCCACCACCAAGCACGCTCCCGAACACCAGCCGAAGTGATGGCATCATCAGAAAGAGGCAATAAATAAGAGCAACCTCTGCTCTTTCATTGTTGGAGCTCCTGCGCGGTGCACTCAGACTCAATCAATACAAATGCTGCGCTTCATAGCCACGCACTGGCATCTTCCGGCACCCCGTCATAGTTGGAGTTTCACACGGCGCAGTGATGGGCTTCAACAACACAGATACACCTTTCCAGCGAGCCCTTGGTCTGACCAGCCACGCGTCAGTGACAGGATGGGCGATTTCCACCCCTGCAGCAAATCAATTAAAACACCCATCGGAGAGTTCCGGCAGGTAATGGGGTAGGGTTGGGGGTGGTGAGAGCGAGAGACCTGATCAAAGGAAAATCCAGTGCAATAATAAGGGCTCTTGTTGTTGCAAATGAAGTGAATTAATTTATTCCAAGGCTGACGTTTTTAGTTGTTAGGTCGGTTTAGTCGTTCTGTGTGAAGTGAGGGTTTAAATGTGACAGCTCTGCAAATGCTGGACCCCTTATTTTGTCGGCCCTTTTTTTTCCCCAACTTCTTTTTTTTTTTTTTGTACCCCTTAGAAAATATTGTTTTTCCCCCCCACTTTGCAAATTCTCAAGAGCACTTCTCTTTCAGTTTCTAAATGACATTAGCTGTTATTATGATCGTAGCAGGTAGAGATTGATCTGTTCTGATGGAATCTCCCATTGCCTGAGTGGGCCTGGGTGGATGAGATCTGCCTCAGATTGATGAGGTTGCTCTCGATGCCTTCAAGATCTGACGATACTGGCGCATCGCTGCATTTTAATTCTGCCTAATTTAGCCACAAATTAGTCATCAACACTTGTGCCTTGTTGAGCTATGAGTTTTCTTCCGCATGTGTAATGTTTCAGCATGTCTGAGGAGCTACATGAAGATAACATGAAGACACAGCAATGTGCATAACGTGTGATGCAAATCATCCCCAGGGCTCTGGTGCCCATGGCTGGATCTTTGTTGGAAGTTTAATCAATCAGCCACAGCGCCTTAATTAATCGCCATGATGAACAGGAGAAATAATTGGTTTTCTGCCAGATGTGAATCTGTTGCAAACTAATGCCAGCCAATCAGGATCCAATTTATAATCACAAAACTGATCTGGACGACAAAACACTTAAAAGGATCACAGAAGAATAAACACACAAGACTTAAAAGGATTTAAAATTCTGATAGGACAAAGTTGCTTCTGCATATTGTATCGAGGTATTTCAGACGCCTAATTGGATCTATACACTGTCAAAATCATCATCAGTCTTATTGATTGAATAGCAGTGGATCTGGTTGGAATGTCATTATCTTCTTTTCTTTAAAAAAAACAAAAAAACATATTGCTAATTAATTGGCATAAGAAGAAATAATTGGGCTCCTCCCCAGATGTTTCTGTATGAATCTGCAGAAAACTAATGAGGGTGTCTGCTTTTCTATTGAAACAGCAGATGTCATTAACTGCAGCCCACATTGACAATACCGATCTGCCCAACTCCAATCAGACCAGGTAACCAGTGGCTGAAACAAATGGAAATTGCTGGAGCCAGTAAATAGCCAGGGTCGAGATTGAAAACCACTGGTGTAGCCCGGTGCCAGCAGAGCCAAATGGAAAAATAGCTTAGGCCTCTTATTAATGTCACAGTGGCTAGGCGGTAATTCCCCCAGGCTCTGTGTACCTCGGCTTGTTAATGAGTCACTGCTTATCAGTCAGCCTTGTTAACAGGCAGAGGCCTCCCATCCAAACCGCCTACTGCTATTGTGCGCTAGCCGTACTGTGTATTAGCCAAATGTTCCCACATCTTGGCACACAGGAAGTCAACAGTAAACAACTGCAGCACACACAGGAAGTGGGCATCGAGCCAGCGAGAAAAAGCTTGTCCAGGGGGGAAGGAGCCCATTTTGTGGCAGGATAAAGTGAACTGCTGGCAGAGGCACACACATGCAGAGCCCTCCCGCCTGTAAATCTTACCACACTAACGATTGGTCCACTCTGTTCCCGTCCTTTAATTCTTATTCATTATTGGCCTCAGCTGGAAGCATCGGGCTTCATTCACTTCCAACCAGCAGAACTCAGAGAGGTAAATAAACTATTAGGCATGTTTTCTTGTCACAAATGCAAACATTCTCCTGGGGTCTGGGATCAGGCTGCCGTGAAGTTGAGGGCCAGGTGGCTGATGGGAGGCCACAGCACTCTGCAATACACACGGTCTGCTCAGTGCTCAGGCTGATGGACCCTCCACACTCCACAGCAGCCCCGAGGTAACTGGGTCAGCAGTACAGAACCAGGGCACAGCCGGCCAATTGCATGCCTAATCTGTGCCCTTCTGAGAGGCACTTTCCATCCGCAGCGCATGGCTGCACATCCAGCTGTGGAAATGGATATGTCAAATGGCGCACAATTAGTGTCTCCCCGATTCGTTCACTCGCTCTAAGGAAGCCTGGTCACATATAAATCTAGAAAAAAAACTGAGTTAGTGCTGTCGTTTCCCAGACTTTGACATACATCAAATGAAGATGGGTCAGGGGAAGTAGTTGGGAGTCCAGGGTTGCAGGAATTTAAGAGGTGATTGACATGCAGACTGTTGCTGTATAAGTATCAACCCTATAACTCAAAAAAGCTTTTTTTTTTCTCTCTTTCCTTCGTTGAATGATCAAACAGCCTACATGTTTTTAATTTGCCGTCGACTCTGAGTACAGCAATGATGGTCATTCCGGCTCTCTGATGGCTCATCTGCTCTCGCATTGATTTGCTGCACTCATCGTTTTTCCTCTCTGATACATAACATTGAATTATTTATGCTAAGTAGACCCTTCTGTTCCAGGGCCTCTTAGCATGGAGATCTCCATTATGACGGCATTATCTGACTGCCCGCCCCACCCCATGTTCTACTTAACAGCTCTGCTGCTTTGGCAAAACAACACCAATCAGACAGATCGGAGCAGATGTGAGCGATGGACCAGTGCTCGGCAGCTTACTCACATTGTCCTCCGAAGCTGCAACACCAGCTTGCCACATTGCTCAAATGTCTGGATACTATAGAACAGTGAACACAAGATCCATATATATATTCTCCCTTTCTTCCTGTCTGCTGAATTTCTGGCACCGCTCCTCTGTGTTGTATGTGAGCTCCCGTAGGACCTAAGTTCCTTGTTTGCCAGTGAGAAAGTCCAAAATTGTCAGTATTTCTTGCACCAATGCCACCAAGACGAATTCTTGTAGTTTGTTGATGAAAGAAATTGTAATTAATGTCTTCCTAAGTAGCACAAGAATTATAATTCAATTTATTTTAGTTTTTTACAAAAGTGATTGTGATTGATTTCACTGCAGAAATGTTCTCAGTTTGGTTTTAGTGTAGTTAATATTAGTATTTGACGTGCTTTGAAAGTAAAAGCTAATGACAACAAGACTGTGATTACAACTAAATGGTCTACAACGTGCACACTGAAACTCTGTTAAGTCAGCACTCCGTCCCTGCTTCCCTTCTATCCTCAATTGCACTCTTTGACGCGTTTTCTCATCTCCTAAACACTGTCAGACATCCCAGGCTTAATTACTCTCCTTGACTGACATGATAATGTAAAACAGCTCTTAGGTGAAACCAAAGCAGGAATTGGTCATGCATGGTCAGGCCTCCCGCTAGGCACACCTTAATCAAATGTGACGTGAGTCTGAATGGGAGCCAAAATCGTTTTCGGACCCAAATAACGAACCGCTACCTGGGTTTCAATGACGAGCTACACAGTCGGGGTCAGCGCTTTGACGAGAGATTGATATTTCATCATCAGCGCCTCAATCTGGAGATTGTTTGTGCATTTCTCATCTCCAACAGCTTTCTGGGGCCTTGACAGGCCTCCATTTGCATTTGTTTAGCAGTGACCTCATCCCGGCTTCTTGGCACAGCAGATTGTTTCTCACTTTTTACTGCACTGACCAGTGTGAGCTCACACTGACAACCCTCCACATTTCATACACAAACTTGCAGAAACACAAGTATGCATAATTCAACAGAAAGTGAAAACAGCTGATGTGGATAAATGAAGTGGAAGTACAGTAAATGTGGTGTGAGCTTGCATATTTGTATGCATACACGTGTACACTGTGCATGTGTCCACTCCATGCATGTGCATTTACCGATTTGTGAAATCGTGTGGGTGTGTGTGGGTGTGCACAAGTGAGTGCAAGGGGCCTCGGAGAATATATATTGCAAATGCAAATCAGGGAACGTCTATTAGAAGCCTTCTTGCCTGCAATATCGTCTTACGGTTCTTTGCCAAACACTCAGAGCAATTAAATCCTTACTGTAATGAGAAAATGCCAACAGGATTCTACCTGAGTCAATCAATTTTCTATGGATTGAGGGACAATCATGATGCGCCTTTTCGCCACTGGCACGATTTGCCCTCTATGGGTTGTATTACCGTCAGCCAGTCGCTTGAGTGTTATGTAAGTGGAAAAGCCTATCGGACAGTGTATTTCTCTTCCATGGGTGTTCACAGCAGGGATGATATCATTACAAAGTGCTTCACTCATCAAATCCTCCCTTACCATCCGCTTCAGCCACGCCCAACTCATCCCATGTTGAGCTTCAGCCATGACGATGTGTCCGTGCTCCGTGCGTGTGTGTGTGTCTGTGCTCTGTGTGTGTGTGTGTGTGCGCGTGAAGTGTGCACATTCCTGTGTTGCCATTTGAGAAAGTAAAAGATGATGACTGCTTATCTCCATGTTGCATGAACCTCTGAGACATATGGGAAGACGGAGATGCTGTGAGCAGGTGAAGGTGAAAGGATGTCATGGAGAGAGAAAGGGGAAAAAGAGGAAGCTATGGGGCAAGTTAGCTACTACAGCAAAGAACCTGTAGAGTGTGTGTGTGTGTGTGTGTGTGTGTGTGTGTGTGTGTGTGTGTGTGTGTGTGTGTGTGTGTGTGTGTGTGTGTGTGTGTGTGTGTGTGTGTGTGTAGTCCTGCGCCCACCGTCACACATTCCTCAAAAAACAACGGCAGAAATTCCACTGGGGTCCAGGGAGGTGGGAGTGTCCCATGTGCTTATTAACGTCTCACTGATTCCCTTGTCATCATACAGGAAACAACAAAAAAAAGCCTCAAGCCAACAGATAAGGGGCACCACCAGAGACAGAAAGAGAGGGTCGGGGAGGTCAGGGGGGCCCAGAGACACACAGCCAGATATAGAGAATAGGAGGCCGATAGAGGAAGAGGAAGAGAGAGGTGCTTACCGAAGATAATGTTGCTGCGAACCGCAGCTGCGAACAGTACCATCAATAAGCTGACACTCCATAATGTGGAGCGGGCTGATGGGAGGGCCATGGTCAGGCACACAGATCCGCCTGTCTCACTGAATCCTCAGGAGGGCAGAGGAGCTCTGGAGTGTCACCTGCAGGGAGAGCAGTGGAGAGATAAGGAAAACAAGCAGGGCAAGCTGACTGGCCACTAATTGCGTCCCCTGCCATTGGTTGGCTGCTGCTAAATAAACGATTGGCCCACCCCTTGCTTAGCCGTTGCTCCATGGCTATTCATCGATCTGCTTGTGTCATACCATACTGAGAGGCGATTGAGAGAGTGAGAGAGAGAGAGAGAGAGAGAGAGAGAGAGAGAGAGAGAGAGAAGGAAAAGGGGGGGGGGGGGAGGGTGATAGAGCCAAACAGCAGAAAGGATGGGTGATGGTGGTGGTGTATAGGTGGTAATGAGGAGAGCAGAGGAGGGGGGTCATATTACTGTGAATGAAATTCATCCACTCTAACAAGATGTGCGCATGTGGAGGGAAAGAAAACTAGTGTCTTGGACAGCCCATAAACGAGCTCCAACTAATTCACGTTAATTGGAAATAAAGCAAGGCAACAATCTCCCAGTTGGTCGTGGAAAAAATAACAGAGAAGGGGAAAGAAATAAAACACAACATCAGCGGTAGAGATGCACCTGTCGCCCGCTGAGAATACACGGTGAACTGGAGACGGACAGACGTGCGTAATAGCAGCTCGGATACTCGTTCTCTCTCCCTCTCTGTTTGTCAAACACACACTCCCTCGTTTTCTCTCACGCACATTCCTTAAAATAGCAGTGGCCTGCGCCGAGGTAAGCTCTCGGTCCATCTGCGAAACGCTCCCTTTATTGCCAACACACAGAGGGAACCGTGGCAGGAGTGTTGCCTGCGGGACGGGCGGACGGTTAGGGCGGGGATAGAGGGTGGGCTTGAGGAGTGGGGTGGGTGGGGGCTATGGGGTGGGATGGATGTGGGGATTAGGAGGGGTGGGGTGCTTCTGGGGCTGTGTTTATTGTTGCTCCAGCCCTTCCTGTTGAGCGAGTGATGGCGAGAAATGAAAACAAAACTAGAAACAAGTGCATCCATGGGAAATGACTGGGCGTGTTTTAACACAAGTTACTGCGGTCTGCTCTTACGTGGAGAGTAATAATAGTAAGATGATGATAATAATAATAATAATAATAATAATAATAATAATAATAATAATAACAGCTCGTGGTGGCCTGCATCGTTGCGACGGACCGCGGGAGCACCGGAGCAATGTTTGTCAGGTCTAAGCCTGTTTTCTAACACCTTCTCCCGCACTTGCAGAAATAGGCTATCTGGTGCTGATGGGATGAGATTTAGAGACTCTTGTAAAGGCTGGGGAGAGGTGGCTGCTTCAGCGCGCAGTTGGGATGCTTTTTTTTTGTTTGTTTTTTTGCGGAGCGATAGAGCCAACAGAGCCGGGAGAGAAGAGGTGGAGGTGGAGAGGAGTCGGGTATACAGCGCAGGCAGCCCGACAACAAAACGCATATTCAGAGTAAATGATAAAACACAAAGGGTGGGGGGGGGGTAATACAGCTCTCTCCCTGGGCAGGCATAACGGATCACACACACACACACACACACGAAGCCACCTACCCAGAGTGCGCACACATACACATTCCTGGAGACGGAAAAGCATCAGCACTGACAGGTGTCTCCTGTCCGCCCTATACAGACTCCCTAACCCTGGACTACAATACAAACTGCGAAGCAATGCACGATAATAACCACACACACACCGTTATATTCCGCCTCCGGAGTCGGGTTTTGTTGGCGCTGGTCTCCAGTAAGGTCCTCAGTACGGTCCCTCCTTTGATGCGCAGCAGTCGCTGGTCCGGAGCCTTCTCTCAGTCTGTTTTTATCGACTTTTTAATCTCCTTGTTCCTTCTCCTGACTCTTTTGTTTTTCTTGCTTTTTCCTCCGCGCGCTCTCTCTCTCTCTCTCTCTCTCTCCTTCTCTCTCTCACTCTCTCTGTTTGTATATCCGTCTCTCTCTCTCTTCCTCTCTCTCCACAGCTGCCGTTCACTGCAGCAAAAACAGTCTGTCTGAAAGACGAGAGGGAGGGGAGGGACGAGGGAGGGAGGGGGAGGGAGGGAGGATTTTAATACGATTTGGCCCGTACCATCGGGATAACAGGGCCAGAGCAGGGGCCTACTGGCTGAGATCAACATGAAGGAGATGGAGCAGATAGAGAAGTGTGATCTCACCATAGCGAGAAATAGCCAAAATGTTCCTATAATACGTCACAGTGAGTCTATACGGACCTTATCGCACTTTATGAGATTGCATTATCTCCTGTGGTGGCACATTACTGTGGGATTCCCCGTGCTATAGCTCTGCTCACTTTATCTAAAGGTTTGATACTGAGTAAGTCTAGTATCCCTCCTAACATTTTATCACTTAGGCCTACATATCTCCTGAAAAAAAGTAGCCGAGGTCATCTGAAGTTGATTGTCACGGTTCTGAGTAGCCTATAATGTTTCTTATCATCGATATTATGGACGTATTACCCCTATCTTGCAGATAGGGCCGCCGCTATTTCCCGTAGGCCTGATAATTTGCAATATGGTAATGATATTACTGAGTCCTTGGCCTTGTGGAGTTTGGGGACTTTTTCTGTGTCATTGTAGTTTTCCCATACCCGTAGCCTACAATACTGCTTTAGACACAGACTTTATTGGGGCTGTATCTCTTATCACCTCAAATTTTGTATAATACTCCAATAACGTCTATGTATCATGATGCTGATACCCTTTTGAAGGGCCAGTTTTGCATACACAATGTATCGCAGGGTAGTCTTCTGACGTTTCATGTGTCAGGCCCGTTTGGGAATCAGCATCCAAGGGATGGAGGAGAGAGGGAGGGAGGGGGGAGTTGTTCAACTTGCCTGAGAGGATTAAGGATTAGTTTTACTGGCGGATTAGGTCTGTGTGTGGGGAGGCATGATGGGGTTAAACATGGATGGCGGCAGCCCCACGACAGCCCAATCAGTGGTGACAAACTGAAACCGGGGAGGTGGGTTTGAAGAAAAAAATATAAAATAATAAAAGTCAAGGGGAGTCTGGAGGGGCTAGTCGAGGCGTTTGGGAGATCTTCAAGCAAGCAGCTGCTTTTTACACTGAAAAAAAAAGAAGTAGTGCTGCTCTGGGCTTCCATGATTTGGGTAATGTAGGCTAGGTTTTTCTAATGGAGAAACTAAAGGCCACCTTCAGGGGTCCTTGAAATGATTCCAGAAAGGTCCCCAGTCTAACCACCAATTTAAAAAAAAAACACATAATGACTATTGCAATCCTTATTCTCCACTTGCACCGCTACATTGTGGTTAAAGTGTATAACTCAATACCAAATCTGAATACACAAATCTTAAGACTACACCATTTCACGGCACTATGAGTCATTTATGTTTAAAGTAAACCGGAGTCTATTTCTCTCCCTCGGTCTCTAAACCCTATTGAAGGAATGCAGCATCTGGCATCATTAAACACGGCGAAAGGCTTTAAATGTTTTGTTATTGCCGCTGCATTAGAAAAGCTTTTGCTCTGGCTAAAATGAGTGGACAGCCCCAGGTGCTGAAACGGCGCTCGAGCGGGCGTGCGCGCCTGTCCACTGACTTTCACACGACGAGGCTGCACGGCGCTGTGTTGTCCTGCGGTGCCTGCTGTACGTGAAGACTGTACGACCACCTGAGCATGAGCACGAGCATGCAACCTGGACAGTAATAGGCTGGTAACGAAGACCGTGCTGTGCTGCTACACTGGAGCTGTGGTCTCAGGCTTTTTGCCCGTTTGAAATCTGCATATTAAAGATGACCTTTGCGCGCTGAAAAGGCTCGTCCATGTGAAATTTCTAAAACAATTCAGCCCAGATGCACATGTGTATTGGGCCTCTGCGAAATAAACACATTATCTATCTATCTATCTATCTATCTATCTATCTATCTATCTATCTATCTATCTATCTATCTATCATCCAGATCAGCCTTGTAAGATTCATTGTACATTGTAGTTGCAAAAGCAACAAAATATCTCCACTTTCTTGTCCAAAAAGCCGCCTCTTTTTCATCCACATCTCTGCCGGGACTCGAACCCGGAGCCTCTGGATTAGAAGTCCAGCGCGCTATTCCATTGCGCCACAGAGACTGTGCCGGATATTTTTTCGTTGAAAATCGGGTTTATACTCCCCCTCCCATCCTTGTGCAGCATCCTCATCATCCCTCAGCATCAGGACCGCAGCCTGCTGTGGACGATAACTTGCCGCCCGGTAGGGGGTGCTGCCGCCGCGTAGTCATTCCTCTCTTATGCCTCATAGAGAAGGCGAAAGTCCCTGCTCTCCATCCCCCCCATTGCTTTCACGCTGGTTTGTCTCGTCAAAACATCATAATGGTGACATTATCGGAGCTTGAACCAAACGATGGCAAGAGCTAACATTGTAAATGCATCAATAACTATGAGGCAAAGTGCTCACTGCTTGCAGAGAATAGCTTCAGTGAAGAGTCCATGTTTTTATTACCTCAGTTAGTTTTACTCTAACAATGGAAAATGTGTCCAGAGTGTTTGGTGTGAGCAGACAACAAGCAAATCAAGTCTTAAACCCTGCAGAGTTTGAACAATTTCCCTGTCCATTACAATAGAAAACAGCAGTGAGATGGATCTCTTAGCTCAGCTGGAAATGTGCACATATCGTAACATGGATTAGACTCAATCATCGAGATGCCAAGTTCACTGCAATCAGCAAAAAAAGTCACAAATAGAGCAGATTTTACAAGTGTTTTTGTGGTGCCATTTATTTTTGAGCTGGTAACCATTAGGCATACATGTTTGTAGAGAGGTTTGTCCAGTAACCGAGCTGATATAGCTCTGAGAATATAACACTATCAAAAGCATTAGATTAACTCAAGTTTTATAAACACTGAGTTATCTCAAACAGTTTGCCAAGAATTGTATAAGCAAGATGTTTGATCACATGTGTGCAAGGTACAACATTAGCACCATCCACAAGCCAAATGCTGGTAAAAAAAAAATGCAAGTGGCTGGTAGATTTGTTTCACTCACCAGCCAAAAAAAAACATGGTATTTTTTTTTTATTTGAACATTCGCTAGCCATTTGGCTGGTGGTTAAAGAAGTAAATATTGTACCCTGTATGCGTGTCTCAAGTACATTTTATCAACAGCAAAATGAAAAGAAATGCAAGTTGACAAGCATTTTCCCTTCGAGCCACCGGTAACAAATTGATAAACCAATTTTGTTGAGGCTAACCAGACTAAGTGGTTATGTTGTTTCTCAGTGCAAGTTCAGTTGATTTAAACAGACACATTTTCAAACGAGCCGGTACATAACAGTATGGATGCAGCCGTCTCCCCAGAACATTTACTGTTGTTTATTTTAACCGTGTGCACTTGTTACCGTACCCTACATAAATGGGAGTTGGATCTGACATTACATCAAGGCTTGCTTTTATTCACACTGCAGGACAAAAGCTGTTCAGGTGCAGTGTAGCTCCTGTATGGCTCAGTGGGAGGTAAGGCCTGAGGCAGGCTGCCGGTGAGGAGCCTGTTCACACACACAGCTTCTACCACTGGGCTGCCTCTCCACATTTCAGACTCTTTTTCCCAATGTTAAAAGTGCATCTGAGCAGCCGTGGCCTGGAGAAGGTAAAATATGAATGACAGCCTACAGTAAACAGCCGCTCCCCAGACACAAACACACACTCCTGTGTACAGAGACAACGGGCAGGCACACAGGGACTGAGCACCAAGGGCTAAGAAAAGTGATTAATGAATTTGACGTCACAGAACGATTAGATAAATTACCTAAGGATATAACATGTAGGACACATCTAATTTTGGACGCTGGTTGTTGTTCACACAGAGAACCAAGTGTGGAAAGATCTGGGTCACATTTGCATGCACTTTGTACTTTTGCTGCATTTGATGACCCCAACGCTTTCCAGAGTATAATTAATTCCAAGGGACAAAACATCACAACACATTTTCTGCATACAGTATAATATAATCCTTTATTTAATACTTTGATGAAACCAGAACAAATGCACAAAACTGCCACAGTGAATCCAGTCCACATTCCCGTTGACTTCCCCCTCTCCCTTCCTTTCTGCTCATCTCTTCTCGTTCTCTGCTCAGAGGTAAGCCAGTGCGAGGGAGGTGATGATGGACAGACCAATAACTGTGTAGCCGGTGCGGTACACCTCTGGGATTCTGAAGCCCTTGCCAAGGTCCCAACACTGATTTGAAAAATAGTAAAGAAATAAAGAGAAAAGAACATAATTAGCATAAGAACTGCCAGCTTATGAATCTTAGCAAATACATGTTCAGTGAAATAAGCAAACATGATTCAAATGAAAAACATAACAAATTGCATAGAGATCTGTCTCATTTAAAAAGCTTAAGCTGAGGAGTCCAGACACTACACCAAACATTGTCATGGCAACAAACTACTAAATGTCTCAAGTATACTCAAGTATGGCAAAAAAAAAAATGTATTAAGTCTTACCAAGTGGCGGATGCCATTATAGGTATGGAAAGACACAGGGAGGGCGAGGCCGAACTTGGCCAACCCAATGAGATAGGGGCCGACGTATAGCGAGTGGATCAAGTCCAGGTAGTAGGGGTAACTTTCCGGTAATACCAGCGCTGCCAAGGCAAAGGCTGAGATAGCTAGACACAGACAGAAGAAATGAGACCAAAGATTGGATGAGGTGTGGATGTGAATGGGTGTCATGTTGTGCATGCATGTCTTTCTGAGAGAAAGCAATACATGAGAAATGAACACATGTCAAGGACCAACGTGCTACTGCCATTCGTTTTCCGCTGGATTAGTCTCCATGAGTCACTGCACCACCACACCCCACTGGCCAGTCAGTTTTAAACATCGGACTGTCTCAGTTATGTAAAGACCCGTTTCCCTGCTGCCTAATTGAAATGAAGGCCAAACAATGGTTCTGTATCAAACAGGCTCTTCGTTGGCTGCCTGTTATGTACTGCACTAAATGGTTTTGAACTTCTCTTTCTATGCTGTCTGGATGATTAAAAATGCATAATGGCAGAGGAAACAAGTGTCAATCAATGTGAACACAAAAGGAAGAGTTGCGCAAAAGCAACCAAAAGTAAGCATATGTGAACGGACAACCTTTAAAAAAAAAAAAAAAAAAAATAAATAATAATAATAATAATAATAATAATAATAATAATAATAATAATAGATACTTTATTGATCCCTAGGGGGTAAATTACAATTGTTTCCCACTCTGTTGTTAGATCACACTACACACAGGCCTGAAATACACACATGCTAAATAATTCAGATTTTTTTTTATTCCATATGCAAAATAGCATTGAAAAGCAAAATATCTACATATTAAAACACAAATATTAAACACAAATATTTTATATAAATCCATATGGCTTGTAAAATTATTTTCTTCTACCAGCCCTTTGCAAGGCGGCCAGAAAGATGATTTTGGTGATTAAGCATGTGTTTTGATAGAAAGATGAGACTGTGACTGTTGGTAGTTGAGGGTGCTGAAACAAGATTGGACCCAGCTTTTACAGCATGGTACATCAAGGTCAGCAATACTGTTGTACGATGTCATAGCAACATAGGCTCAACCTTTACACCAGGCACATGAATAAAAGCTCTTAGCAGTCCAGGATTAGGCTTGATTTTCACATGCAAATGGTTGAATTGTATTCAACAACTTCTGCTTTTAAATGCTCTTAGCAGAAATCAATAGTGCACTAAAATGCCCTGAAGAGATTTTCAGGGTCAATAAAAAGCATGTCATTGGCAGTAGAATAGCTTCACTTGATGTTAGAATCGTACATCAACCTAAAAGCTCACACATGTACCATCAAGTGTGTGTTTTTCTGGGACAATTTGGGTATTTTAAGGAGTAAACTAACTAAAGAAGGAAAAATATTCACAAGCATGCCTATGGCCTTAGTCATGGATGACAAAGAAAAAACAGATGTGTTACCTCCACTGAGTCCCACTCCAGTTCCCCTGAACGTGATGGACATCACCATGGGGACAGACCATCTGAAACACAAAGAAAAGGCCACACAATTACGTGTGTGTGTGTGTCTGTGTGTGTCTGTGTGTCTGTGTGTGTCTGTGTCTGTGTGTGTGTGTGTGTGTGTGTGTGTGTGTCCAAAACACACGTCAAAGCATTGAGCCTTCAATGGCTTTTACTTGGTGTTTTAAAACCATTTTCTTTCAGGTTAAGCTCAGGCTGGCAAGCTGCATCACTGTAACATACAGTAGTACAGGAAGTCAAAAAACCACTCTTCTGACTTTTTCAGCTGCAGGCAGCAGTGCTAACTCAAAGTGGTTAAGAGATTCACAGGGCTAAGCTGCAAGCCATGGGAGGTCATGTACATTTTAAATGAAAGTAAATAACAATTGACACTTTCATTTACACTAGAGCGATTATTTTGCACATCACATTTTGCAAGTCAACTCTTATTTTGTCTTGTGTTCTGAAGGGGAATTCAACGGGAAAAGTGTATAGGGACATTTCACAGTTTAAGGTGTTTCCACTGTTGATTTGTTTAACTGTTTTAAAGTTATATAAATGCAACATCTTTCCAAAAGTCAATGAGTAATTGGGTTGAACAATCGTGATTTCTAAATTGAGCAAAATAAGTGATTATGATTTTTTCCATAATCGAGCAGCCCTAACCTACAGATTCAATTGTCTTCATCTCCAGTTAGAAATTAAGCAAATGCATACAGAGTAACTTAAAACAGGTTAAAGGGTATGATCAAAATCACTAGATCACCAATGATTAAACCAACCAATGGTTGGTGTCAAAAACAAAGTGCGCTGACATAGATTAGCCGTAGGAAATATCCCAGATGACAGAAAGATACAAAGTGAAAAACCTTGTGTGAAATTACAAGGCACAGACTGTTTTTTAAGCTTCAGAGATTCGGTACTAGTTAACAGCGAATATTAAAACCTTTGACATTCCTTCGTTTCTCGGCTGAGATGGACGGCATAGCGCTGAAGTTATTCATAAATTAGCCTAGCAGACTTTACTTCTGCTCATAGCTTAATCCCAAAGGAACACCACGGTTGAATTTCAGCCTGCATGTAGGGCTGCTCAATTATGAAAAAAAATTTAATAAAAAAATCATAATCACAATTATTTTAGTCAATATTGAAATCACGATTATTTAACACGTTTACTCATTGTCTTTTGGAAAAATGTTGCAAGTATTGAACTTAAAAAACTGTGAAACAGTTCAACAAATAAACAGTGAAAACACCTTGAACTGTAAAATTTCCCTTCAAACTTTTCCGGTTTGAAATTCAGAACACAAGACATAAGAGTTTACTTATAAAACATAATGTACTAAATAATTGTTTCTCGATTACCCTGTTTTTTTTATCATTAGGAGCCAAAATCACGATTAAAATGTTGATTAATTGCACATGCACACTTTAGTTTCAGCCTAACATTGTTGAAACAGAGCTTCTAATATTGTTGGAGAGCAACAAATTAGCGGACTGCCGATTCATCACTGCACCTTCCTCTTAGCTCCACACCGGGTGTGTGTGTGCGAAGCCTTGCCCTTAGCGAAACTCAGTGATTAAAGGAGAAGAGATAAACGAGATGAACTAGTAAAGACTCTCACACTGAGCTGAAATGGAAACACCATGCTGCAACACGTGTCTTTTGGTTTAATCAAAGGCATGACTTTTAAGGATTCTGTTATCTACTAAAAAATGCATATCTAAAGAGTCGAAAGTAAAATCCAGCCCTAGACAGTAAATCAAGTTGCATCAAGTCATTGCACTACATGTATACAAAAGCATGAAAATCTCTGGTAATGGTGGCTCGTCCTGCTGTTTTTTAAGAAATATAAGACTGCATGATCTGAAATTGCAGTAGAATTTTTGTGTCTTTCAAATTATTAAGATTAAATTATAAAACATAAGTGGAGCATACAAATTGTACTTAAAGGCTGGTTTATGCTTCTGCGGAGGCTCCACACAGAGCTTCGGCCGTAGCCTACGTAAGTGGCCTCAACTTTATACTTGTGCGTTGGTATGTGCGTCGATTTCTTTAAGAGAAGAGCAGGGCCGGCATGTGTGTGTGCGTGGGGAGTGCGTTGGTAGAGCAAGTGAGAGAGTGACAGTGATTAGCTTAAGAGTGAGTAGCGACTCTAGAGTCATAGTGAGAGAAACAAAGGCCTCCCCTGTGCTTTCTGACCACGGTGGGAAATCTGTAGCAGGAAAAGTTAACCCTCTCCTTGATTTCACGTTGTTTATGGAGAAGGAGAACCAGGAAAGGAGGAGTCGGGCGAAATGCAACGCTACCGAGCCACGGCCGAGCGACGCCGAGATGCGTAGTTAAATTTTTTGAGAGGAGCATGTCAGGCTACGGCGTAGGGTCTGGCGTAGGGTCTGGCATACTCCATGTACCTACGTCCGTAGCCGCGGCGTAGATTTAACGCAGAAGCATGAATCAGCCTTAACAACTGAGTCATCTCTATCTTTACTTGAGATTATTTCCTGGGCAAAACAGGCTACAGACGTGACAGAGTACGTACTTGTAAATGGTGAGATGAGGAGACATGGGTCTGTTTAATTTGGAATTTTTGGCCCAAAACTTGTTCATCTCGTCCTTAGCTGTGGTTCCCATTGGAGCAGCACTGTAGGGAGAAAAACATTTTTAGAGTACAGAAGTTTACAGTAGAACAATGTACAGTCCATGGATTTTAGCATGTATCTGTATCATTACTTTTTGAGGCAGTGTATTTATGTTAACATTGTTGTCTCTTTCTCTCTCACACAAGCACGCACACACAGGCGCACACACACACACACACACACACACACACACACACACACACACACACACACACACACACACACACAACTTACTGTCTATAGAAGACACTCTGGGCAACACAGGGTCTAGAGAGACAGACACCCTGTCGGGCCAACGTCCTTAACACAAGAAACAAGTGTTAGAATTAAGCTTTTACTTGCTATCAGGCCTTGCAGAAGCCAACTAACGTCAATAAAGTAGACAAAGTACGATTAACACTATCTATGTCTAGCTAGTTGATAGTGTCGTAAAGGTACGACAGCGTAGCAATGTAACGTTAGCTAAACGTTTATTAACGGTCATGCAACGCCCATATGTAGGAGAAATGCAGCAACTAACACCTCTTGAGTCTGTCATTAATTCTACCAAGAGCCAAAGTCCACTCTCCCAGCTTTGAAATACCCGAAAAACAGCTAGAGTTAGCCCGCTAGCTAGCTAACGTCAGCTAGCGCGGAGTCACTCCATATTTACATTAAAGAAGGATAATACACCAAGGCGGGTTGTCCTAAACTGTAACGCTTTTATGCTGTAAATGTTTCTATTTGACATAAAATGTTTCCCCGAGAACAAACATTATATAGCACAGATGTACTGACCTTAGAAGCAGCGCCATGTTTGACAAGCGGTGAACGGAAGTGACGTTGACGGATGTTGTTGTTCTGACCGGTTACATAAATTAAATCCTTGAAGGGTTGTTTTTTAAGGTCAGGCAGGCTCGGTCAGAGTGAGCTGATTATGTTTACGTTGGCTGTGATTTCCACATGCCTTTTTTTGTCATTCAAATGTATGAGCATGCTCGTCTCTCTTCGTTCCGTATTAACCGTGCAATCTCTCACTCACCTATATTTTAGATTGTATACATAATAATAATAATAATAATAATTTATACTTTATTAATCCCATAAGGGAAATTCCAATGTTTTCACTGTGTTGCTACACAGGATTACTGAATTACACACACATGCTCAGTACCTATACATGCACTAATGGAGAGATGAGGGGGCTGCCCATGGAAAGGCGCCCTGAGCAGTTGGGGGTTCAGTGCGTTGCTCAAGAGCACCTTGGCAGTGCCCAGGAGGTGAACTAGCACCTGTCCAGCTACCAGTCCACCACCATACTCTGGTCCGTATGGGGACTTCAACCCAACTCCCTACTGACCAAGCTACTTCAACCCAGACTGATTCAAACCATCAACCTGTTTATAGCCTATTTTAATGATGCATACTGATTTTTGGATTGTATGCTAGTGTATATATATTGGATGTGCAATCTTTCTACTTGCACTCTTTCAACTATGTATTGCAACTGCAGCAAAGCAATTTTCCTTGGGATTAATAAAGATTTTACTTATTTTACTGCTGAGCCAGTAAAGCAATTTGTCTATTGTCTCTCCCCTTTTCAGCTTAAATAGATGGCAATAAATAGCTGGGTATAGCTTAAAAATAAATAAAATAAATATCTGCTTAAGTAAAATGTAAAACTACTACTAGTATTACTATTTTTATTTAGAGCTGAAACAACTGGCCTAGTTGATTAATTGATTAGTGTATCAGCAACTATTTTGATACTCAATTAATCATTGAAGACATTTTAAAAGAAAAAATGCCACACATTCTGTGGTTGTGAGGATTTATGTTTTATTTTGTCCTGGGATTGACCAATAACAATTAATCGGAAAAATAAGCACAATTAAAATAATTTAGTTTTTCAAGTTTATTTATATAGTGTATTTACACAACCCACCCAATGAATAGATATCAAGGAATTGCAAAATGAAATGATGCAACAGTGTGCGACAAAACAAAGCAAGGAAACAACAAAAATGATATGACAAAATGAGAAACACTGCAAGGTGGTACATGACAGTCCAACCTAAACAGTTATAACTGCACCAGCAACCTTAAAGACCCAAAGAGAAGACAAGAGAAAAGTCACAAGAACATCTTTATATGACGAAATAAAATTCATCCCAACTCAAAGATGGAGCCCCAATTTTAGTATTCAGTACAGCCCACACAACAATCAAATGGTCAATGTCACATTGAGTTAGGAAAAGTGAAAAACATGCAGCAGCACTCATAACCAGGAAAAATAAATGTATAAGTATTGAAACAAGCCCCACTCAGACATCTACATACACACTCATAAAGATAGCAAACACGTAGTAAGGTTAATGATGCCTAGAAGGAGCCCTAGCCTGGGTTCCCAATAGCCTGGTCCTATATTAATGTTGCATAAAGTATAAGATTAGACCTTGTAGGACTCAAAGTAGACAAGGTTTGGATTGGTTACATGGGAGTTAAACCCCTTTTTTTTTTACAAACTTTTGAATTAATTTTTACATTGCTTTTGAAACAAATAGCTTTCACAAAGGCTTCCAGAGCTGAACGACTCGGGAGGAGAATGCTCAGCTGCCTGTCAATTTCTTGTTGACTATTTTTGACAGTAAGGTAACGAGTGTCCAGTGAATAGAAGACATGAGGACAAACATAATGGGTGATGAGATCAGGAAGATATGAGCATAAGCAGAGCCTGACTGACACTGGATTTTTGAGACCAATATTGATATTTTAGAGTTTAAAAATCTAATAACAATGTATAGGGGTTATAGTTTTTTTTTAAAGATTCCATATTATGCCAATTTTGAGGTTCATATACTTATATTTTGGCTGTCTACTGGAACATGTGTACATGCTTTAATGTTCAAAAAACAAATAGTTTTTCTCATACTGTCAGTGACCGCCCACTTTTTTAACAGCTCTGGTTCCTGAAGTGTTTTTCCCCGTTTAGTATCTCCATTGACATTTCATGAAATGCGTCTAAAGAGTTTTAAGCCTGGAAGCAAGCCAACCAGCTACAAGATAAATCGTGACCATAAAACATTTGATTTGCACAAAAGAACATTTTGAAAACGGCAAAAAAGGCAAAGGTACAAGACTGTGTACAGAAACTATCATAGACTTCAAAAGTAGAAGCCCGCTCTAGACGTCGCAGGTGCAGTAAACATTTCCATGGTAACACAAGTTCCACCAATCAGAGACGTCCCACATCAGAAACTTTCACAACTTCGTAGCTCGTGGTCAGTCTACCTGGATGGTTTAGACATGATGGCTGATGATCTAAATCCTTATGGAGAAAATGAATGTGTGTGCTCAGTGTGCATTACTCTGTGCATTCAGTATTTATGTAGCACCTGGACCTGCTTTATAATAAAAAACTATATAGAAATCTCCCTTTTTACAGTATGGGACAGGCCTTTAACATATACGCATAACATTTTTGATGTGTGTAAAATAATTGGGACCAAGATTTGCATTAAGAAGGACATTTTACATAAAAAAATTAATTTGTCAGTGCTCTCTGATGAACAACTTACAGTTTCTAAATAACCTCAGTGACATCTGTTAGCAATTGTGTGCAGCAGTTTCTTGTTACTGTACTTATTGGCTGGCATAGTCGCTGATACTGATATATCTTCCCTCACCAATAAATGTGTTCTTAGTGTGGCCTGTATAGCATCAACTGATACACTTACAGTAAAGGCAGATCTAGTGATTTGGAAAACATTAAAAATGTTGGTACATGTGGCATCCTATATATTCAAATTGACAAGTTGATCAATAACCGTGTCCCAATAAGAAAAACTACTGACCACAAAATCATTGTATAACAATTCAAAAGATGGCCTGAAATATTTTGGAATACATTTTTATTTGGTACATTACACACGATGAACGACTTTGGTATTCCTTTAGAGCCTGCAGGCCATGATATGTCACTTTGGGAACAGTTTATATAAGGCACACAGGTATACATTACCATTGTTTTGCTGGAAATGTTTTCTGAGAAAACAAAAAAGAAAAACTCAAAGCACAATCAAAAGCCTATTTTCAGCAGTATTTTTTATGATAATCAGATTTGTGAACTGATCCATGCAATATTACAACTGACAGACACACACAGTTCTACCCTCACGATCACACACAAATTCACATACGCACATACACACACACTCAGACAGACAGACACACACACACAAGCACACAATTCAAACTGACATTTTCTGAATATTAATAATATGTCTCCTTCTCCACCCAACCTGGAAGAGAGGCAGAAAGAGAGAGAGGGAGAAAGTGTCAGAGACCAAAATGACAGGCGAGCAGTTTTCATAATATCCTTTTGTATCGCTCTATTTGTATTCATCTCATTTCCTTTGTCTCTACATTTCCAAATGAATCCCCTTATAACTCTAAGAGTATGATCAGCAGCCCGTGACACACAGATTAACAGAAATGATTAACTGTCACGATAAATTGTATTATTCTCCCCATGTCTTGGCCCTCATTATAGTGTGTCCATATCATGTTTATGATCTTTGGGGCATATCTCAAGAGTCTTCATCAGCTCGCTTTAATTTCCTTTCTCGTCATTCTCTACTGTTTCCTGTTGCTATTTGACAGGTATAATCTGTTGCATGGCACAAGTTTAACATATGTTCAGTTAAATCCATAAAGATTACTGCATGTCAGACCTTTTAACATGCTGCTTAAGGTTTTTATCTTCAGACCAATAGGAGAATCACGAAACGTTTTGTGCAATCATCTATGAACATATTTCTTCACTGCTTCTATCAAGAAAATAAGAAGGGGCTTATGTTTTCACCCGTGTCTGTTCATTAGCAAGACATACTGAAAAAGTTACAAAGGAATTTGGTTGATATCTAGTGCAAGATGCAGCCCTTGGGCTAAGAATCAGATCACATTACATTCCACTGGTGAGGTGTGATTTTCACCATTGAATGTTTTCTTGTTTATTTGCCGTAATTTTATGCTCCATCTATCAAATTGAATTCCTGAGCAAAGTGCCAGACAGCGGTGCATTTACATGCTATTTAGTCAGAAATCAAACCTGGAAGACAAACAGTAATCAGTCAAGTGTTGCAGAGGCTGCAGCTTTTAAAAAGCCTGATAGTTTTCAGCTGCTGTGATAAGAGTTAATAAGAACTTTTAAATGGAAATTGCTTTATGATATATGTAAAAATGACAATAACCACATTTAAAATCTGCCAGAAAAACTATGCAAATTGAAAGAAATTGCATCATGTACTTTGTCCAAAAAAACACAAGTAAAAGAAATTTCAACATGACAGCTGGCAAACAGTTTTTAGCATAACACCACAATTAAAGCTTAAATCCTTTTTCGACGATAATCATCCACAGTTGCTACCAACGTTACGAGCGCTTTGTAAAATTGGTACCCTACTTTCCTTTTTTAGCTGAGTTCAAAACAGTTCTATATATTTTTTTTATAGAAGTTTTATGTGCTCGCTTTTGATGACATTGAACTTTATCTTCGACTGCATGTCACCGTCTGTCAAATGCATGCTGGGATCCTCCAGGTCACATCGGCAGAGCAGAGCTGTAATTTAAAAGTGTTTTTACTTTTAATATAAAAAAAAAAAAAAAATTTTTTTTAGACTTTATATATATATATATATATATATTTTTTTTTTTTTTTTAAAACAAGGACAGTAGGAAGTCTGAGAGAGGTACAGGGGATGGGAGAAAAGGTCTTGATAGAAAATGGCTGGTGTTTCCTGAGATAGGGGTGTCAATCACTACGCCATCACTTGGCTATTCTATTTTTTCTTTCAGCTTATTAACAAGACAAAGAAGGTTGAAACCTTTTTAATCTTGGTTTCTCTTAATAACTGCTTACCTCCGGGGCTCCTCCTCAGAATTAATTTACGGACCTCATCATAAATGAAGATGAGAAGACTGTATGGGAAGGCACAGAACCACCACAGGGGCCTGAGAGGAAGAGAGACAGAGCATAAAACAGGGTTTGATAGAGCAGCAGCAGCGGGTGCAAATTGTTAAATTCATTGCAGCCATTTTTTTGAATATTAAGGATAACGGGGTGTTTAAGAAGATCACAGACTTCATTTAAAGTCCGGAGTGACAGGCTAATGGCAGCCTATTAGGTCTTTAAGAGGTTATTTTTCGGTTGGGTGGAGATATGCATATGCAGAGCGTACTTTAGGGGGTACATGCGCAGGGCAATGTCCATTCCAGGGCAGTAGGAGAGGAAGGCAGCCAGAGCAGTCTCAACAAACAGACCAAAGATCAGGATCCTGTTCCTGTTGGACAGAAAAAAAAAGAAAAGGAAAAGGTTCAAACTAATCAAAAACACTCCCAGAAGGGCTGGGATAAGGGGTCATGTATTCTAATACTATAACAGCGGTAACCTAGCTGTAAAAGGAAATGTTTCTTTCCTCTTTTCACTCTCCTGGTTTGCTTATTAGAAGTCTTGCATTTTATAAGTGCAATAACCTTGCATATGTTAACAGTGCCACCTTATTGTGTTTATCTATCTTGATTTTTATATTTCACTATTTAAAATGTTGCTATTTTATATTTTTGTTTGTCATTCTTGTATTTTACTATTAAGGTGTGTCTCATGTCTTCGTTGATGTTGTCTTTGTTGCGGTTTGTATGGATGTTATAAATGAATACAAATTTGATTAAAAAAAAGAAAGAAGAAATCTTCAAAAATATTATAGTCATGGGTGCCTGGGTGGCCTAGTGGTAGGGCGCGCGCCCATATACAGAGGCTCAGTCCGCAACGCAGAGGTCATGTCTTAGATTACAACCTGCGGCCCTTTGCTGCATGTCATTCCCCCTCTCTCTCCCCTTTCATGTCTAAGCTGTCACAAAAAATAAAGGCCTAAATTATCTTAAAACAAATAAAAAATGTTACAGTCAATTACTGACTTAAAGGTGAAACTGCCTTCCTAACTACATTCATTCATGCCTTCATTTTATATCTTTCTATCCATCTTCTACTCCAGCTCTCCCTCCCTCGCTCACTTACTTCATGCCCTGCTGAAAGAGGGAGTTCCTCCTGGTCTTGCAGATGATAACATCAGCCCACTGCACGACAACGATGCTGATGAAGAAGGAGGTGTGGCAGGTGAATTCAATGATCTTCCTCTGCTCATAGGTCTGCAAGGTTGAAACACACATTGTATTTATTCCTTCACGGGTATGGGAATGTTGAAAGAGCGTGCTGGTTTGTCTTTGTCCCCGCTCCTTACCCACTCCTGCCCATAGCTGTCCTCCACATCATTTACTTCGCGGTCGTCCCACCTGATGCGGATGCCCACAAGGTTCTTCGGGAGGAAGCCGTTCTCAGCCAAAATCACAAAATAGGTGAAAAAACCAGCAAGAGCCTGGATCATCCCTGGAAACAAAAATGTGCAAGGGATCAAAGTCAAAACATCATATATCCATCTATTCTCATTGTCTATAGTAACGGTAACCTAAATATTTTATTACATTTTATGACAACACTTCATTTCACAGGTCTAATCATTTTCCTAATATGTTTCCTGTAAAGAACTATGCTATTTAGTGATAGTTATAGGGAACAGTTACACTAAGTTCCTTGACTGTGGTCAGAGTTTAGCTATTTGTGTTGATTTTTGAAGGAGTTGAACATTCATGCTTGCTTGCAGAAAAAATATATAATTTATATTTTTAAAGTTTGTCTGACTTGCTGTGTACTGACTAAAAGATAATGTGTGTTACACTAGCATTTAATTGTAATCAGTAATCATTTTATTTGTGTGGGGTTTTAAAGACACTAATCTCAGTGCTATTTAAAGCATTATCACATTAATTTTGGGCTATTAGTATAAATTACAGCTACAGTAATGTATGTATGTATGCATGCATGTACTGCATGTACTGGATGGATGCATGGATGGATGGAATAATCATCTGTTGTGTCCCATCAGTGTAGCAATATGGGCAATGTTATTACAGAACAAGTAGAAAAATAACAGGATTTATAGGTAATGGGTGTCGTTTGACAAAATATATTTCGACAGCAGCACTAACATTACCAATGGTCTTTGTTTCACTTATTTACAGGCGTCATAGGACAAATAAGTTGACTAGAAAGTGCATATTTTTGACACTGCGGTGATTCAGCCTCAGTCCTCCTGCCGTGTGCCACCTAATATTTGTTCAACAACAGCACAGGTGATTGCATCATCCTCCCTCTGCCCTCTATAATGTTGCTATTTTGTAAGTAAATGGCTCCAGACAGCTGTGGACTGCAATAATAGCTGATAGTGAGTTTTAATTTCATGTTGGAAAATGTGTTTTGTCAGAGTGGGTGTAACGTTTTCAACATGATGGACATCTTATTTCAAGAGCTAAAGTCTTCACATATACCAAACCTGCACAAGTATTTATCAAGGACTGAGATAACGCTTATTAATCATCTCATTCATTACGTTGCTAAATTGAAACCCCGCACCAGGTCAGTGTTTATGTTAATAGACGTAAACATCATTTTCTCAGTGATAAGAAAATTGGTTGCACCTGTTTTGAGGAGGCTGTTACTTTTACTTCTATTCATTGGTGCTTGCTTACAGTGTTGGAACGTTGCTGTCATTGTGTGTCACTCTAGATCAGATCATCAGTTAAATGTTCACTGTCGATGCCTCAGGACTTCAAGCTGTTTCGTCAGAACAGCGGATTGTAAATGTGATTTGATGTGACCTGCACAAGTTCTGCCCCAGTGGTAGTCATCTTGGAAGAATTATGGGAGTTGATGTGAGTTGCCGGCTGTTTAGAACGTGTTCAGCTTTAAATTGCATGCCATCCAATGAAGCCCTGTCATATTTTGACCCATTTAACAGCCTATAAAATTGGGCCAGCCTTTGCGTTTCACTATTCCCATTCCATATAAAACCAGAGATAAAGAGCATGCATTCAAGTCAGGCTCCAACCAGTGAAACATGACCAAGATTAAGTAGAAAATAGTTGCACTCTTCGCACTCAATTTGCTGTAAATGTCACGACAATTAGAAGAAAATTGTGGGACACTCTCCTGTCTGCTCACCGCTGGATCTAGTTTCCTTAACTGGACATCCCTAAACATTTACAAAGGCAGTATGAAATGTCAAGATTTGTGATAAATGTCAATATTTTGTTTTTATGCCTGGGAAGTTTACAACCATAACGTCACTACAAGAGGCCTGTCACAGTGATTCAGGTTTAAGAGCTGTGGTCCAAAGAGCTTATATGAGCCACAAGAGGACAAACCTATCTGCCCGTATGCCATGCTGATGAGGCGTTCATTGACCAGCTTGTCTGTTTTGGGATTCCTTGGTTGGCGTTTCATGATGTCACTCTCAGCTGTCTCATAAGCCAATGAGATGGCCGGAACCTGGAAAGGAATGGGAGGACAGCACAGAGTCATCTCACTTTACGCACCCTGTACAATAAATGTTCAGGAATTTGTCTTTGTGGCAACAGTACAAAGGCATGATGACAGTGCCAGACACCGGGCACGCTAGACATATCACCGTTAATATAATTCAGCATTCAATCACCGTGTGGAAGGAGAGAAAAGACAGAAAAAAGGGCAAGGAGGGGGAACAAGAAAGCAGTGACAGTGACAGAGAGAGCAGACAAGGGGGGAGAGAGATTGAATTTCAAGACACTCATAAAAAAGGAGGGTAAAAAGGTCTGTAATAAAGAGCTTGTATTGGCTGATTTTACCAGGTAAGCACTGGAGCAATATGTGTGACTTAGGGCAGGATATTGCTGCGACTTAGGTGGGATTTGAGGTGGGGACTTGGCACTGTGTTAAACTGAGCACATGCTCTGCGGTCTACAAATCCAGTTTGTTTTGGTGTTTTCCTCCCCTGACCCACAGCCATTGAGAAAGACAAGAAGAGAGAAAAGGATGTGACTATGCTTGGCATTGATTTTTTACACCTCTGAAAGAGTGTGTGTGTGTGTGTGTGTGTGTGTGTGTGTGTGTGTGTGTGTGTGTGTGTGTGTGTGTGTGTGTGTGTGTGTGTGTGTGTGTGTGTGTGTGTGTGTGCGTGTGTCTGTGTGTGTGAATGTGAAGCACTCTTAAGTGTGCCACATCCTGCTTTGATACACATCTTCTGCGGCCATCCTTTCCACGTGGCATTGCTTGCTAAAAATAATCATAGCAGACGCCGAGTGCTGCTTGTCACTGCTAAACCTCAGCAGAGCCCTCAAGCCTGTTGCCTGGAGTCGAACTAAGCTGTTAACAAGCTGTTAACATCCTCACAAGCAGACATGGGAAATTTTGAAATTTTACTTGTGTTGTTTCAGGTACTTTATTGAATATTTGAATATGTTTCATTTTAAGGGTGCTATTCTTCAAAGCAGACGTCCAGCTGTTCGTTCCACCAGCGGTGATTAAATACATGCAGACATGTTGCTTTGAAGGGAAGGGTTTTTATATGCAAAACAGTTGCTTAAGCAAATAAAGTGCCTTTAAGCTTCAATCATCGCATCTTTGAAGAGAAATTCAGGCAATAAAGCATGCTCTATCCCTGTGATCTCAGACAGTTAAGTACATATTTGTGAACATGAACAAATCCGTCCTGCTGTTAGAAAACCAAAGAAGTTCATTTTGGATGTCACCTGAGTAAAATAAGTGGAACTTCTTTATCAACAACGTTAGCAAGCTGCTCCTCTTTAAAGGGACGGAGCGAGGGGGGTGGCTTCTGGGTCTCCAGCCCCAAATGTTTTCTCAAAAGCCCGAATCTTTGACGATTTTAAAATAACTTCAACTTTGTGTCATTTCCCCTCAGTCTGTCTGACTGGACCGGCTAATCAATGCAGCAAAAGTTCT
Source organism: Perca fluviatilis (assembly GCF_010015445.1). Taxonomy (NCBI): domain Eukaryota; kingdom Metazoa; phylum Chordata; class Actinopteri; order Perciformes; family Percidae; genus Perca; species Perca fluviatilis. The sequence goes on along the minus strand of NC_053122.1, from coordinate 32,108,950 downwards.
GTTACTGGGGAAATAATGTCTATGTTTCAAGATTAGTAATTCTGTCTACACCAAATTCTTATGCTATCTATGTTATAATTTTAAAAATACAAAAATCTGACAGTTTTTGCCTTTTTCTAGGTGTCAGGATTGAAACAACCTTTTCTTCTGGTTTCAGAATGATAAAAGCAGTCGGAGAACGATTAGCTACAAAATAGGATGGAGGTTCTACAGGGTGATTCTTTTCCTTTGCAACTATCACGTTTTTCCCAAATAATTTTTATGCATTCTATTATTAAATATCTTGAGAAATTGTGCATATAGCTGCTGCCTGAAAACGGAGCACGAGGTTTGGGCTGAGCCACGAATTTTTACAACATCTGGCTCTGCCCCTGCATCTTTATCTTAAACCTGTGAGGACAGTGTATGCTTCTTGGCAGTCGGATATGAGGCCATTATAGTACATGGACTTCGTTACTCAGAGTTTTGCTTGTGGCTCAATGGAATGTATAGGAACCTGTTTCAGCCGCATGTTACTGTCTGGTGGCTGAGAGCAGGAAAACTTTAAGTTACAGTAATGAACACAAGTGAACAAGTCCTTTTGAATATATTCATCCTGTGCTTCCTTTCTTTTGCAATGATCGATTACGCCCCTCAGGCAAGCGGCGTGCCAGCAACTCTTTTGTTGCTGCTGGAAATACAATGGAGGGACTGGCATCTGAAAATGGCAGAGCTGTGAAATGTAAATGTGTATGTGCGTGTCACCCGCTATTTGTTCTGCTTGAACGGGTGTCGGCAGTGAGCCAAAAAGCACATTTCTGCCACCAAGAGAAAGGAACAAATTAAACCAAATGCTTTGTTCTTTTTACCTTCGGGCACTCATATATGACACCGGTATTAACAGTTGTTTCCTTAATGTCCCCTTTAGCTTGCCTGTAACTATGCAACATGCTAACAATTAGCATCCCCTCACTGAGAAGAATCACCCAAATTAACCAATTAGCTTTGAGCACTGAGAGTGCTTTGCAATATAACCCAATAGATAAAAAGATAAATCTAAAACCATATGTTTTGTTGTCATGACCTCCTGTGAACGGAATGTCTCCAGAAAGTTAAAAGCTATAATCTTTCAAATACAAACACTGGAAACCAGGATCCAAAAGGCCAGGAACAGAAGAGAGATGTTTTCGACAATTAGTGCATCATACACTTAGAAAACAATACAGGCTTGGCAGCAGTCTGTGCATCTATTTAGTGGTCATTTTTCAGAAGATTAGTCAAAAGTATGGATTGAGATAATGAAGGAAAACTATGGTTAGCATGTCTACAGAGGGATTGAGGGACTGAACAAAGGGAGCTGAGCGTTCCCCCAGGGCTCACCATGTCAGTGCCCAGGTCGATGCAGAGGATGGTGACAGTTCCCAGCGGAAGAGGAACACTAGCACAGATGAAGAGGAGGAAGGGCGAGATCTCTGGGATGTTACTGGTCAGCGTGTATGCAATGGACTTCTTCAGGTTGTCAAAGATGAGACGACCTGCAGCGATCAGAAACACAGGAAAGAAACACTTGTATGGATCGGGATACATGTATAGATATCTAACCTCTGTATGTGTGTGTGTGTGTGTGTGTGTGTGTGTGTGTGTGTGTGTGTGTGTGTGTGTGTGTGTGTGTGTGTGTGTGTGTGTGAGTGTGTGCATGTCCGGTGTCTTTCAAATATGTCGAGGACCGTTCATCCGATCTGCTTCACACTTGGCTCCCTGGGTACCCAATGAACTTGGTGTTTGGAATTTGGAGCAGTTTGTGGACAGTGTCGGATATTGGATATTAATAAACAAATAAAATAAATAAAGAAAACTAAACGACCGCACAATAAAGGTTGAGAAAAAAAAAGAAGAAAAACTGCGACCTGCGGGGCTTCACGGCTCTCAGTCAAGCATGTCTTCGCGGTGGGCTACCGGTGTTGTGCCAAAAAGTCATCATCCGCCAAAAACTGATTGCTGTCCACCCTACATGCAAATGATGAAATTAATCGTACACAAACACACGTTAGATGAACGCCCAGGCTCTTGGGCTTTCTGTTGCCGGCGGTTGCGCACATTTCTCCTGATGTTCTGCACGCTGCTGAGCCTGGCTCCTCATTTCAGTCCACTGCTGGCAGTGTTTCATGTTTTATGTTTGATTGTATTTTGACTGTCGTTTTCATCGTGTTGTTTCATTAAACCTCTTGCTTAACTTTCAATTCGACCCCAGCCTCTCCTTCCTCCAGAAATCAAACGATCACGTCTTTTAGCAGATTCCTAACACTCCCTGCTTCCACCGCCAGGGCCACATCGCCTACAACTACCTCGATGTGTGGCTGCTACACGAAAAAAAGGAGACACGCCCAATCTCTAGATGAGCTGCAGCCGAGCCACGCCTGATTGAACCGCGCTGTAACATGTATTACAGGGTAAGTGTTACAAATGATTACAAAAAAACACACAAATTCACGAGGCCCTTTACCTATGCCGTATGGTAAAACCGCCTGTGACCGCACATTACAAGTTCTGCTTTCAAATGTTTACTTCAAGAGAGGCATCATCAGCACAATGTACTTAACTTTAACATCATTTAACATTTTTTCAAGGTGGACCTTTCAACTCTAATATAATGCTGGTAATTGTGATATTTTGTGAATAGAATCTGAATCTGCAATGTTCTCTCAGGTAAATATATATATATAGAAGTAGAAGTACACTGTAAGTCAGTAGTAAACAGTTGAGTTGCATATTAAGTGCAACTCAAATATGGGGCCATCTGTAAATTATTTCGGGGTACAATGGTTTTGGAAAAAGCTGCAAGCAGCAACACAGGAAGCCAAGCAATTGTCCCGTTCCAAACGGGCACTGCACTAGTGTTATTTATATCTGCATCCGTGTTGATTTTGGATGGGATATTGGTTACATTCTGCCCCGGTATAGTTTGAATATTTTCTTTTTCTGATGCTTCACTGTGTGTTCAAGTGAATTTTCCAGACTTCCTGAAATAAAAAAATGACTTCTTCAGTATTACATATTACTAATGGTTTTGCTCAGATCATATTAGCAACCCCCACTTTAATTATATACCAGTCTCTTGTGGCAAGCCTCAAGTTAAATCTCACGTCTGTCAGAGTAATTCTCAAGTCAAGTCCTTGAGGGCATGTCAATTCACAAATCTGAATAAGCAAATTGCAGGTCAAGATTCAAGTCCTTCAGGTCTCTTAGTGGTGACAATGATATTGATACAACGTTTGAACATTTTCCTTTCAAAGATGTTAATAGTGTTTTTTACTTCAATATATAGGCAAAATATGCAAGCCCTGCTTGGTGCTGTTTCAGTCTTTACCAGTTCAAGTCTTGCGTAAGCCAAGACTTAGTATGAAGACCACCCAATATTTGACTGAAGTATGACTAAAATCACAAGTCTCAAGTCTACAGCTCACACATTACGTTTTCAATGTTCAAGTATTTGTTTCTCTGACTTGCTTTTCTTCCTTTTCGCCCTATTTTACCATCTTTCATTTTCCCATTCTGTCTCTCCTTCTCTCCCTCCTTCATTTCCCCACACTCACCCTCCTCCACTCCGGTGACGATGGAGGCAAAGTTGTCGTCCAGCAGGATCATGTCAGCTGCCTGCTTGGACACATCGGAGCCGGCGATCCCCATGGCAACGCCGATGTCGGCTTTCTTTAAGGCCGGGGAGTCATTCACGCCGTCGCCTGTCACGGCCACGATCGCCCCCTGCACCCGCAAGGACCGACGGACAAAAAGTGTCAAGAAGAGAAAGATAAGTACCGTGATTTAAGCCTTTCTCTCTCCATTTCCCTCTTTTTGCCCATATCCTTCAGTCTTAATAATGTCTTTTCAAAGCAGCTCTGGGGAGATTAAATGAAAAATGGAATTGAGTTGCAATCATTCCGTCACACGGATTGAGAGTGAGTGAGGCAGGGTGAATTGTAGCATGACCTCAATATATGGGGATGTGGGTATACACACATCTATTTTTCAACTATTCACACATAAATGTTGAGTACAAACATTAAGGAATATATAATGTATTTTTTTTTTTATATATATATTTAATATACTATATAATGGGTTTCATTCTCAAATATACACTCACTATATATATATATATATATATATAGGTAGTGTATATTGGAAATGAAATTCGATAAAATTATATAGTGAATGTGTATATATGTATATATATATATATATACATATATGTATATATATATATATATATATATATATATATATATATATATACAGTACATACATATATAGATGTAGTATATAGGGTTTAGTATAGGAGTTGAATAAACAGTTAATCATATACTTTACACAGTTGTATTCAACCATTACTCACGAATGGACCTCCATTGCACACACACACACACACACACACACACACACACACACACACACACACACACACACACACACACACACACACAAACACACAGAGTTACACACACCGCAAACTGTATTCAGCCTTAAATGGCATGTGCTTTTTTTTGCACACACACACACACACACACAGCAAAACACACACACACACACACACATGCACACACACACACACACACATACACACACACACACACACACACACACACACACACACACACACACACACATATGCACTCATATACACACACCTATTCAACCAATTCTCCACACTCCAGAAATAAACAGACATATTCAAGCATTCAGACAGACTTTATCACAAACACACACATCCTTACATTCACCCACATAAACGCACACCCCCCTATTCAGCTGTACACTCTCACAATCTCTCATACACACTCCTGTCCATTGACCTGTCTCTGGCAGCCCTCCACTATGATGAGCTTCTGCTGTGGAGAGGTGCGAGCAAACACTATCTCAGTGTGGTTCCTCAGCAGGTCGTCCAGGTACTCGCGGCTCATGTCCTTTAGGTCTGCGCCGTGCACCACGCAAGCCTTGGCATCCCTGGGAAACACACACATATACACATGCACAAACACAGTAAGGAGTCAGGGACAATTATGCAAAGGGTAACGTTGACATTTTATTGCTTTCTCCTGAAGTTTTGTCTTTTTGTTTCTTTCTTCACCAAAAAGCATGCATGCATTTCATGCTTTCTGTCTTAAAGGAACAGTTTGACATTTTGGGAAATACGATTATTTACTTTATTTGCAGAGTTGGATGAGAAGACCACTCCCACCATCATATCTATCTGTTGAAAACGAAGCTGGAGCCAGCAGCGGGTTAGCTTAGCTTAGCATAAAGATTAGAAACGGGGGAAACAACTACCCTGGCTCTTTTCTACTACTTTACTACTCTTTTAATATTGTAACTTCTATCTACTCTGTACACACAACATCTATTGCATTGAAATCAATCTTCCCGAGGTCTCTCTTTTTGTTTCTGTTAAAGGAAACTTTCCATTAACAAATGAGATACAACATGTTCATTTGTGAGCTTTTAGAGGTGCTGGTAGGCAGATTCTGTCACCTTTGGACAGAGCCAGGCTAGCTGTTTCCCCCCATTACAGTCTTTATGCGAAGCTAACCTAACCGTGTGCTGGCTTTACCTTCATATTTAATAGACTGATATCAGAGTGGTATATGCACACACATCCTGTAGACACACCACTGCCCACATACTCAAACACAAACACAGTTACACAATAAAAGTTACTATTAGACGCTTGAACACACGGCCTAAACCCTTAGACACACAAACACACAGACACACACACACACCTGGGGTTGACTTGGCTCAAAGGGATATTGAGTCTCTCGGCGATGTCATCAACTGTCTCGTTGCCCTCGGAGATGATGCCCACACCTTTAGCAATGGCTTTGGCCGTGATTGGGTGGTCCCCTGTCACCATGATCACCTGTCGGCAGACAGAAGGTCCCATAAATCGCGGAGCATTATCACATGAAACCCCTCTGTATCTCACCTGTATGCCATGTGTCACAGCATGCTTGAGCTACAGTGCTTTAGGGTCTATAAGTCATTCAAATGTGTTGGGTTGTTACAGTGGGAAAGACTGGCACTATTAGGGGTTAAGGGTTCAAATCTGGCATTATACTCCAACTAAACTCTTGTTTAGGGGGTTCCCATAGGCAGAGTAGGGGGATTGTGACAAACAAAACCCATCAGAATGAGGGTTTGTGACCTGGCATATGTCTATTGTGCACTCTGCATAGGCTGGCTAACAGAACTTATAACAAGAAATATAACAATTATAAATACTTGCCCATTCTTATTAATAAACCTCCAGTACACCTGCATCAATGTTAACAATGCCATATGACAGGTACCAGGCAGCGTATTTTCCCTTCCCTTCCACAGTACTAGTTTCAGTGTTAAGTGCTTTGTGTGTGACTTTGCAGGCTGCTTCTTGTCCTGAGGGAGCTTTTCTGAAACTTCCAAGTGTTTTGTAGTAAATAAAAGAGACTGACAGGAGCTGACTTGAATAAAAATCTCTCATTTTATCACATAAGTGACAATAGAAAATACTGTATAATTGGTTTCATTTTGAATGTCAGCCCATGTCTGGGAAACCCAGGCATGGGGCTAGAAGTGGGGCATGGGGTGGCTCCCGCCCAATCTGACAATTGTGATTTCCATTGGATGAGAGTACAGTCTTGGCTGCCTGTTCTGACAATCTTCCCAGCCCTTGTCACAACACAATTAATGTTTCCATGACGATTATCCAAAATTCTGATAAAATGGAACGAGCACTGGAATTGTTGTGGCACACTGAGATTAGAAAATGTCTACTGTATTTGGATACACAATTTGTTTAAAATGAAAACAAGTGAAATTAATAATGAATGTGACGTTTTATTTAGCAGAATAATAATGTGTGTTGGTCTATCCTATCCGATATTTCCTATATTTCTAAGCAGATCCCCCCTCCCCCCTACTGACTGATTATTGGTCCCCCCCTGTGCCACACCACTTAAAAAATCCTAAAATCGCCCCTGGGGATACCTATGAATAAAACGTCTTCTATTTCTGTGGCCAAAGGTAAAGTAATAAACCTGAACTAAAAGCGAAAGTAAGAACTTTGGTTTATGAGTCGTACTAAAACAGTTTATGCTATAACTGCATCCACATAAACATCAAGGAATAACTTTGAATATGAGCTGAATATCTCATATTGAATATCTAGTATATCGCATCTGGACCTTGATGAACAGTTAAGTAATTATAAGTCATATTGAGTGCATCCTTGAAATCCCCAACACCATCATAATCTACAGCATTAAAGATAGAGCGCTATATATTGCACTAAAGCCTTTGGACTCATGCTGTAGACCGAGGATGCACAGTCCACTGAAATGTCAGCGCTGCATCCAATAAAAAGTAATTTAAGCAACAGAGCCATGTGCTCTAGTTTCCTCCTGGGCTCAGCTATGAGGAAAAACAACACATTTGTATGCGTGTGTGTATGTGTATGTACAAAATTGTCTTCTTCCAGTTCAATCAGACAACACACCTATGGCACTTCATGTCTGAAAGTATTTAGCAGTTATATGAAGCATGTTGACACACATAGTCACAGGTCGTAAAATGATATCCTCTGCAAAGAAAACAAATCTAATAATCATATAAAGCACCTAAAATCCCAGTTTAGTCTTGGTTTAGGGGTTTAATAAAATATTTGCATAAATAGGAGAGGCCGTATCAGTGTTGCCTTCCAGTGGTGGAATGTAACTAAGTACATTTACTAAGTACTGTACTTAAGTACAAATGTTGAGGTACTTTACTTGAGTCTTTTCTTTCCATGCCACTTTCTACTTCTATTCCGCTACATCTCAGAGAGAAATATTGTACTTTTTACTCCACTACATTTATCTGACAGCAAGGTTATAATCGTTAACGAAAACGAACGAAATAACGAAAACTAGGTGGGAAAAAACATTGTCTTTAACTGAAATAAAAATAAAAACGAGGCATTACAAAAAAACGATAACTAAACTAAAACTGTAATGTCTGTTTGCAAAACTAATTAAAATTAAATTAAATTATTGAGTAAATGTCCTTAGTTTTCATCTTTGCCAATGTCTTTCATAGAGCAAATAACATTATATCTTTCAGAGTTGACATTTCCGAACATAGACCTGTTTTATACAGTTTATGCCGTAGACATATTGTTTCCGACTGGGAACCCAGACATTCTGACATTCCACGTCAAATTGAATACAACATGTCCGTACCCCTCACCTGCTATCATAGCGGTACTGAAAGTCGGAAGAAAGCGCCACAGTCCTATTTGATTATGACTGTGTCAGATAAAAGCAAGTGCCTCGCAGTGTAAGGTGGTAAAATAAGTGGACAATTAAGAGAAAAATCCCACGAATTTGAAAGTACATTTGAGAAGCGCGCACAAGGAGGCTAACCTAGCTTACCTTGCAGTGACAGGGCAAAGAGAAGGCAAAGCCTCCTTCCCCCGAAACAGAAGCTATAACCCCGGTACAGGGCATGGATGGATGTATGGGTACAGGGCCAGGCAGCATGACGGAGACAACCGCAGGACAGAGAACACTACAGGTGGGCTTTCACCGGCGACCCGAGCTGCTGGTTAGTAAATACGCATGAACACTAAAAGCGTGAGGAAGCGTGGGTTAATATGTGTACTGGGATGTCTAGCTACACAACTGTGTGAGTCGATTGTCTTCAAAAAGTTCGCCACTTTACTCGAACCAAAGTTCAAAACACCTGTTCATGTCTGTCTTCTTTAGTCTGTTGGCTATTTAGGTTTTTTCCTCGCACAGTTATGTTAGGTTGTAAAAAGTTAAAACCATGCTTATGTTTTGAAAACATTGTTTAATGGGGCCTGCAGCTAAATCTAATCAAGTAACTACACTAATCAGCATTTGTCTGGCTCACACCTTCTCTAGCTTCTAGAGAATCAGAAGAGGTCATATCAGTCATTTAGCATACAGGAAAAAGCTCCTTGTCTCCACACATGAAGATCTATTGTATCTGTTTTGGGGTAGCCACCCCCTGTTGGGCCAGACTTGTTTAGAACAAAGAAAATGTGTATCTCTGTAAACTTGAATATAATCAGCACTACCAAGATAAATGACCTTTGTCTGTGACCTGTAGTAAACTTGAAATTCAGAGGTGTGTCCTTAACCTGAGAGAGAGGAATAAATGTGGGATCAGGAGAAAGATTCGGGGCTTCAATCTGTGACCCCGACAGGGGAAGCATGTTGAAGTCCGCTGTTTACAGCGTATTGTTTTGTCATGTCGCATGGCTGCTAACTGTGACCCGACAGGGGAAGCATGTTTCGCAGTCTGCTGCTGGCAGTGTTTTATGTTTGATTTTTGATTGTGTTTTGATAATTGTTTTGATCATGTTTTATTAAACCTTTTGCTTAACTTTCAATTCGACCCCAACCTCTCCTTCCTCCTCCAGAAATCTAAGTGACACGTCTTTTAGAGATAATTTTCTTACAATTGGTGAGCCCCGACGTGAATTTTTGGAGGACGAAATGAAAAAGGCGTATTGAAAGACTGGATCATGGTGACTTGCTGAATTTTCACATGGGCACAGACAACTGAGAGGTGAGCAGAAACCCTGTTTTTATCAAAACACTGCAGAGCTTATATAGGAAACGTTTTAGATGTGAAAATTCAGCAGCATCAACTGGTAAGTCTGTTACAATCTGTAAAAGTAATTGATAAAAGTAATGCCCAATTGAGAACTACGTTGAAAATGATAAGTCAAAGGCAATGTATGTGATTTTGTGCGATTTGTATGTGTTAAAGCTTAAAAAGCCTGAAAGAAGGTCCATGGTATTAAATGCACAGGAACCGACCGGGACGGGAGAACCCGAGGTAGCGTTTGAGCCGCGTGCAAGTAGGAGTCCGTTTGAATCGGCCGGGTCAGAACCAAAGAATAAATTATAAATTTAAGGTGCACCAACATTAGGTTGAAATCGTTTGAGTCGTGTGCAAAATTACAGGTCCATTTGAATTGGCCGGGTCAGAACCAAAGAATAAATTTTAAATAGAAAGGCTGGGGGACGGCGACAGAGATTTAGTCTCTGTGAAGGCACAGAGGAAAACATTAAGACTTTTTTAAAGCCAGTATTAATAGCTGTGAAGTATAGGACCTGGTAAAGCTGACGTTGAGTGACGACAGGCGTAAAGCGCCATGGGAAATTGTAAAGAGAGGCCTACTGTAAATACATTTTAAAAAGGAATTGTGGGGTTGGGATTTGAGTCCGCGGCAGCGACTCCGTGCCGTGTGTGTTTTGTAAAAAAATTGTAAATAAGATTGTTTTGTTTAAATTGAGAGCGTGCAGCTCAGCGGTGGGGTTTGTGGACGTGTTGAGGTTACAGACGCAGTATGGTTGTGGATTAATTGTGGATATTCGTTTGTGTTGAATTGATAGCATTGAGGATTCCATCCTCTGGGTGGCAGAACGAACAGCGGCTGGTTGGTTGGATTTTTGTGGAAAAGGGTGGAGCAGTGAGAAAATGGATTAATCTGTATGAATGTCTTTGAAGAGTTGGGCTGAAGGTATGAAAGACGTGGAACATTTTAAAGTTTGAATGGAGTTTCTTTGATTACATTTTTTGTTCATGTTTAGTGTTGTTCTATAGGGACAGAAATGGAGAATACCTTACAGTTTTAGTCTTGTTTAACTTTAAATCCATTTTCCTGTTCCTTGACTAAGTTTCAGTTATTCTTCCAACAAACTTTCATTGTCTCCTGTGTTAATGAAGGACTGTCTAGGAGAAAATGGGGGTTTTCACACCTCATTTTAACACAAGCAGACAGATTGAATGTAAATTTACTCATAGTCTTTGTGAATTAATGTTTGTTGCTCAATGTTACAGGTAGTTGAGATAAGTGTTTTTTATTTTATTTTATTTTTGGTTTTTGCAGTAAGTAGGATTGTGTCTGAGTGATTGATAAGCCCATTGCAAGTCAAAACAGCAGCTGTTAGAAGTTTTTTCAAATATTCTTTTAAGTCACACTCATGAAACTGATAGCCATCAAAGACGGGGGTGCCTTTGTTTGAGTTTGCACTCACACCGATGCGACTCCGCCATCTTACCTGTGAGGGGGGTCCAATGGGGGGTGGAGATAAATTCAGCAGTATGGAGAAATTGAGCTACTTTAAGCAATTTAACATTAGCTAAAATTGTAACAAAAAGAATTTAAGATTCTTAGGGGGTTTTCAATGGATAATTTAGTAAAAATTGGTTTGTTTTTCACTTAAAATGATAAATAACAGGCACATGAAGATGAATGCATTGCATTTTTATGCATTCTGATCTTACTGTAGCTAATCTTTTTCCACTATTTTCTTTTGTTTTGTTAGTTTTTATTCTTTTTCATGTTTCTGATGATGTCTCTGAGAAATCATAGGGTTGATAGAGTCAAGGTAGTAGCCTTTTCCACTGATGTTTCTTTTCAAATGTGTTTGTTATTTTTATTTTTATTTATTTTATCCTAGTTTGTAAAGAAATAAAAAATGGGGGGAGATCTGAGGATTTGTAAAGCTTCTCTGTGCCGGCCACACAGAGTGCTATGCAAATCTTCTGCTCAGGGTGTTGAATGGGGCACAAAGAATGACACATGACATAAAAATAGCAATTTTCTGACAAAGTTTGTGAAAATGTTTGAAGTAATAGTAAAAGATCAAGCCCATTTCCCCCCTTGAGAAAAATTGTGGTGTTTTTATTTGAATATGTTTGTGTAATGGATGATTATGTATGTCTAATTTCAATGGACGGATGATTTTTGGGATCATTTATTGTGTTATGGACTAAAGCTTTTTTGCCAATTGTCTTAAGGACTTTGGAAAACACAGATGACAACGGGAACATTTCTCCTCCCATGAGAAATTAATGGACAAATCAAGGACAAACAATCACATTTTTTCTTCTTCCTTGTTTTCACACCTAGACATTGCCTGAAATGAAAACACCAATATGACTTTTTGCAAGTTACTAACACATTTTGCTCTTACTGTTGCGTCTTGTGTAGACTGTTTACATACAGTATCTCACAAAAGTGAGTACACCCCTCACATTTTAGTAAATATTTCATTATATCTTTTAATGGGAAAACACTGAAGAAATTACACTTTGCTACAATAAAGTATTAAATGTACAGTATAACAGTGTAAATGTGCTGTCCCCTCAAAATAACTCAACACACAGCCATTAATGTCTAAACCGCTGGTGGTGAGTACACCCCTATGTTAAATTCCCATAGAGGCAGGCAGATTTTTTATTTTAAAGGGGTGATAGAATGCAAAACTGATTTTACCTTGTCATAGTTGAATAATGACAGTTTAGTGGGTAACTAGGACATACATAGAACCTCTAAATCCCATTGACACCTCTTTTCTCTGCAAATCTTACTATTAGAAACTGCCTCTGAAAACGGGCAAATCTCAACGAGCCCCATAGTTGACGTCAACTATTGCGGCTCCTCCTCATTTCGCTCTAGTCTTTCTCTTTGTCACGCCCCAACATTTGCATAGGCTACACAACTGACCTGAGATCAGTTAGTCTTCTGAATGTAGGTTGTGCAGATCTCAGAAATTGTATACATTGTTCATATGCTATTTTACCATTAAATTCACTTCTGAGACTTTTTTATGCGAGAAATCAACTATGTAGAGGTCAAATAAGGACGAAAATTGATGTCTAATTGCAAATTTTGTCCGACTGTGTCGGAGTTCAGAGGCTGGTGCTGCCTGTGTAGCTGCCTCGCCGCCTGGCCTGCCTTCCTTCACAGACCCCGGCCTGCTGTGAGGTAGATGGAGCTCAGTCACGGCTGGCAACCCACAGCACTCCATACCCGCGTAAAGTCACCATTTTGGGCTAAAGGACTACGAAAGGCCGCTGCTCTGACAGAGCTCCAGGGCCTCCAACTCCCCTCTTCCTGCTAGCTAAATGCCCGGTGTATGTGAGTGAAAGCGCGGTCAGCGAGCTTGTTACGCCAACATTCTCTTACCACACGTTCCAGTTACTCTTTTATTGTGTGTAATTATAATGTGTTGAGTTATTTAAACAAACAATTGGGGAAATAAACGCCGCTTGTCCGTGAGTTTCATTGATAAAGCCTGCGGCTGGATGGAGCTCTATCAATGAGAGCTAGCTAGCTAGCCTCCTCTTAGAATTCCTCTGGAATTCACAAAAATTCATTAACTTGAAATCTGACACAGTTGTTAGCTTTATAAAACATTTAGTTAGATGTTGTATACGTGGCGTGACGAAATTCAAACTGTAAATATACTCGAATTAAGGCGAAAAGGAAGCTAACTATCCGTGATTTGTAGCTAGGATTAAAGGGACAGTCACAGCTAACGAAACACCTAGTTTTCACAAATATTCATTAACTTGAAATTGGACACCGTTGTTAGCTTTATAAGACTAGTTAGATTTTGTACAAGTGGCGTGACATGTGTGTAACATGTGGTAAGAGATTGCTGGTGTAACAAGCTCGCTGACGGCGCTCTCACTCTCACACAACGGGCCATTAAGCTAGCAGGAAGAGGGGAGTTGAAGGCCCTGGAGCTCTGTCAGGGCAGCGGTGTTGGTAGTCCCTGCTGTGGGCTGCCAGCCGTGACGGAGCTCCAAGTACCTCATAGAAGGCCGGGGTCTGTGAAGGAAGGCAGGCCGGGCGGCGAGGCAGCACCAGCAGCTGAACTCCGACACACAGTCTTACCAAATTTGCAATTAGCCATCAATTTTCGTAAAATGGCCCATATTTGAACTTTAGTTGATTTCTTGCTTAAAAAGTCTCAGAAGTGAATTTAATAACGAAATAGCCCGACAAACAATGTAGAACTCTGCAGTGTCTGAAATATGAGGCCTGCTGCCGAGTCTCCCATGTGTTTCTATGTAGTTTGCTCAAACCAATCAGCGCGTAGCTCATTCTGAATATTCATTAGCATACCATATTTGGAAGAAAAGCTCTTGTTCCAAATAGAGCCATATTCACAGGGTAGTTAAGGGCCTAATAAAATAGCATTCGGGCAATTTTCAGCCCAACCAATGTTACATACCCCATTAGGAGACCTTAAGGAACGGTGTAAAATACCCTATATAATCATTCTATCACCCCTTTAAAGGCCAGTTATTTCATTGATCCAGGATACTATGCATCCTGATAAAGTTCCACTGGCCTTTGGAATTAAAATAGCTCCCCATCATCACATACCCTTCACCATACCTAGAGATTGGCATGGGGTGCTTTCCATAAAATCATCTCTCAATGCAAATCAAACCAGCTATTAGCTAACCGACATAAAATCATGCCAATCTCTAGGTATGGTGAAGGGTATGTGATGATGTGGGGCTATTTTAATTTAACATTTAACATAGGGGTGTACTCACTTTTGTTGCCAGCTGTTTAGACATTAATGGCTGTGTGTTGAGTTATTTTGAGGGGACAGCACATTTACACTGTTATACAAGCTGTACACAGTGTCATTTCTTCAGTGTTGTCCCATTAAAAGATATAATGAAATATTTACAAACATGTGAGGGGTGTACTCACTTTTGTGAGATACTGTATTTGTGCTCATCATCATATGTACATTTTATGTACTGGTGTTATTGTTGAATTCATTGTGAATACATATTTCTAAAATTGTATGATGTTTTTGTTGAGTTATTATTACACTACATTTTTTTTTACCTTTTTGAATCTTGCCCCCAACAAATAACCCATATTACAAAAAAGACTAAAACTAAAACTAATAAAAACTAAACTAAAACTAAGCATTTAAAAAGAAAAGAAAACTAAACTAAACTAGCAAACCCGCTTTAAAAACTAATTAAAACTAAACTGAATTTGAAAACAAAAAGTCAAAACGAAATAAAATTAAAAACTAATGAAAAATGCAAAACTATAATAACCTTGTCTGACCGCTTAAATTATTAGTTATTTTACAAATTAAGATTTCTGCACAAAAAACATGTAGTTTATAAAATCTGATGTGTTTTTATAAATGAAACTACCCAACAAAATAATGGCATACTAGTCCAACTGAAATGATTAGACCATTAATTGTAGAGTACTTTTACTTTAAATACTTTAAGTACATTTCCCTGATGGTGCTTACATACTTTTACTTAAGTAACATTTTCAATGCAGGACTTTTCCTTGTAACAGAGTATTTTTAAAGTGTGGTACTTAGTACTTTTACTTAACTAAAGGATCTGAATACTTCTTCCACCACTGGTAATGTCTGCCCACATTTCTGACTATAAATGTATTTAAATACACATTGTTTCAATCCCAGTCACATGTTTGTCAGGTCAAAAAAAGACAAAGCACAGTTCAGAATAAATACTATAACGCCTCACTCTCAGCAAACTTTATGATCTCAACATTTTATCAGACATGTCATCAGTTTTGTAGCCTTTTTTTTTCTTAGCATAAACTAATTAACCATTTTCTTCCCTAAAGCAACATTAACATCTTCACTCATGTTTAGCCTCTTGTTTGTACTTTAAGCCAGTTACAGTGTGTCTTTCAAAAATGCATTATCAAAGGAAGCATGATGACTTAAATGTGTAAAATCCCTTTCCCATATTTGTAGAACTTGGCCCGAAATAAGAACGACTCATTCACTCATTATCTATTTTTACCTCTGTTGGAAGTTGTTTAACCTTCCTGCAGCCCCGGCTTATCATTTTTCTGACAATCTGCTCTGTGTGTGTTTGCAGTAGATTAACATATTATGAAGATTTTTATTAAATGTACTGAATCTACATTTTACAAAGAAGAACCCTTCATTAACATTGATTTAGGAAGATGGCTGAGTTCATCCTTTATCGCCTGTTGCTTTTTTATTATTTCCACATCATAATTTGATCTTGTTGCCGTTCTTAAGATTTTGTGATTTCACTCATTTCATCCACAAACACAGTCATACCTGGGAGAGACGAGTGTACAACGTCCGAACAAACATCAAAACAGTTTGACATGCTTCTGTTACGTCAGCTGGCCTCCTTTTCAGAGAGTTTACACAGAATATGTTATCAGCAACTTCATTTATCCATCGATTATCTTCTATCAGTGATCAGTTGTCATTTTGTGATATGAAAATATATTTGTCATGCAAATCCCTTCTCTAAAAAGGCTGATAAATGAAGCCACAGGTAAAGGCTTTTCAGGAAACTACAATGAGGGTTGAGTCTGTGGAACCAATTACCTTGATACCGGCAGAGCGGCATTTACCCACTGCGTCAGGCACAGCGGCACGCGGCGGATCAATCATGGAGATGAGACCCAGGAAGCAGAGCTGCTCGATGGGGAAGTTTGTTTCTTCGCTGTCGAAGTTGAATCCTCGAGGGAACTGGGTGGAAGACAGATTTGTGTGGCAGAAGCCTGCGAGAGAAGAGGGATCAGTGAGGTGATCATTCATAACTGACTGACATCGCAAAGTATACTGCAGCTAACGAAAAAATAAACTGTTGCTTTGTTGCTCTGAAAACAACTGACAATTTATTTGACACTTTAAAAAAAAGAGACACATTTTTCATGACCCTAAAGTTGTTTTAGGTCAAAAAACAGCCAATAAACAACAATATGTTTAAGTGTATTTTGCTAAAGATATTTACATAGGAAAGGAAACCTTCAGAAAATGCATTGTCCTCACTGACTGCAGTGATCCTTTACCTTGCAGTATGCGGGCATACCAAACATTTTAAAAATAGATTTGGAGGTTGTAGGTGTGAAATACAAATTGAATCAGCCACTTTTATTAATTCATGACCCACAGCCCTTAAAATATGCATCTCTTGAATCCCTCCGGAGCAAAGCACAATAAAATGCTCCGTCTAAAAGAGTAGAAACCTTTCTTTGTCATGAAACACTCGACCTATCATCATCACCCAAGGCATGAATGAGATTCAATATTTTACATGATTTCAGGAGTTTCCTGCCACAAATGGCATTATTCCACATTTTACTGTTTGAAAGAAGTGACAGCTCCTCTGACAAAATGATGATAGCACATAATTATTACCTGTGGCACTTTTAAAAAGATGCCAGGTAACTTTTTTTCCTTGGTTGTCAAAAAGATGACATTTACAGAGTCTGGGTGCTTTTAGAAATATTGGAAGGTGAACTTCAGGTAAGGATTTTGTAACCAAAATGTGGCATTTTATAAGGTTTTGTCATGTACAAATTATTGTAGGGTTCAGTGCAGAGTTTGACCTGAATGGAAATACCAGTCTAAAGCACAGCTCATAATTCACACATTACGTACAAAAAAGAAAACCGATATCTCTAACATTTTGTGTAAGAATTGTAATTTCTTCTTTGATTCCATGTCAGTCTACTAAAATTTGGTTGAAGCTATAGTGCGTCGTTTCTGTGTCCCCCGTGAGGAATTTTAAATAATGCAGGGGCTGTTCCAGGATTTTATAAGTGGTGTGGCACAGGGGGGGCAATAGTCAATCGGGTGGAGGGGGGAATATGATCAGAATACAGCATAGACACTCTGCTTAGAAATATAGGAAATATTGGATAGTATAGAACACAATGTAATTCTGCTATATAACACATCACATTCAATATTAGTTTCACTTGATTTCATTTAAGTGTGTCCACATAATACAAGCCTTCTGTGATCGCGCCAAAGAGGACATCTTTTATCTTCACTCAAGTTTCTGAGCGCAAAAGTCGCCGGGCGCCACAATTTTCTGAACATAGCCACACTGAGAAATACAGAGAGAGTTGTATAGAGCTGATAGTCTTAATTAGCTCTGAGGCAACTCATTTGGCAATGGCTTGAATGTAACGGACATTTATTAATACAAAAAAAAGAAATTCTTTGAACACACCGTTGCCTAGAAAACATTCAACACTATATAGGGATATGTGGTCTAACTACCGTCTTTACCAAGGAGATGATAACATGTGAGTGCTTCTCCTCACTATCTATTCCCAGGCTGACATACCTAGCACTCTCTCTCCCAGTCCTCCCAGCTCCATGTAGGCATTCTGGAAAGCCTCTCTCCAGGTTTCATCAAGTGGCAGCTCCTGGCCGTGGATCATAATCCTACTGCACCTGTAAAACATTTATTAATAATACTTTTAGCGCTGTTACTACTAATAATAAATATCTATCTGGATAGCAATTGTAAAAAATTATTTTATTTATTTATTTGTTTTGTTTTTAAGTCTTCGAAATGCATTTTTTAAAACACAATATTTTCAATTTAAAGTGCACTAACAGAATTATAAATGTAAAACAATGATTAATAATACTTTTACCACTGTTCCTGCTAATAATACAATCTCTATCTGGATAGAAATTGTGTTAACAAACTGCAGTAAAACAACAAGAGTGAAGTGGAGCTAAAAATCATTGAGTGATAGTGGTTTATGTAGAGGTTTTGGCCTCACCAGAAGGGAAACTGCCAGACTTGGGCCAACATTGGTGTGACATTATACATAATGTGACCACATAATATTAAATAAAAAGAATAAATACTAATAACAATAATATGACCAAACGAAAGATTGCCAGTGTCCCATTTGGGTACAGAAATATCTGCAGCACCTCAACCCCAACGGATATACAATAACAAAAACATTTAAAGCATACGACTAGTGTTACCCTTATTTTCCGTTTTGGAATACCGTTGTGTGGTATGGAATAATAATAATATTAATAAGAGAAGAAGAGTGTTTTCACTACATTCCTGGAAGAGAAGATGAAATTAATGAAAAAGAGGTAGACATTTTGTGCTACCTCACTTGTGAGACATATAATCGATTCGTTATCGATTAACCAACCTCTCCAAGATTCTCTCCGGCGCTCCCTTCATGACCAGAATATGACCAGAGGGATTGTCCTCCACTTCATGGACAGAGAGCTTAAAAAAGGGGGGAGAATATTGAAAGAATGTTCAGAACATAGCATGACCGGATTTATATTTAAACAAGATGCAATTTGTAGTTCATGGCTGGTCTTAAATGTTTCTGTTCTAGTAAGAAAAAGGCTCAGGACAGACATGCTCCTTAGTAAAGCTCCACAATGAATTTCACAGTCGTACCAGCAATCACTCTTGTGTCATATTTTTCCAAGTGGTTTGAAATAAAAGCCCTATCGAAGCGGACTTGACTGAGTGCCCAATGTGAGTCATGTATTCCCTGTGTTGAAGCAGCATTCATTCACACTCTCGCATGTATTCCTGTGGTGTTACACCTTGCATTACTACTTTCCCCACACACATTTACATGCACATACACACACACACACTCCCCCAGGTAATTTGTATCCGAGTCATAGCATATCTAATCTCAGAAAACCAGAGCAAAATTGCTTCTTTTTTTCTCCCCAACAGTCGTTCCTATTTTAAGTCAGGGAACAGGTGCACAAAATGCATGCAGGAAGTCCTTTGTTTGCTCCAACATCACTGTTGTGTTATTCATATGCTGGTTCCAAATCTCCAGACAGACAGGAAAGACTGTCTGTGGAAAGAAGAAACATTCCCCTGTCTTAATTGTTGCGCTGCTCTTGAGCAAGGTGTTAAAGCTCTTTGTGATGCCTTTCATAGTTTAATATTAACTTCACATGTTTTGCTAGTGTTGCTGTCGACTTCTACAGGATGTAACAGAGCATGCAGCTCAACTGAAGACCCCTCAGGAGTGCCTGTTGTGATTATTGTGTACAGTCAAATAGCACTAAATTCCAATACCACCCAGGAAATAATGCTTTGTTGTTGTTGTTGTTGTCATGGAGAGATTTTAAAACATGTATAACCTTTCCATGTGTTTTTTGATCGACTATGAAATGGAAGCACCAGGCAAAATATGCTTGTTTATAGTTTGACGTCATCAGAAATGTAGCAGATTGCAGTTGCAAATTCTAATTGTCTATGGCAAATATCTTCAACCGGGGGTACCGGACCCCTGGGGCCTGTGACCATCTCAAACAAAAGGGATATCTGTCTGTGTATTAAAAGGTAGTGACAGAGCATCTTCTGAGCAGCCGAAATCCAACCAGTTAGTAATCCACATGTATCTTTCTATCATAAAAAGCACACATCACAACACTGCTCCCTTGAGATTGTTTTCCCCATTTACGACAGCTTTTTGCACAATTTTTCAAGCAATTTGATAATAGAATGCCTACAAATCTGTAAACCATGTGTGATAGTTGCCAAGGGAAAACTGCATGGGATTACCATACAGTGAGCATGTCTATATAGGGAAGAGTTGTGGGTACCCATAGAATCCATTTTTATTCAGATATCTGGAAGTGAGAGGTCAGGGGACCCCTTTGAATATGGCCATGCCAGTTTTTTTCCTCACCAAAATTAGCTTGAAAACACATTGGAGCGTTATTTGGTTTCATATGACACCAATACTAAGTAGTTGCACATTTTTATTCCCAACTTGTATATAAGTCTATTTATTATTTATTGTATATTCTGTATGGGTGCTGTGTGTCTGATATTTTGCTGCTGTAGCACTGACATTTCCCAATTTGAGATCAATAAAAGTCTATATAATCTAATCTAATATCTAGCTTCCCTCTGTCTTGAAAACGGAGCATGCTACAGACTGTACAGACTGTAAAGTCGGCCCAAAAGATTTGGGGCTTTTGAGAAAACATTCAGGGCTGGAGCCCCAGAAGCCACCGCCCTGCTCCGCCCCTGGTGAGTGGTCTGTAAATGGGTTAGGTGGATTTCAGTGTAGGCTTGCATCAGCAACACTTCCAGCACAAAGCCATGATGCTACATTAGACTCATGCAGTACCTACCTGGTATTTGTTGGTGGAGTTGAAGGGGATCTCTGCCACTTTGAGATTTCTAGCTCTCATTTCCCGAACACTCCCACAGCACAGCTCGATGCATTTCAACAGAGCTGATTCTGATGCATCCCCCGCTGTCTCCCTCTGGGGAAACACAGCCGCACATTAGCACAGTCACTCACATATGCATATTAAGAAATGAGTGTTGTCTGTCTCACTGCCTGTGTTTATCACACTGCGATGGAAGGGAACTTTAACTGAATAAAGTGGTGGAGAGGACTTCCTTTACTTCCATTATGGTTCTCATTAATGATGCAGCCATCTGAGTATAATCTGCATCACCAGCTCTTCTAATCTGGCCATATTGTTTTTAAAGTAACATAACAATTTAATGCAGAAGTAATGAAAGTGCAAAACCTAGTTTACCTTTTCAGTTTAGCGGATGAAGAACAATTTGATTGAAGCAGTTGAATTTCTTCAGGAAAAATACAGCTGATTAGTTTGCCTTGAATGCCGTTTGCAAGGTTTCTTAAGGAAAATTTTTAAGGATATGGATATGAAAGGCCCTGGATATGAAGAGTTGAAGAACTATGTTGGAAATAAATATTGTGGGAACACATTAGATTAGGAAGTTAACGTTTACTCATCTTGAAACTTGAAAACTAAAATGTCAGAATTTGTTAAGTGTGCCCATTTTTGTTTAAAGTGGTGTGCAGAAGTCTTATATTGACACTGGGTGTCACCCACTAATATATATATATATATATATATATATACACACACACACACACACACACAATCACACACACACACATGGTAGGGAGGCCTATTTTACAAGGCTCAGAATTGAATTAACCCCTGTTGGATGCACATTGCTCCATATTTGTTTTTGTGTTTTTTTTTTGCAGGTTTTCCAGATTCAACCTGTGTGACAAAGTTGTTTGTGTGTTGCTTGCATCATTTAGGAGAAAAATATTCTCTTCTGATAACCTGTAAAATCCGCCTTGATAAAAATTCCATGATGATCACTGCAATTCATCCCGCTCTTGGAGCCAATTTATTAAAATCCACGTTGAGCTGAATGACCTGATGGCCAATACACCAACGGGGGCTGAACCAAGACAAGAGATTCCTCTTTGCTCCTGTTTATTCATTCATGAACAGCCGCAAAACAAGGGCACGGACTCCGCAGGATTCGTCCTTGTTTGTGCCTTTTCATGAATGAATAAATAGATCAAGGAAATTCCATTTCTCTGTTTTTGCGTGTGCAGCTATAGACTTGTTCTTGTAATGGTAGTGGAGCCTGGGCTTTGACTGCTGTGTTTGAGTGCTGTCAGGAGATATGGCTGTTACTTAATGCACGGAGGAAACCCAGGCACCTCGAGGGGCAGAGAGGCTGCAGCGGCAGGGCCTGCTCCCACCGGAGTCAAGAAGCTGTAACCCTGTCGCTGAGAGCCACACGGAGAATTTCTTCAGGTCAATGTAGCACAGGCTGGAGGATAGCAGTTGGTAGACCACTGGAATATTATTGACTTACCTACCCAGCAGTGTGTGTTTGTGTATCAGTGTGGAGGGGTTATTTCCAGGGGTGCGTTGAATTATTCTGTGAGTGTGTGCGTGTGTGTGTGTGTGTGTGTGTGTGTGTGTGTGTGTGTGTGTGTGTGTGTGTGTGTGTGTGTGTGTGTGTGTGTGTGTGTGTGTGTGTGTGTGTGTGTATGTATATGGTTGGCTGGTGTGTGAGAGGCTAAGCAGTGTGTGTGTAGTGCACCTGTGTATAGAAGTAAGTATATTGACGAATCATTTTCATGGGTTGTTTTTTTCCCTGTTGGTGCCATGTGGATGAGGAATGCAAAATATACGCAATAAGTACTGTACTTGTGTACAATTTTGAAGTACCTAAACTTGAGTATATCCATGTCCTGCTACTTCGTACTCTTCTCAACTTTACTAATTTTTAGAAGGCAGTTTTGTACATTTTGCTAATCAATTATAAAGTATGATGCATTGCAAACCAACCAACCACTTGTTTTATTTACTCGTTACACTGTATACCCAATTGCAGTGGTGTGAATACTGTTCTGTATTTTCATAAATCTTATAAATATATTATAGCTGTAAATATTTCATCCAATATACCTCTACCACATTTCAGAGGAAAATATTGTAATTTTAACTACTACTTTGTATAACTATTAGTTACTAGTTACTTTTCATATAATTTTTTTTAAAACAAACCCATTTCATTAGTTTATTAAACAAAATATACATTGTTATAGGTTTTGCTAGACTTTTAAGTGCAATAAAGTCCAATTTCTGCATTCTGCAAACATTTACTTACAGTAAAATGAAGTCATCAGAATAGCACCACTGCTTTTTTTTAAGTGACAGCTCACCTGCCACTGTCCTGATGTCGTTAGCTTTACCATTGTGAATTGTATGCAAAATCATGTCTTATGAAAAATGGATAATAATCCAAATCTTAAAAGGTCTGTTCATAATGTCCTTAGATCAAACAAAACCTGTTCTAACAAACTGCTTTAGAGAGTACAGATAATAAAATGAGACTGAATCATCAATGCAAAGGTTTGGAAATCTGTTGTTGTAGTGTGTGTGTGTGTGTGTGTGTGTGTGTGGTGGAGGTTTATACCATCAGGATGGGAAATTCCTCCTGTCCGCCTTTGAAATCAGCTCTGTTGCACAGGCCAGCCACACGAGACAGAGAAGTCCAAGTAGCAGAGGTCTTGTCAAAACCAAAACCTGAGAGAATGGCAGAGGGAGCTGTGTTAGACGGGTTTTTTTTAAAAATGAGGGCTTATGCAGTATTTATGCTACTGACTTAACTCTTGGTTCACAGAGTGGCACTGGATATCGTAGCTAAATAACAGAAGTGGGGTCAGTTAAGTTGAGCAATCACTTATTCCTTGCCATCAGTGATTTTTCAATTCCCAAGTCTTGAGAATGTCATTCATTTTTAACTAGAATGTCTCGTAAAATACAAGATGTTTGGAAAAATTTCTATCAAAATTTAATCCGTCCCATTCAATCGAACTGAAAATGACCTTCACTCCGCTGCATTCATTTTTCATTTTGGCCTAGACTCTCTAGAGTGGTCACTGTCACTGTTATTGTGCAAACAGAATATAATAGCATCATGCAACATACATTAAGTACACAGAGGCAAACTGTGGCTGGAGTTGCTGAACTTGACAAAGCGAGGTGCAAAAAGCTGCAAAACCTGCAACAGCTGCAAAAAGGACTATGTCCTCCTGAAAAAAAGTGAAGACACTGTGTTTTCTTTTTCAGCGCTTGCACTGTTTCAGATGTACGGCCTTTGTCAGCAATGCTGGCTATTCATTGTACGATTGCATCGCCTGACTCAATCCTCATTGGTATGCATAGAACACCTGCTTTTTTTTCTTTTTTTTCAAAACCTTTTGGTTATTGCTAAAAGCTTCTTTGAAATTTGGCTCGGTTTGTAGCTGTTTGGTTGTGAGACAGGAATCCAATCGGTTCCGCAGCAGCAGTCTTGCCAAGGAATCCTGGTAAAAGATTTGTGTGTATAGCTGAGGGTTGTGCCGCCCACTGCATACCGCTGCTCAATTATTCTGAGCACTAGTGAAAACAGCAATGTCGGCTGGCGGCGTGAACATTGGACAGATGAATTTCGGCAGGTGGTCACACACTCCCCCTTTGTATTCCCAAACACTCTCCCTCTTCCACCCCCCCTCCTCTCTCTGTCTTACCAGTCTGGTCCTCTGTGGTGTCCGCTTCGTGGATCTGGTTGTCGAACCACATGTGGGCCACGGTCATGCGGTTCTGGGTCAGCGTGCCTGTCTTGTCGGAGCAGATGGTGGAGGTGGAGCCCAGAGTTTCTACGGCCTCCAGGTTCTTCACCAGACAGTTCTTCTTGGCCATTCGCTTGGCAGTGAGAGTCAGACACACCTGGGAGGAAAGCGGGAGGTGAGGGGGGAGAAAGATGAGGGAGGGAATAAGATGAGGGAAGGAGGGAGGACAAGGAGAGGAGAGGATGGATGATTGCTAGTCGACGAGGGGACAGAGCGTGTGTACGCACCGGTGCATTCAAGTGTTTGTGCATGGGAAACCATGCGTGGTCCAGGTGCTTTATAGAGTGTGTGTGTGTGTGTGTGTGTGTGTGTGTGTGTGTGTGTGTGTGTGTGTGTGTGTGTGTGTGTGTGTGTGTGTGTGTGTGTGTGTGTGTGTGTGTGTATATGGTTGGCTGGTTAACAGCAGGTGCACAAGGATATAAAAATACGATGCATAGACAAATTCCATATGTTGCAAGAGACACATCAACACACATTAATTCTAGCCGACCACATTACTCACAGAGCAACAAATGCAGCACAAACAAAGACAAACATTTCCACACACAACTCGTGGTGCGTTTAAAGCGAAAGCAACTAAAGAAACCAGCCACTGGAAGTTAATTTATTTTCTGTGACCAGTGAAATGTCGACTGATGACATTTCAAATGCCATCTGGCATCCACCTCAGTGCACACTTTGTTTATTGTTGCAGAAAAAAAGTTAGATTAACTTCAACATTTGAGCAACTCCAATATTCAGTAATAAATCACCTGCTTTGCTGGGTTCTGTAGTATCATTAGAGCTACAGCTAACATTCAGGAGAGGGTAAATTAGTGTTAGGAAAAGCATAAGTGTAACTAATAACATTGATGATGGCTCCGTTCCACTTTGGTGTGCCAGTTTACCATGACAGTGAGCCAGCAGGCACAATGTGAGGACTCTTGAACTGGCACCCAGAGTGCTGCTATAATCAATATTTTGATGTTAACAATGGATCAAATTACTGCATGTAATGAGAGAACAGCTGCTCAAGATGACAAACCCGTGGAGAATTAACACCTGACTCTGCATTTCCCCCTCAGTTCTTCAAAGCTTGTTAGCTTCTTTTAGCTCATTACTTTGGTTTTTAGGCCCACAAACTCCAGTCATCAACCCCATTTCCAACAGCCTCAGGCAGCTATTTCCGGCAAACAAGCCCATTAACCCACTGTACACTACCTGCACAGCACCGAACAGCAGACAGACAAAGTTACAACAAACTGGTGAAGAAAGTCACACATCTAGCAGACAAAGAGCCAGATATTTGTTTTCAAGAGTTGGTGGGGACAAAAACAAATCTAAAAGGAGAGTGAGTGTTTGAGGTAAATTTGTTGGGTGGAAAAAGGACTCCAAAGCAATGATGTTCTGTGCCTGCTGGATGTGCAAACAGGCACGTTAAAAGTATGTCCGATATTGTATTTCCATCTTGTTACTGTGCTGCGAAATGACCAAAACGCCAATTAATACAACTTAAAGCTTTAGTGCGTAACTTTTATTGATATTAATGAATGTCCGTTACATTCAAGCCATTGCCAAATGAGCTGATACAAAGCTAATTAAGACTTTCAGCTCCACTAAATTCTCTCTGTATTTCTCAATATTGCTATGTTTAGAACATAGTGTAGTCCGGCGACTTTCGTGTGCAGAGAGAGAGAGAGAGAGTCCAACAAGAGTCCATCATGTTTTTTCAATCCCCCGTGTCCTCCTTGGATACCAGCAACTGTGTGGAGGAGGGGTGGGGGTGGTGCGCGATTACGGAAGGCTTGTATCATGTGGATGCAACAATAGTGGTGATATCATTGCTTAGAATTCCTGGAGTGCAACCATAAATATCATATCATAGTTACACATTTTAGTTTATTTAAAAAAAAATGTCACTGTCAAAGTAAAAATCAAACGCAAAAAGACATATAATGTAATTACAAATTGCCATTTGCAACACATACCATCTTTAATCTTTGTTTGTTTGTGTACAGCAGCTAATTTATGACTTTTCCCCATGGGTCTGTTCACTATTCCCAGAAAGATATTATGTCCTGTCCTTGATACAAGGGGACATGGTTTATTTTTATTTTATTTTAAAAACCTCATCCGATGAAGCCTATCTCATAAAAAACAAGGAACAACACATTACTCAAAGGACTCTACTAGGAAGACAGAACAAAATTAAAATCTGTTAACAGACCACTTAAACAAAGAAAAGTCACAGCAACCCTAAAAAGACAATCCATACCAATTCCATTAAAACCTGGTTCCTATCCTAGAGTTTATCCAGAGTGGATTCCTCTCTACAGATTCCTCTCTCTTCTCTCACTCACATCTTCCAAAACCTGAAATGACAACTCATTATATCAAAATACCCCACAATATGCTTTCTTATTACTGCCCATCCTGACCGGTACTATTACACTTCCCGCCTATTTTGTTTTGTTTTATTTCTTTTTTTTATATATCACCTTTATTTATTCAGGGAGGGCCAATTGAGAGCAAGCTCTAATTTCCAATGACACCCTGATTACATGCCATATAGAATTACAATACAAATAAAAACAAAATTAAAGTGATTAAATGGAATTAGGCTGTTCAATTTCATTAGAATCTCCAGGTTATTCCATTTATATGGAGCATAATACTTAAATGCAGTTTTGCCTAATTCTGTCCTAACAAATGGAATATTTCGATAACAAGGAATCACTAGTGCGAGTGCCATTGTGATGCGATTTACAATTCAGCAAGCTTGTTAAATATACAGGCAATATTTTAAGCAAGGCTTTGTAGATAAATAAAATGCATCCCTTCCTGGAGCCAAAGACGTCCAGCCAACAATTTGATAAAGGAGACAGTGTTGGGTACTGAATCCATCACTGGATATAAATCTAAGGGCAGAGTGATGAACTGCATCAAGTATCTTAGTGATATCTTAATGTCTTCTTGTCTGTGCTGTTGTTTTGTAAATACTTCTGTTATTCACATGCGGTTATAATGAAAAAGGAGGAACACACGGACACACACTACTCACAGTGACAGTTGCCAGCAGTCCCTCGGGCACGTTGGCCACGATGATGCCAATGAGGAAGATGACGGCCTCCAGCCAGGTGTAGCCCAGGATGATTGACAGGATGAAGAAGGACACGCCCAGGAAGACGGCCACGCCCGTGATGAGGTGGATGAAATGTTCGATCTCTATGTTGATGGGCGTGCGGCGGACTTCCAGCTCTGACGCCAGCGTGGCGATGCGACCCATCACTGTTCGGTCACCGGTGCCAATCACGATGCCATGGGCCGTTCCTGAGAAGCATCAGTTAAACACTTACACCATGCATTTTTATTTTTTACCAAACAGTACAGAAAAATACTTCCCACTTATACAACGTGAGACAAGTGTGTCGGGGACAAGCAGGTCAAAAGTTGCAAAGAAACTCTCACACACTGTCTGACTTGCAAAAAAATATATAAAGTTTAATAATAGGCAATGTTTTGGTACCAGACCATCTTTAGTGCAAAATGTATTGTTTTAAAGAAGGTAAAGTCTGCACAACTTAATGCTCCGGAAAAATACTTTAATAATGCAAATAAAGCACGCTGTCTTGCCTAAAGATGGGCAGTTCAGGTCTGGTATACTCCCTCTCCATATTGAAATAGGACATTGGTCGGGCACTAGTGAGGAAGACAGACTGCGTTATTTATGTGATCTCAATGAAATTCTAAATGAAGTTCATTTTGCTTTGTAGTGTCCATATTATCATGATTTAAGATTGCAATTATTTAAAGTTGAATCAAAAGAGACGAGGCAGCATATAGATCTGTTTTGTTGTTAGAACATAAAACATTTTTATTTGCAGATTTTTAGAACAAGCATGGGCTAAAAGAAAGGCTGCTTTGTATCGATAATTCTCTGTCTGAATGTGACATTCTCTGTTATTTTTTTTTTATTTTTTGTGTCTGTAGTTTTGTTTAATGTATGAAATGTTAAGCTCTAGCTGGATAATGTATGGGCTACACTATTATGTTGTGGCTGCTGTAATATGTTTTATTTATTCTTTATTTTGTGCAAAGTAGAGTATGTTGTGTGTGGACGCTGGACTGGAAGCTGTTGAATTAATAATTAATTACAGTGTCATGTAATTCCGCATGGGATGGGCCACTTAGTGGCATCACACTAAACTTTAAACTTTTAAACTTAATATATATTTTTTGCAAATTAGTCAGTGTGCAGGAGTTTCTTTGCTACTTTGTAGCAACCACCAGTTTGTCACAGTAGACAGTCAAGTAGATGTCAGATTCTTTTTAAATGGTGTCTATTATATTTTGTTGAAGAGTGCTCTTTAAACGAGATATCCAGCCGTCAGCCGGCTGACCCCCTGCTCTTACTGCTTTAGTGAAATGTGCATGTTTGTTTTTAGAGCAATATGTAAAGAGACAAATGAATGTTAACCATGTGTAAGACACTGTACGAGATGAGTGCTGTATTTTGTAAACAGGAAGGACATTTGATAGGGAGGTGATGAGAAAGGTATAGGCCAGTGAGAATCTGAATGAGTCAGTGGTGGCCTAAAGTTTAGAGAAGCAAGCTTGTGATCGGTTCAATCCCCAGACGACAGGATAAATCTGGGTAGAGAAAGTGAAAGAGCAGCGCTTTTACCACCACTGAGGTACCCTTAACTGGAGCTGCTCAGTGGCCAACGGATCAGACTGTGGTTGTACTGGTCAGCTTCCAGGTATGAATGGGTAACTGTGTGAATGTGATCAGGGTGCCTGCAAAAGAGAGGCTTCCTCTAAGTGAACCTTCCCTGAAGAAATAAAGGTTAAAAAAATAATAAAAAGATGTAAAATACTAATCATGTTATCCACGGACCTCGCTATCACCAATATTTACGGTGAATGTTTTCTCAGCAGGTAGTTCCAATGTAAAGTGTTAAAAAGTGAGATCTGTGGATTACACAGAGTTAACATGGATATTGTTTCTGTAAAAGGAAATGCTGCTACTGATTTTCTTTTTTTAAATATCATTTCTAATGCACCACAAACAAGATTGCATTTATCTCCACTGTACTGTATCAGGGTAGAAGCAGAAGACTCAGGGACAGATATCTCAAAAGCCAAACTATCTGCATAGCTCAGCATCATAGAGTTAAGTGAGAAAATATAGTGTGTTTCTTTTTGTAATTTGTGTGAATTGATCTTTTAACAAAACCCACACAGAGGGAGCAAAACTGAGTAATAGACTATCGGACAACAGACTAATGGCTCACAACATAAAGTTTTCATTAATGATTCAGATATTGCATTTTTGAAAAACACTGGCATATACACTAATATGATTAATTTCAAACTTTGGTATTACATTTTTTTAGAGGATGCACTTAAATCCTGAATCTCATATTTTAGTCAACATTTAGTCAACACAGACAAGAGGTCGTTAAACTGCTCGGGAAAAATAAAAATAAAAAGTTCTACGATTCCATGACAACTGGGCAAACTCCATCTACAGATGAAGATAAGGTGATCTGATTGAAAGCCCCTGCACCACTACTTAAAGGGGAACTATGCAGTTTTTTTAGCTTAATTTACCTTAAGTGAACAGCTTCGGAGTCATTGGAATGGTTATATGACTTTTTTCGGGTTGAATGGTGGCCGTCTCACTTCCCCCTAGTGCATGTGAGCGGGAAAACCACCCTTGCAACTTCGGGCCGGTGGGCCGCCGGCCTCAGCGTCAGGAAGTATCGCGTGATATCAGGTCTCGCGATGTAATGAGCGAGGAGTCAGACACGAGTAAACATCGGACCTGCGTTTTCAGAATGGCGAGAACTGAGACAAGAAGCCTGCAAATCCAATGCTGACCTGGCGTTCTTGCTGTTGCACTTGTAAGTATCTTTGTGATAAACTCTGTTCAATCTTTGTATTTCTTGTTATTGTGACCTCAGGATGTTTGCTATTGTCTGTAAAGGTTTTTATTATGATCGCTGTCTGTTACGGGCTTACCACTACCTCAGTGGACATGGCTCTGTGCGTTCGCTGGCTTCTTTGAAAACAAATGCACATGACCAGAGAGTCACCAACGAGTTTTTACAACAGTGTTGCCAAATATCTATTCCGAAGCTGTAGGGGGAGCTCTATAGAGAAACGCAAAAAGCGAAAGAAAGAAAGAAATTGCCAAAACTGCATCGCGCCCCTTTAAAAGACCTCATGGTGTGATTTCTCAAAAGAGTCAAAGAATAAACTTTGAACCTCAGCTAAATCGTTGGTTGACAAAGGATGCTATTCTTCATATATGATGAAGTATTTTTAGACTTAAAAATAATATTTTGTTTTCCTAATGAATTTACTGCATTTTGATTGATGAATTTGCAGATTCTAATATGAAAATTCCATTGAAATGCTTACTGCATCACCATTTGATGATTAACAGCAACTGAAATACCAACTGAGAGTCCCATCAGTTGATTCTCAAATGGAAACACTTGTTTCTTATCTCAATGCATTCACAATTCAATAACCACACATTACTGTAAGATGGAGGGATGGCTGTTCTGATGAATGCACCCAAACACACTCACGGTTGAGTGGTAAGGCAACACTATGTTGTGATCCAGATGGCTAACTTTTAGAGCAATAAGAGACAATCTTGGCCAGATGTGGCCTACTGACCCTCGACACAGTTGGTGGAAAAGAAACAGATGTTGCGGGTCTCCAGAGGATTGTCGTGCGTGAACTCCGGGGAGCGTGTCTGAGGCTCCGATTCTCCCGTCAGAGACGAGTTGTCCACCTTCACAGGGAGAAAGGAGGAGAGAGTGGTGTAACCCAGTGAGACTGAGGGATAGGAACAGGAGAGAGTGAGGAGGTGAGACTGACAGGGTGGAAATGAAGGTAGCAGTATTTATCGGCAACAAGTACAACACAGATTTTTCCCATGTTCCTCAGTAGGTAAAGAAAGGCTAAAAGGGTGACATTTTGCATTTTTTAAACTTATTTTTAAGTGTTTAAATGGGCTGGCCCCAGGCATAGTGTCTAAACTCATTACACAGAGAAATGATGGTCGGACCATGACAAGAGGAGTAGTTAACCACAATTGTAGAGTCCCAATGTGCAGAACAACTTTTGGTCAATCCTCCTGGTCAGTAAAAGGTGTAAATTTATGGAACTCTTTATCCGCGGAACTAAAAGTGTTTAACACAAAAGCCAAACTATGGCTTAAACAACAACAGAGATGGGAGCACAAATGATGTCCTTTAGGGACACAATTGTTATGTAAATTCTGTTTTTATTTGATTTTATTCTTTGAGAATTGAATAGACTGTTTGTTGTGCTGTGTTTGTTGCTGTGATTGTTTTTGTAAAAGCCTGACAAGGGACAAGGACTGCAAATTAGCAGAGGCTAGAGGTCCTAAAAGACCTTGCATCCCTCACATTTGGTTGTGATAATGTCATAGGTAATGTCCCTGATAAATAAACAATACATAAATAAAAACATTGTTTTTGACCCAACAGCATCAGTAAGTATACAGAAAGAAAGAACAAATTGAAAATCTCAGAGGACGAAAAATAAAAAAGTTAGGAAGTTAAGAAAAGTAAGGAAACATCCTATCACTATCACCAACTAATGTCAGTGAAGAGAATTCTGCTTAACTCTTTTTCATTTCATCGTTTTTCATTAAACCACAAATCAAAAGTAGACAACTAGCCACTGAAAAATGGTGCTGCAAAGCATACATGTTGCACATAATTGAAGCATTTTCGGGGTGATGTGAATGCAGTCATTCGATATTATGGGATAAACAACAGATCCTAATTGTATGTAATGTGTTTATATCTGACTTAAATATTGCTTGTCCATAAAATTGACATTTTGGGTTTGGAGTGAAATAATTCAGCAACTGTTATGTATATTGCCATAAAAGTTGGCAACGATATCCAAAGTCCCCACAGGATTATTCCTAATTATGTTGTTGATTCCAATGTAATTCCCATCGGCCTCAGCTGTTAGCATGCTAACACACTGACTTAAGATGGTGAACATGATAAAAAACCAGTGGTGGAACGTTACTAAGTACTTTTACTTGTACTGGAGTCTTTTCTTTTCATGCCACTTGTTTGTACTCTGCTACATTTTGCTCACAAAATTGTATTTATTTATAAAATACGATGTTTTATAAATGAAACTAGCCAACAATATAACGGCCTACAAGTCCAGCTGAAATGATTATACCATTAAACACACAACTGTTTGGATTGTTTCCAGTTTCTAAAATGTGAGGATTTTTCTACCTTGAGTACTCATATTATGCTCATTTTCAGGTTCATAATTGTATTTAGAGGTTATATCAGAATAGGTGGTTTAATTTTCAAAAAACATCATATTTTTGTTGTACATTGCTGCAGCTCCTCTTTTCAGCCTGTGTGTTGAGCTCTCTGTTTTAGCTACAGAGTGAGGCTCACTTCTGTTCCATCTTTGTTGGGAGTCGCACATGCGCAGTAATCCAGCACCCATTGCCCCCCACCCCCCCACCCCCCTACCTTGCACCCGCTGGAGGAGACCACTCGAAGGTCAGCTGGGATGCGGTCTCCCCCTTTGATCTCCACCAGATCTCCCTGCACCACAAGCTCAGCATTGATATGCATCTTCTCCCCCTCCCGGATCACCAACGCTTTCTGGCAGGGAGAAAAAAGGAAGAGAGAGATGAGAAGGGAGAGGGAGCGTGAGGAGAGAGAGGACAGAGAGAGAGAGAGTTTGGGAACAGAGAGAGGATTTAGTCAGAGGGAGAGAGAGAAGTGATAAAAAAGTGATAAAGAAAAAGTGGAGCCAGAGGGTGTAGAGGTATGTGAAAGGAAGCGATGAAGAGGAGGAAAAGAAAAAGAGAGAGAGAAGACAGGTAGTGAAAAAAAGAGACAAGGAGTGAAAAGAGCCTAAATAGATTAAAGAATTAGGCAATCGAAGTGCTGGAGGTGGATAACGCGAGGGGAGTTTTTATGCAAACACACTCACAATCAGAAGTTGGCTCAAACATTTATTCTTCCTTTGTGCAAGCTTATTAGGTTTCCACTCAAGTGAGTGTGTAAGCCCTACTTGAGGGACAGCTTATTGATTCAGAAAGCTATGAGACTACACCAAACACAGCATGCATCAAACTTACCTGTGGCACCATTTTCTTGAAGGAGTCCATGATTCGGGAGCTCTTGGCCTCTTGGAAGTAGGAGAAACAACCGGTGATGATGACCACGGCTGCCAGCACCACGCCCAGGTACAACTAAAAACAGGGGCAAAACCAAACCCCAAGGAGAGTCGGCGTTATTATCGACTTAGTTTGGTTCATGTGAGGCATGTTTAAGCGTAGGAAAAGGGGATTTACAAAACCTGGAAACGGTTTTAAATCAGCAAAACCTTAAATGCAGAGTGCAAGAGAAGAGTTAAGAGTAAGAAAACCTGGGGAAGCGCTCAGTCTTAGTGGAAGATTTTAAAAAGGAAAAGCCATCCTAGAGCTGAATCCTCGTGTACTATTCCTGTCATCTTGGACGGTTCATTCAATGTTAGTCCAAGTAAACATCTGTCTCCCAAACACAGAAAACCAAGAGCTGAGACTCTGATCTTGCGAGGCCATCGAGAGCTACTTTCTGAGCTGGAGCCTGGCTCTGTTGAATCGTGGATGTGTGAAAGCAAGAAACATTTATTCCTGTGTTGTTATTTTCTGTGAATATTTCCTGTTATAGGTTCAGCTCTGACTGATGCATACAAGACAGCCAGGCACTTTGGATGAAAGCGTCTGCCACATGCTCTACTGTACGGGATGTCCTGGACTCCTGGAAAATGAAATTCCTAAACCTAGAAAAGTTTCCTTTTTTTTTTTTGGAAGGTGCTGCTTTCATTTGACAGCAACAACAGAATGTTTTGCTCTTTTACGCTTGAATGCCTTTTTTTCCTTTTTCTTTTACCGTAGCAGTGCAAAATCTTCTGAACCAGGAAATACATCTGTATCCTCAGAAAATCACTTGTCAGTGTTTACAACATGTGCCTCCAATTCAGCGTTCAGTTTGCAGCTCCTGGTTGTTTTTTTGCAGATTAAAGGCTAAGCACTTTTGCCTCTTCTCGCCTCGGGAGACACCTATTCTTCTTCACCAGCTGTGGAGAATTGTTGGGGCAACATCTGTCCAGACAGGTGACACATTTGAATCTACTAAAGTTTAACAGATTGCAAACATTAATTTTTAAATATGGCAGTCAGTTGTGTAAATTCAGCAATGCTTTCCTTCAGCTCAATAAATCAATCAAAATAATGTAAAATTAAGATTAAATCTGACATCAGCGATGTGTGCAGTCCTGTTAGGGTGGATTGTCATCTTAAATAACTGCTTGTACATCATGCAAAGTGCCAAATCTGCAGGCAGTCGTGGCTTTTGAAGTAACTCAGCAGAGCATCCAGCTGTACATATACTCGGTACTGAATGTTGAGATTAAATGGGGGAGATTAAAGTTATCTCGTGTGTGCATGTGCGTGTGTCTATCTACTGTATGTTACTGTATCTTATGCAAGGGTTTAATGCTGTCTGGCGTTGGGAGAGCGCTGAATGATGATTGCAAAATGATTCCGAGCTATAAAGTGCTGTATGGATGGCTGCTTGGCTCCATTTGAACAGCAAGTGGGCTGAGTATTTATCCTTGCTAATGCCAGGACTGATGCCAGTGTCAGCGGTTGTTTTTACGTCACACTTTCTGAGGGAGGATCTTTGTCAGTGTGTACTTGTAATTATATACGTATGAATGCCAAATCATTATGTGTTTTAATGTGTTTTAAGCATATATATTTTTTCCTTTTCTGTATTAATGCCCTTACATTTTGAGTTCCTTTTTCCTCGTCTTGCTGTACTCTTTATTTCCTTTAGTGAACGATGGCTCTGAGCTGGTTCATATGACCTACCTGCCTTGCGATTTTGGCAAGGACTCTCGGAAAGGAGATTTAGATCTCAAGGCCATCCTGGTTAAAGTGGCTGTATGTAACTTTCAGTTTGTGTTGATTCTAGCTAACATTTTAGACAAAAGTAACTTAGAATACTTTGGATGTCTCGTGAGCTAAACCAGGCATCACTATCACCGTGTTACGAGCCAAAGCATTAAGAGTCTGTTGAACTTAGATTCATAAAGCGAATTTCATGAAACGCTTTCATGAGACGCTTTACACAAGTAACGTTACAGGGGAAGGGGAAAGAAAAGAAAATACTAAGCCAACACAAACATGGAATAAAAGGAATAAATCGTCTGACCTGTCAGAATGTGTTACTGTAGCGTCATCTACCTGCCGCAAATCATTCTGTGACTGCCCGGGAAAAATCGAACCCAGGCAGAGGCCTTACTAAAAAAGAAATAGCGTTCTTTTCACTGTTAGTCTCGTTTGCTGTTACAGGTCATTTAAGACCACTGTATGAAAAATGACAGAGCTTAAGAAACATTGAAAAGTTACATATAGTCACTTTAAGTAAAGGTCATATTAAGAAATCTCCCCAAAAGAAAAAGAAGTAAGGAAGGAAAATCACCAAAATAAAGCATTTTAAAATAATTTGGTTTCTGGTTTAAAGGAGACATATTATGCTCATTTTCAGGCTCATACTTCTATTGTGGGTTTCTACTAGAACATGTGTACATGCTTTAATGTTCAAAAAACACTTTATTTTTCTCATACTGGATGTCTGAATATACCAGTATCCCCCCTCTGTCTGAAACGCTCCGTTTAAGCATCTGTCTCTTTAAACCCCCCTCCCGAAAAAGCCCAGTCTGCTCTGATTGGTTAACATTACCTTGTCTCCACATCTGCGCTCTCGGTGTCTGCACCGTCGTTGCAGCCGTAGAATGACGGCACTGTAGCGGCACTTTCTACCTACATATAGTGTAGTTGTGACATCACAACCAAACTGAAGTCCTGATGGTTCATTTAAAGACACAGTTTCTGAATACGAGCCGTGTGCATTTCTCTGTGACTTGAACGTTTTGAGACTTTTACAGTATTTATATAGCACCTCGACCTGCTTTATGATTAAACTTATACTTAACAATATGGGACCTTTAAGGTTAAGATTAGATTGAGGATTTGGTTTAAATTGAAGTGCATGAATATGTGTAGTATATGTGCAAAATGTGTGTATTTATATGTGTAGGGCTTTGAAATAATTTGACAATATAATTTCTTGATTTTTAGTGGGATTATACTGCCTTATTGACAGATGGTGTGATTATACTGAGTTATCATTTGACAAACTTACATACAGTTATTAAAGATACTCCACATAATTAAAAACAAATCAGTCATTTAAAATTTGTTTAATTTAGAAGAATGTTTCTTAGAAACCAATTTCTAGAGTAGACACAGACTGCATTATACATCCTTACTTTAAAGGGAACTCTTCCTAATCCATTAAATGTAACTGAGAAATTGGCAAGTATGCACAAAGGACTTTTCACTCCTTCAGTGAGTATTAGCAGCTAAGGTGGACAGTGCAAAACATTTTAAACTAATTGGAATATTGTTACATAACAAGAAAGATACTTAAATGCATTGCACTGCATTTAAACATGGATTCAATAATGTTTTATGTGACTTTTTGGGGGGAAAGCTAACATGACAGTGTATTTTGAGGTTTAAAAATATTTGTCTTAATATTGTGATAATGGACACAAAAAGAGGTAAACAAAATCTCCCAAAATGAATAAACCACTTCTGGAAGAAGATTGAGGGTTAACTCTGGCGAGCCGGCATCGTATTCGACACCAGCGACCTCGCCTTGTGTCATATTTAATATCGCCAGATCAATACAGTGCAGGGACTTACTTTTTTTTGGAGCAGAGAAATACGCTGTAAACAAAATCCCCAAAAAGTATTAAAGAGTTAAGATTAGATGTTAAATTGGGTTTAGGTTAGGTTAGGGTGTCCATATGTGCAGTAGCATATGTGCAATAACCTGTAGGGTTTTTTACTTATTTTACCTGCATGTTACAAGTGTGCAAATGCTTTCTAAACACATAGTTCATGTGCTCCTCGTGGCCACCTGGATGGTGTAAGCTAGGAAGCAGAGGATGGCACCGATCCAGAGCAGGATGGAGAAGCCGCCGAACAGCTGACGGCAGAACTTGACCCACTCAGGTGTGGTGGGGGGAGGGGTCAGGGCGTTTGGACCGTCCCTGGCAAGAATCTCCAACGCTCTGGCGCTGGTCAGGCCCTGAGGGAGAGCAATTTTTAGTAATGAATGCTGGGAATCTTATTACAACACAGCGACCCCATTTTCACCGCGGCTTAAAAAGCAATTTTACTGCTACATTTGCAGAACATCAAGTATTCCTGCCTGGCCTATTTAACACCAAAAGTATAATAAACTGGGTGACTCCTCATCTAAGGTTCTAGACCGTAAAACTGTTGGATGTAACTTGCATTGAAATATTTTTCATGATTTTATGCCTAATAGTGTCAAGGTCTAATTAACAACAAATCCATTTAAGTAGCCTACCTGAAATAGTATAATTTAATTATATTGGAAAAACACACACAAATTGGCTCTTTTTTAAAGCTTCAGCAGGTTTTTGACATTTTTACAGCTTGTGATATTTTCGAAAAACCCCAGCTTCTATTTCTTTCAAATACTAATCTCCAAGAGATTAAAATCAGTTTCACTTCACATGCAATGTCAAACCAAAGGTTAGCAGCAAATGTGTTTACAGCATAACAACTTTTATTATGTGTTTATATCTGTCTCTGTATGGAATTGTTGTAGGGATGCATGCTGTTTTTGTGTGTGTGTGTGTGTGTGTGTGTGTGTGTGTGTGTGTGTGTGTGTGTGTGTGTGTGTGTGTGTGTGTGTGTGTGTGTGTGTCATTGAGGGATTAAAGATGAATGAGGCACAAGGTGAGCTGGGGACGCTGCGGTGGATCTAACTTGACCAAAGTAATGTTTGGTCTCAGTTTGGATGTTGCATACAAGTACAGGCAAGCAGAGATTACACCTCTATGGGGGATATTACAGCAACTCTTTGCCGTGTGTTTGTGTGCAAGTGTGAATGTGCAAATGAGACAGTTTGTGTTTGTGTGGCGTTACCCTCGTGAGGTCCACTCCATAGCGTTTTCCCAGATCATCCAGAGATATTTTGTGGTCGTCCTGCAGGGATAAAACGTTCCTTTTTAAATTTGTGCTTCAGTGGAACAGAAACAGTAAACGTATTCAGTGTAATGTTAATTGGCCGATAAAATAATTTCTAAGGGAATTTGTCCTTGACGCATCATAAAATGGGAAACTGTACTGTGTTACAGCAATACATTCATTGTTCTACTATGTGAACTGAGGCAGTTAGAATGCAGCTGTAAAGGGAATTTTAGTAACTGACCAGAGGTCAAATAGATCACACTGAAACAATTCTTTAGTCTCTGTTTCTGACATGGATCCAGGGGCTTCACAGTATCATTCCCCATGACAGATAAAAGAGGTCAAACTGTGATATCTACTCCAACTGCATCTCCAAGTAGTTCTTGAACTAGAGGTGAGCAGACTGTTCTCCAGGCGTAAAAAATGTGACCCCTTTGAAAACTGTCAAATGCTGTTCAACACTGTTACAAAAAATATGTAAGTAATGTATGTTGTTCCTGGGTTCATTCTGTTGTTTAGTGGCATATTTGTAT
Source organism: Perca fluviatilis (assembly GCF_010015445.1). NCBI lineage: Eukaryota > Metazoa > Chordata > Actinopteri > Perciformes > Percidae > Perca > Perca fluviatilis. Next base: position 32,069,673 of record NC_053122.1, on the reverse strand, counting down.
TATTATTCCTGTGCGACTGGCCAAATGCCACCTCGAGATATTTCCCCCGTGCCTAAAATGGAGTTTGGTACTGTAGCAACAGACATTCCAGCTACCAGCTGTCGAGATGGTGTCAGTCCCACAGAATAAAGGGCTACTTTCTTCAATAAAAAAAAAAACAAAAAAAAACCAACCTTTTTTTTAAAAAAACTTCCCACAAAAGACCTACCATGAATTGAAATTAGCAAAAAACAAGTGATTTGGCCACAATCAACAACAACATGCCCAGTGTTCACAAAAAAAATTTGCTTAAGCTTTAAATAAAGCTTAACTTGCAAACTGTCGTGACTGATCAATATTGGGTGTAGGGGCATATGCCCCTACACCCAATATCGATCAGCCGTTGTCTGGTGGTTGTTTAAAGGATTTCGGGGGGGGGGGGGATGTAGGAAATCACTAACTGAAGAAGTACACAAGGCAGACTGATGAAAGCAAAATACAACACTTTTAGTCCCCAAACTACTCCTAAGTGTTGACAGCATCCAAGGATTCTTTTTCTTTAATCAGTCGCAGGCCAACTTGATAATTGACAAGAGCTGCTTTTTCAGAGATAGTGCGTGCAGCAAAAAACGCACCCCAGTTTTCATGAGCATTGCTTGGCTGCGTTTTGACAGCACCTCAAAGGGATACAGCTATGCACAAGACAAAACTCTGCACTACACTGCTGGTGGCCCACAAATTATTCAGTGTCTTTCTGAGTACAAAGAAGAGCAGCCAGAGGGTGGTAGAATAGATAGGAGAGGACAGGTTGGCTTAGAACTCATCTACAACTGACTCCACTAAACAGGTTGGATTGCCATTTTGTTTTCGGGCCACTGTTTTCATTTATATCCTGGTGTCTTTGGCGTAACATTATTTGGGGAATGTTTGGGAGCAGCAGGGATGGAATCAATCATTGTGCAGAGTGAGTGTGGGTTGGAGCAGTGACAGCTTGTTTTTCTTACCAAGGACACCTCCTTCTTTAGCTCATCCAAGTCCCTTTCCTTCTTCTTCGCCTTCCCTCCATCGGCACCACACTGGGGGGGAAGAGAGATTACGATACATCAGGCCCGTAGGCTATCATCCCAAACCTCCACGGAAAATAAGTAAGGGAAGCCGCATGCTTGTAGCCACATTTTGCCTAGCCATTTACATTCATAGTCACGTATTAAAAGCGCCAATGTGAACACAATGGACTTTGTGTGTGCTGGTTCATTTCAATCTCCTGGCACTATTGGCAAACCATTCACTGAATATTGAAGAGAAAATATTTTTCTCATAGTGGGAGTTCCTCATTTGTGCGAGTGAGAGAGTGTGTGTATGTGTGTCATGAACAGTTGGAAGAATGGTGCATCATGGAAATCATCTGCTGCTGTCAGTCTCCTCTTAGCAGCATGTGTGCATGTCAGTGAAGGAGGGTTACACAGAGAGACTGAGGAGAGTACGAGCGAGTGACACAGTGAAAAAGTAATCAGAAAGAGCCAAAGAGGGAGCAGAGAGCTGGTGGAGTGCCTTAAATGTGTCTGGCATAGCAATTTCCCCCCACTGTGTGTGAGAAAGATTACCACCCTATCCTCCCATAAAGCTAAATGGAATGGGCCTGACGGAGAGAATAAAAACAAAATTACGTAATTACCCAAATAAACAGCAAGCTGGGAACAAAACTTATTGAGGAATCAAAGCTATCATCCCGAGTTGTTACTGTCTTTAAAAGAAAAAAGCAGCATTCTGAGCAATCAAGCCCTGCAGACGCACAGAAAATCTCAGTAGTTTTCCATGATGCATGTCCATGCCATATGCTGTTACTGTATATAAGCCACAGTAGGAACACAGAAAACTAAGTCATGTTCATCCATTCAGTTACGACAGGAAGCAAATGTTTGCGTGTTATAACAAAAACATCAAGATAAGATTTCTGTACGTTTTTTTGTAACTAAATAAAGAGAACTTACCCCTCTGCCCATGCTGGATGTCCTGGCGTCGGCAGGTTAGAATGTAAAAGGACTGCACTCAGGGTCCCCGCCACAGCTGAGACCTCCCGCCCTCACGTGTGGAAGACATTGGTGGCTTTTTTTGGGCCTTGCACCCCCACACCAACCATCCCGTTCCTTCACTTCTTGCTCCCTCCTGTCAGGGTAACCTGAGCCATGCATGCAACCCCCCCTCCCCACCATCACCACCACTACCCCCCATTCACACAGAAAGGGTTATGCTGTGTGTACCTGCACCTGCTCAATATGTTCCCCCACCCCCCTTACAACACACACACATGGTTCCAGGGAGAACAACAGTCCATCAATCACTGCTGTCAACACAACAAATGAAACTTTGCTCTCTACATAACATACAGTATTTATAACAAACATGATAATGAGGGGGCCAATATAATGACAAATGAGGAATAGTATTCAGCTGTTTCTGATTCTGAGCACAGACTGAATCCTCAGGTCTCTTCTGCAAATAAATCTGGCCATAAACCGCTTAATCATTCCTTAATTGCTCCTTGAAGATGAACTGTTTCTTCTGCTGGAATTCAAAGTGACTTGTAGCCAATACAATGCTGCAATTAGCTTAAAGTCCACCATATTTGGAACATAAGGTGGGTCATCATCACTACGCCCACACAACAGATGCAGCCAATGATCCCATGTCACATGAGTATCAAATGTCTTCTCACAAATTGCCAATGCCGACTTTTAGAGTTTAATTTTACGTTTGGACTCTTCCTACATTGCAATGCCTGTAATCCTGAATGAGCTGTATTATCTGTTGATGTATGTATAAGCCCTTGTAGTGTGCTACTTTTCAAAGGTTCTTCCATTTTTTTCAAAGATATATTTGTTTGCTTGTATCGGTTAGGATGGTTAGGATGTGTCTTAAAAAAAAGTAATTACTTTGCTAAACTCTGTATGAATATTTCTCAGATACGTTAAAGCTATAGTAGGCGACTATTTTATATAAATGAACGTTCGTTACATTCAAGCCATTGCCAAATGAGTTGATACGAAGCTAATAAAGCAGCTCCACAAACTCTCTCTGTATTTCTCAGTAGAGCTATGTTTACAAAATGGTGTAGTCCTGCGACATTCACACACAGCAACTCGACTGATGCGTTTTACATCACAGCTGAGAGAGGAAACAGCAGCGTTCAGCTTTGGAGACAAAGGACTGCTGCAACAGGCAAGGCTGAAAACCTGAAGAAGCACTCACAAAATGTTTCAGTCAGTGATTGTACTGCTAAGAAAAGACGTACACGTTCAGCAGAAGGATTAAAATCCCCAAAAGAAAGTGACCGACGGCAAAGAAAAACAGTGATTACCATTGGTGTGGCTTTTCCTAGTTGGAGAGCGCTGAAAAAAGAAAGGGGACTGAGGTCAGACGCGGATGTCGCCATACTGCTCTTGAACAGGTTAGTAATGGTTTTTGTAACTTTGTGCTATTTCATTTACATTGAATTACATTCCATGACCATGCGCCAAAAGTGCTGTCATTACATCATCCTCATGTGGGTGACAGAAAGAACGCAATATAGCTTTAATATACATTTTAAATTGTATAAAATAAGCCAGATAATTAATCAAACCGGTAGCTAACCCTAAATGGGTGATCAAGTAAGAAAATCAGTAAGCTAAAAGTCTCGTAAGCTAATATTTTTGCCTCTCAACACAATCTGTTAGAAAATAAAAGCATAAGTCATAAGAAATAAAATACAGTCTTGCTCAATTCAATACACTCCTAAAGCCTTAGGCTACATTGGTCAGGTGTGACGTAGCTTATGGTGGCTAATGTTAGCTAACTATATCTGACATACGCTGGTTTGCTGATTCCATGTCTCTTCGCTAGTGGTGGGACGTGTCTAGATGGTAACTAGCCATATTTGTAAACTCTTGCAAGACTCGCTTCCCGACAAACATTCAAGGTCAATGCCAACCTCAACCATCTTATGAGACTAGATAATTAACATCTAGACGCAACCCTTGCTACGGTTGCAATATATTTTAACATGTCACAGACATTTAAATTTTTTTATTACAAAAGTTAAACAAGCAACTTACCCGAAACAATCTTGGGAAATTCCGTGTCCTTATCCTTCAATTGCCACTTGTAGCCACAGTGACTGCTGTTTGACAAAAGCTAAATACAGGTAGTCTCGTGTTAAAGCTTGAAATTGTCTTACTTCTTACTACCAACATTTTGGGAAATATGCTTATTTGATTTCTCTTATTTGAAGACTTAGCTAGATGAGAAGAAGATCGAAAGCACTCTCAGGTTTGTGTGTAAAGTATGAAGCTAGCTATAGCCAGAAGGAATTAGCTTAACCTAGCTTAACGTAAAGACTGGAAGCAGAGGGAAACAGCTAGCTAGTTCTGTCTAAATTAAAAAATAATAATAACAATTAAAAATATCTCCTTGTAGCACCTATACAGCTCAGTAATTGACTCATATCTCATTTGTTTAATTTGTACAGATACAAAATTGTAAACAAAACAAAAATTACAATTTGTGGTTTTAGGTGAAGTTATGTGCTGCTGCCAAGCAACCTCATGGTGATGAAAAGACACTGGGAAGTCACTGCATCCAACTTTTGTCAAGAAATAGCTCCCTTTAAAACTATAATGTGTACAACAAACAAACAAGATGGGACATGTTAATTAGTAAGCTTTATAGGTGTTGCTAGGCAAATTGTTGAACTTTGAAGGAACCAGGCTAGCAGTTTGTCCCTGCTTCCAGTCTTTATGCTAAGCTAAGCTAATAGTCCTCTAGTGCCAGCTTCGCACAGACATGATAAAGCATATCAATATTCTCACAATATAACACTTAGCAAGAAAGAAAGTAACTATGTGTACCTCCCTCATTATTTCTTTAAAAAGGTGCTAAACCCACATCAATTCTACACGTCTGACTTTGGGGACTCCCAGCAGCATCAAAAGAGACATCAGGCTTGTTCGAGATGAGCTGGGGTCCGTTCCAGGTAGGAGGTTTAACAAACTCTGAGTCTAACCCTGATGTCTGAGTTGATTTACCCTGAGATGGGAAACTCTGAGTTTTCGGTTCCAGAACAGCTGATATGAGTTGGTTCAATCAACTCGGAGTATGTTCACTCAGGGTTACGCGCGTGCACAAAAGGCAGTATGAATGGAGCCATGATTCTACGATTCACCATGGTAACAACCACAAACAAACGGGTCGGCGGAAATACTCATGCGGCACAAACAGCGAGTTTGAACATGTGTTTTCGTAAAAGCAAGACAGCGCGGCGGCTGCTGCAAAAGAGAGAGAATGTGTGGGAGAAAATTGCTGCTCGAAGTAATGCGTAGCTACACATTCACAGTGTATTAATTTCATATTTAATCACAGTTAACTTATAATATTACTGGTGAAAACTGGAATTGTATTAGGCCTACACCTATAATTTCATTTAGGTGCAATCTCGCGGGCGAAAAAGTAAACTATACTAATCCCATTCTGAGGCTGCGCACCACGATAATTAACAGAACTATAATGTATAATGATGTATTTCTTTTATGGGCTCTACTGTCCAGGGAACACTACAAAAAAGTTTAAAAACGTACCAGAGCCGAGTCACACTTTTCTGATTGCTCTGCATACAGTGGCTTAGCCTACTATTAGCCTACAGTATGATCCGCTACACTGTTGTTAAGAAAACTGCCGTTTGGCAAAAACGTAATGCGATACAAAGAATCTGCTGGGATGTTAAAGCCTGTCCACAATGGTTGATGTTAGTGATATGAGGACGGATAAGGTATCTACATATCTAATGGACTGTGATAAAAATACCTCCCAAATCGGTTATGTGGAAATGAAAATATATATATATATATATATATATATATATATATATATATATATATATATATATATATATATATATATATATATAGTTGGGACTCAATACCGACGTAAACTCTCTGTGAATTAATACAGCTTTTTCATCAATGGGATCGTCGAAAAAGGACGTGACATGTTTGAGAAAAAACGTTTTATAATCTGCCAAATATAAACCAATACGTTTTTTTATTCATGCAGATAAAACTGCATTAAAATGCGCCTGATACAGACTGAATGAATGAATGAGGAATGAGTTTCTCCTCCCTCTCAGTGGGAGGAGACTGAGAGAAACTCGAGGTTTCTTGAAGAAAACCTGCTCCCGACCAGGTTAGGTTCACAGGCTCAGTTACCATAGTAACTGACTCCGAGGTTAAGTTACCTCTCTTTCTGGAACGGAAAACCCAGAGTTTCCCTCATCTCAGGGTTAACCAACTAGTTTTCACTAAACCTGCTTTCTGGAACGGGCCTCTGCGCCTCGCCTGAAAAGTAGACGAGAGCATGCGGCGGCAGCCGGGGGCGGTGACAAAAATCCATGGTCAAGTCAGACAGTTTAGCCTTCAGCCAGGAAGTCACAGAAACCCTCACATCCTGTTAGGTCTGATTCTGATTTAATAAAATGTTATCAGACCCATATATCAGCTTGGACACAGTCTCCAGTTGTTTTTATATGACAGAGTAGCTGTCAAAATGCTCTACATGCGATCTGTTGCTGATGTTACTAAACAACAGACTGTAGATTATCCCTAATCTGAACAGATTTAGTCTCTCTGACTTCTTAACATCACTATCAGCCACACAACATGTTTTCTGTGCAGAATAAGCCTTTAAATCATACAAATAGCAATTAAAATCCCTCTAATTCAAAAACAATAAAAAGTTTGTCAACATGTTGATGATTCTGAACCACTGACTGTAAAATGAATGAACAGAGCATCCGGTTCGGCGAAATGAGTCAAATGCGGAAGTGACTTAAACCTGCATTCTATCTAAATTCCAGCAGGGGGCGACATGTGCAGTTGCAAAAAGGAGGTCGGTTTCTATAGAAGTCTATGGCAAAATGACTCGCTTCTCACTTGATTTATTACCTCAGTAAACATTTTCATGAATAGTTTATGGTCTCAATCGCTAGTTTTAAGTCTATTTCAATACAGATTGATGTTAATTTTTTTGAATAATTGTCTGATTGATTTTAAAATAGACAAGGGTATGTTTTGGGGCGTGGATACTTTGTGATTGACAGTTTGCGACATGTCAATCATGACAGCGGCTGGTTGTGTGCGTGTTCTTGTTTGACCATCTTACACTGTTTTCACTAGTTAATTCGAACATTTTGGTCCCCCAAAATGGCTTATTCAGCGTTCAGTTGAACTACAAGACACTCAAGGAGTCGGCTTTATAGTTTTCCGGTAAGTAATGTTACATTTAGTTTTAAGCCTGTTTTTCGTTAGAGGGAATTACGGTTGCACTTTGCTAACCAAGCCTGTTTTTCGTTAGAGGGAATTACGGTTGCACTTTGCTAACCAAGCTAGCGGGCTAACTAAAAACTGTGGCTATACAAACATACACTGTAAAAATAGATTATTAAAATGTATTAAGAGTCTATAGGCCCTATTTTAACAATCTGAAACGCAAGTATCAAACACCAAACGCAAGTAGCTGTGTGGGCAGATCTCAAATCTAAAATGCAAATCTCGCAAATCTAAAATGGGTTGGTCTGAAGTGGCTACATTACTCATAGGTGTGGTTTGGGCGTAACGTGCAATAAACCAATCAGAACGTTAACTCACATTCCGCGGTTCACAGCCAAGGAGACCGACGTTTGCTATTGATTTTTCTTTTTGACAAAAAAAAGGTAAATAAAGAAATGTCACAAAACATACTTTCCAATGTTTTGGGCTCACTCTCACTGAATCACAAGGTTATGAATGCATGGAGATATTTTTGCAATGTAGTCTAACATTAGACCAAGATTACCTCACTATAGACGATGCAGCTCTTGTGTCTCTTCTCTCCCGTGCTGCTGCTGGGGCATTTGGGTTAAGTGGCATCGGCACATGCAGTTCAACATCACATCTCCTTAAGTCCTCTAATATTTCCTCATTTATGTCATCAACACATCCATGATTCATGGAAATGTTGTGTAAAACAAGGTCATATTTTTCCTTGTATTTATGTATGGTTTGCAAAAATGGGAACTGCTGAATCCGTGAGCTGAGAGAAGCAAAGTGTATGCGCGGTGTGCACACTCTACATTACGGCCAAGCATGCGCGCCTAAAATAGCATCTGAATAACGCGCCACTGACTTTAGACTAGGTTTTTCCTGGTCAGTGGCAGAAATGTTTTCTGAAACTGCAAAGTAGCACTAGGGAACGTTTGCGCCGGAACACACCTCCTCTTTTTGCTGAAACGCCCCCAGGAGTGCAAATTCATTCCCTAATTTACCGACGTGAGTCTGTGGAGGAAAAAGTCCGCTGTGCGTTGGGTGCAAAATAGGATATATGCATGCGTTGGTGTACAAAGCCAATTGCGCTGGGTGCAAGATAGGGCCCTAAGTATGCACAAAGGTCCCACCGGTGCTGGTAACATTAACCTGTTTTTAACTCCTAATAAGGAACGGCTGTGGAACGGCTGTGGAACGGCTCCGCTGCGGAACGGCTCCGTGCTCCGCCGTCCGTCAATACCCGCCAGGTCCGGATTTGTTGCGGTACAGCTGCTGCCATGACTGACAGCTGAAGTCACGAGGACCCATGAGATCTCGCGAATTCACGTAGAATAGAATCACAAAACCAACAACAGTTTGTTTCCATCCAGAGGAGTAGAGGGGAAACAACTCTGTGCTGTGTTTTCAAGGTGTAGTACAGGGAAATATGATCTGCCGTGAGCACTAATAAACACTAGCTAGTGCATTTTCAATTAACTACAAGTTTTGTTTTGTTTTTCCAAATTTACTACATTTTATATGTAGCAGACTCACAGCTTGGGTGAAGAAACAGTTCTAAAGTGTATTTATGTTAAGGAGAAGGACAAGGACATCTCTGGCTTAATTTGTGCCGGAACATGCCGGAACATGTCCGGCACCTCCAACGTTGGATCCGGAACCTTTTTTATTGGATCCGGCACCTCCTGTCACCAGGAAAAATGAATCGCCTAAATGAAAAACATAAACTACTGTTTGTGTAGTGTTCAATGTTGTTATCTGTCTTGTTAGTCTTTATTCCCCATTGAAGTTCCACAAAAATCTTGTGTTTGCATTTTCAATGCGTTTTGAGGTGAATTTTCAGGGTAAGACAGAGGGGGGAGAGGGACGGAGGGAGGGGAGACACTTCAACAGCGCGGTGCTGCACTTCTAGTGACACAAGCGCTTGTGCTGGTTGAGATTGCAGTTATAGCCTCGTTTCAGTCAAGGGAAAAATGTCAAAAAGACAACAAAGTTTGCTTAACTTTTTGAAATACGCTGGCCAGTCGGATCCCAAACAAGCAAAAACCGCTTCTGCCGATCAAGAATGTGCAGACCACCGTGGGTTTCTTGGTTAATTTAATAGTCGGATGGATAATTGCTGCTTGTGAAAATGATTGTTGCAGTGTATTTTTTCTTTTTTTTTACATTTCGCACCGATGCAGTGCGTGTTCTGAAATAAAAATAAACATTGCCCTGATGTACACACAGCGTTGTTTTGTTTTTTTTAGTCAGAGAAGCTACGTAGGCAGTGTAATTTTTTTTTTTTTTTCGTTACCTCCAACCCCCGTTTTGAGTTGCCGGATCCACCCCCCCTCCCCCCCTGCGCTCCAGGACCTCCCACTTTACAAATTAAGCACTGCTTATAGGGACTGGTTGAAGAAGGAAAAAAGCTCTACATCTCAGACTACCCTGCTTAAAGGTCCCATGACATGGTGCTCTTTGGATGCTTTTATATAGACCTTAATGGTCCCCTAATACTGTATCTGAAGTCTCTTTACCAAAATTCAGCCTTGGTGCAGAATTACAGCCACTAGAGCCAGTCCCACAATGAGCTTTCCTTAGTATGTGCCATTTCTGTGTCTGTAGCTATTGAGAAGGAGAGGGGGGGCAAGGTGGAGGGTGGGGGTGTGGCCTTGACCAACTGCAACTTTGCTCGTTTGAAAGCCATGATGTCTCTCTCTCATTGGTGGGCCAAATTCTCTGGGCGGGTAAAACAGAGAAAGGGGAGGTAACCTTGCTCCTTATGACCTCATAAGGAGAAGATTCCAGATCAGCCCATCTGAGCTTTCATTTTCTCAAAAGGCAGAGCAGGATACCCAGGGCTCGGTTTACACCTATCGCCATTTCTAGCCAGTGGGGGACTATAGGCAGGCTGGGGGCTGGCATATTAATGTTAAAAAACCTCATGAAGTGAAATGTTCATGCCATGGGACCTTTAACCAACGGATGTAGAATCTATTCAGACCAAGGTTGTTCTCATGGTCTCTGTCGCTCGCTCTCTTGGTTCCACGCAGCTGTCCACAATGATCCAGACTGTGGCTGGGTGGAAAAACACATTGTAATAGTGAGAAATGCAAAATGAACAGCAGTACTCTTAATTTCACACACCTATCTAAAAATGCATGATTCCCTTGGCTTAGTTTTACAAAAAGTCTGCTAAAACGTGTTTAACATTAAATTGCAATAGAAAAGTAACTATTCTGGGGCATTGTGTAGGTGGAGATGCCAGCACACAAAATAACTTTCTGAAAGAGAAGAATGACTCTTACATATTTGAGGCCTGCATATAGTTAAAATATTAACACATAATAGCATAACGTTGAACTGTACTTCATTTAACTGTGAGAATAATACACATTAATAACTGTTCTGTGGTGTAACATTAACCTAGTTTAAAAAAAAGTTAATTTCCATCTGCTGGCTATATTGAACAGCATGTCAAGGGAAAATGCGCCAGCAGTTAGCAAGACTATAACGTTAATATGTCTATGATAAAACGTTATTGTTCTTATCGTTATTACGGTTACTAAAGTCTAACCTGCATTATACAGTTTCTAATAATTAGATAACGTTAATTAACGGCAGTGACAATCCTCATTTTTCTGGCTAACGTTAGACAGTTTACACGGTAACATCACATACACATACAGTATTACAGTGTTACTCCTTATATATGTAATATAACTGTGGACACGAGTGAGTTACTAAGATTACTTTTACACTTAGCTGTTAAGCTTACCTTGATTTATGTAGCTGAGCTAACTTTGTTAGCAGCAGCTGTGGTCAGGTTGCCGATGCAGGTGGGTGTATTTACCCTTTGCAAACACGTGACCACGACCACGTGACCACGACCACGTGACCACGACCACGTGACCACGACCACGACCACGACCACGTGACGACGGATGACTATGACGGATGGCAGAATCACCGGAAGCACAAGCTAAACAGTGTAGTAGACAAGCAGAAAGTTTCATTAGTTTCAATCAGTTTTAAATAAATAACACTAAATAAACTGTAATAATAATAATAATAATAATATCTTCTTTTTTGTGGCTTCTTCTAACAAGTTGTCATGCCATTATTGGTCGAGGTAGGGTATCTGGTAGGTGCTCACAAAGAGCGGTATTTGGAGAAGTTGGAGATCGCATGATTGAATACCGACCCTTACCTTCTTCCTTCCTCCGTTTTCACGGACCTCATTAAATCGCAGAGTCTGCCTGACTTCAGTCCACATGATCTGTACCGCTATGTGGTAAACGGGGTATCCCCATACACTGGTGCTGATCTCAAAGCTTTTAAAAGTCTGGATGCTTACCAGTTCTTTATAGCTAGCTGGGTTACATGTACGCGATGCTACGCTCACGGCGAGGGGAGGTACCTCATAATGGCAAAGGTGAGACATCAATCTAGGGTTTATTTTGTATTAACATTTATTCTTTACTTAAGTAAAGATTTATATAACACGTAGCCTATGTTTTTAGAGGACATGGTTGGTCGTGGCTACCCACATACCGTTGTTCACTGGGTGTGCCAATGCAACTTTCTAATTGATGCCTAAACGCATCCCAGCTCTGGGAAGTGCAGTCATTAATTATCTACCACACATTAATCAATGCAGTAAATCACGGAGTGTATATGATCAGTAGTAACCACACATAATTGTAATATCTAGCCATCTTCTTATCTGTAACCTTGTAAAAAATGCTCGCTGCAAATCCTGGAGTACTTGGAGGGTTGCCAGACCTTTCGGCTGATAGCAGCAACTCATCGCTGCCTTCTCTCCCTATCAAACGGTATCCGATAAAAAGATATATTGGCTTTACCCTGTCTATTGGCACAGCCCACCGCACAACAAGAAATAACCACCCTCTCGTCTAAAAATCGTCACATCCGTTTTTAATGCAAACAAGATGGCAGCGCCCGTAACGGCAAACTTGATGACTCAGAGAAGCTCTGCACAAATCAGTGGGTGACGTCACACATGCTCTGTCCATTAATATTAATGCTGCGTCCCAGACATCATTTTTAGCCTGTAAGTTACGACTTCAAGTCACGACTCACGACTTGGTAGTGAGTTTACTGAAAGAAAGTCATGTAAAGGCATGAGGTAAGATGACAACAAGTGATGTTGATATATGACAACTGATTGGAGAAGGCAGCTAATTTTGGGTTAGCTAACATTAGATGTGGTAAACTATGGGGCCGCAGACATGACATCCAAAAAAAATATTTGAAAAATATTAATTTGTGGCCACGAAATGCTAAAACATCTGTTTCTTTTAACACTAACTGGAGTAATAGTATGCAGAAGGTACAAATGAGCTTACACAATACAGGAGCTTTCCTGTTAAAAGAAACAGCTGTTTTATGACCAGGTGAAGCTGAAAATATTCCAAATATAGCCAGTTAAACTGATGATTTTTGGGGGGGTTCTTTTAGGTGGCTTAAATACAGTATGTTTTTTGTTGCCGTGTTGTGGTTTCTGTCCATAGCAGTGTTCTGCTCTGTTTCTGTTCCTGCACTATGCTCTGCATCTACAAACTGTGAAAGTGCTGAGCACTGTCTACTGCAGGTAAACACTGACTAGAGATAAATACTTCATATAACCCCACCTCAAAAAAAACTGAACTATCCCTTTAACCGTTTGAATGTGAAAGAACACAGCAACCACTTTCAAATCAGATGAAATAAAATGCCCCACATAAAAGGCTCACAGAACTAAAGAGCTAAAATAACAACACCAACCAGTCCAGCAAGGAGCTGTCACATCCTTTGTGTTATTGTTTGTATTATTACCTACACCACATCCATTACCCACATTGAGCTTGTGAGAATATTAGTAATTCACCCGATGTAGAGTACCTTTTCAGATACTGTGAAACTGTTGATTGGGATGTTGTCATGTCCTCTGGGAAGTTTAGCAGCTGCTTCACTGTTTTTGCAGTTGTTTTTTTTGTGCAATGTAATGATGAAAACCCTCTGGTGGCAGTAAACTAGCTATACAGCCCACAACAGGACGCCAACACTTAATAGAATACATTGGGGCCTTGATGATTACTTTGTGTCCTATCTGTGCTAAAACAGGGAGCAGTGTGTCCTTGTTAGGGACTTACATTGAGAAGTTCATCTGTGTCCACTTAATGAAAGTCCTCCAAAGCCTTCAACAGGACAGCTCTTTCCTCTTGTGATACATACAGCAAAAGGGAATCCTTGAAACTACTGGTTGTTGAGCTATACAATACCTCTTCCAGAAATGGTATTGCATGCACTGGGAAGTAACCAGCTTGTTTCTACCCTAGTACAAACACTCTAGCTACAGTCTGCCATTATTTACACTGAAAGTTATATCTGATGAAGGGGACTTTAACCTCAACCCTCAGTGTGCAGCTGTCATAGAAATCCATCCAAAATTCTGTCAGGCAGTCTTGCAAAATACCAATTCCTTCACACTGTTCAAGCTCTCCATTTGGTAAATGCATTTTGATGTTGACCTCAGTTGTAAGAATGTTTGAGTCCTTGAAGGCACTGATCAAGTCACTGAGACAGTGACCTCTTCTTACATCAGCGTTACAGGAGAAGGTTCAGGAAGTGCTTGTGCTGGAACATCGGCCTCCCCTGCAAGCACCGGATCAGACAGTAACTCATCCACTGTTTGATAAGGTACATCATCCTCTTTGTCTGGTGTTTCAAGGTTTGGTTCATCCACAGTTACATCCAACCTGTCATCCCCACTTATGATAATAACTGCCTCAGAACCCAGAGTTAGCAGACCATCCCACGGTAATGTGTCATTCAGTTCCAAGTCTTCACTTGAGGAAGCTCCATAATTAGTTTCATCCACCAACAGATCCTCAACAGCCTGTTTCTGTACATGTTCAGTGAGATTTATCACTGGGAGCTAGGTTATTGTGAGATCATCCTCCTCTACTACTGCTGTCCTGTTTTCTTTTTGATGCACAAATAAAGAATTTTGAACTTGTTTTTGTTATACAACTCTTCTACTCTATTGGATATCTTAACATGTATCTGGGAGCTCTCAATATGAGTTGAATAGTGGGAAAGAGTTTTTTTTGGAAAGGCCATTGGGGAAGAAAAGATTTTCAGCCATCTTGATAACTTTGATATCTGCCACTTTTTCATCTTTGTCAACAGAGAGATGCCTGGTTCCTCCACCCCTTACAGACTTCACCTGTTTGTACCTTTGCTCTTTCACATCGAAATCCATCCAGCCAACCTCAACCCGCCTCACTTTCCGTTTGGAATTTGCATTTCCTGCCCACTTAGATGATCTCTTTTGTAGAGCTCTAGGTGTCCCCTCAGTTCCAGAGAGTCTTTGACATAGCCTTGAAAGGATGGCCCAATTTGCATTGCACATTCAGTGTGCCTGTTCTAGTGTGACCATGTTCTTAACATACATACTTGACAAAAGCATACACAGCAAATGCAGTGGCTTACATTTTCATCTTCTAGTTTCTGGATCACATCCTCTTCAATTTCGCGCTCCTTCAAAAATTCTCGCAGCCGAGCATCCATGCGTTCACCTGTAAACCACAGGAAATCAAAAATAATAGTACCATATACTGTACTTATTAGAGGCGCACTAGGCTAACTAATAGCACTACTAATTGGAAAAATATTCATACATATTATACATATTATACTCACAATACCCTACAGTGAAAATTCAAACGTTTTGGACAAATATGTTATTCAATCTTTGAGAAGAAGCATAACGCAAACTTATAAACGAGGTATAACAGAAGCCACTCAATATTACTCTACAGCCTATCTTTTTTTAAATCTTTTTATTTATTCTTTTTAGGAGATTTGGTTCTCCTGCTCCATAGTTTTGCCCTGCCAGGCTTCATTAACATTATTCTTCATTATTCGTAATTTGACACATTAAACAATTTCAAAGTTTATTATTTACACAACTCACCAGCTCCTAGACATAAACAAACATGGCTTATGGCCCCATACTAACAAAACGTTTAAGATAGTAATGGGATAAAGTTGGTAAGTGCCGTGAAACGTCAGCAGGTATTAAGGCTGCCCGTTGAAACAAAATATGAAATAAAAATAACCGCATGATTAAATGTGCAACAACATATTGATGATAACAGAATAAGAAAAGACACTCACCTTACGCACATGTAAATCTTCCTGCTTCTACCGGTGTCCAGGTAATTCATGGGCATGATATTAAAACAAACACACAAATTAGTATTCCGTGGCCACAAATTAGTATTTCGTGCGCATGTTATACCTATTTCGTGGCCACAATATAGGTATAATGACCCTCATTTATCAACCTAACGTAGAAACCAGCGCAGATATGAGTGATATATATGTGTGATTCATGAAACGCTCATATCACACCAATCAGAGCGTAAGAATGGTCGTACATTGATAAATGCAACGGCTGGACACAATCGTAATTTAAATATCACACCACAATGTATTCTCGGTTTTGAGGCCTCGCCACTACAATTTACGACATGGCGAGACATAATCTGGCCAAGAAGCAGTACTTTTCAGAGGTGGAGATTGAAACCCTGATATCTCAGGTTTATTTGCACTAACGCGTGTACTATTTGGTAGCCTGAAAACTGGTATTAAAAGCTGTAGAAAGAATGCGGAATGGAAAGAGATCACTGATGCAGTCAACAGTGTTGCCATAGTAAATTGGACTCCAGCTGAAGTTTATTTAATTTAGACATCTTTGACATATGTATGCTATAGTCCTAATAGTAATATACAAGCTTATATTGCAATCTCTTAGGCCTACATAGTGTACCTATATTTAAATAAACACACAGTAGCAGAGTTTATGCAGTGTCTTTTATTTTACTCATGTCTTTTTCATGAGTCAGAGCCAGGCAACCGTGAGCTGTGAAGGAGAGCACGAGTCCTCCGCCCCCCGTGCTGGACCAGCACCCCGACTCTGTCTCCTTACAGCAAGCCGAAATATGTTGGTCAATGGTAGAAGTAAATCGTTCACTTGTGGCCCTTAACGACACTTTAAAAGAGAAATGAAAACCTGAAGAATAAATAAAAATGTTGTCCATCGTCATGTTTCCTGTATTGAGTATCATTGCCAAATATAACACTATACCTTTTAAAAGCGAGGAATAATATCCTGTCTCCTTCCTATAACTCCCAGTTGGGGCTGTGCTGGACACTGCTCTCTGGGCATTGGGTCATCTGGCTCCATCACTACATTTATGGCACCCTGTTTTCCTGCGCGATGTTGTGCAGAACCCCACAGGCTAAAACAATTTTGCAGACTTTTTCTGCCGTGTATGGTAGAGTGCCCCATACCCCCCAATTGATGCAAGACAGAGCCATCTGCCTTTAATCAATCCGATGGAGCGCTCCACCGTTGCCCATGTGCGTACATGTGCACTGTTGTACCGGCGCATAGAGGTCTTCCAAAAGAGACAGATCTGCCATTGCTGGTAGGTGATCAACTGATGACTTCTCCTTCTCCTGTTAAACTGATTATATGCTGCACCGCAAGTCCACACTGACTCAAAAACTTGCGTAGATTGATCGTAGCCTCCGCTCACGTCCATATTGATAAATGTCGAGCTTTGCGTGGAAATGACGCCGGTCAAATGTCAAAGTTAGGGTTATAGCAATAACTTTGTTATAATGTTAATTAAACCTTACATTTGAGCTAAGTTAGCGTAGCTAACAAAACAATATTTGCTGGTCATAAATTATCTGTTTTGCTAACAAATCAATGTCATTGAGCGCTATCAGTTACTTTGACTTGAGTTAGAATGCAGCTGGTCCATTGGTAGCTAACAGTAAAGTTACGTAGTTCACTGACCTTTTTGCCGTTTTAGTTGACCCATATGTAAATCTCTCTATCTACATCTACTCTATATTGATGTGCGAGAAGTGATGCCAGCCTCCCTAGTCACTTTGGTCCTTTTGGTAAAGCAACATGTGCTGCACAGCTCATAATAAAGTTTCTGCCCATAGGTGGCAATTGTAAAGTACCCAGGTAAGATGGCGGACAGTTATGCCATCAGTTATGACATCATGTCATATCTATTGTTCCATATCTATGGTGGAAAGCAACTGCGGCGCCTGGCTCTAAAAACTGCAGCCGCCGTGAGGTTATCATTGCCCACGTTTGCATGACGTCAGAGCAAGTCGTGAACAAGTTGAGAACAAGTCAGACACAAATGTAACCGGCATGCATTGGGCTGTGATCGCCGGTGACCAATTCTGCACACACCTGGCTCATCTCCAACAAGCCCATTGGCATACCATGACCCCCACAGCCAATCACTCAGGTGCTGCAGCTGAGCAGTTCAATGGTCAGCAGTTAAAGACTGTAGTTGTACAGCAAGTATAACTGTCTGAATATGAAGCAGTGCATTTCTGAAAAGGTTATGTATGCTCACTGAACCCAGTCTGCCTTTTAAGACAGAAAAAATTAAGGCTTTCTGAAAATTACACCTCGTTTTGTCACCCTGTAAAATGTGAAAAGGTTATTATGGTCATTGAGTATTTATTTTCAGTTAATCATCATTACTTGTTGGTAGTTGGGTAACAAAGGGCATGGCGAGGACATTTTACTCCTCACCAGCTGCCATTAAGCAAATGTTTTAAAGTTTACTTCTAAAATGGTGGTCATTGTTTAGCTTTCAAAACCTCAAGAATAGCTCCTCTATAATGATTTTTTTTGTGTATGCAAATGGATTTAGATAGCCAATAGTGCTTTTCCATAATTAGTTTCACTTTAATGCCAGCCATCAGAGTATTCAAATATTTCAAATAGTGGAGATCTTATTTTGGGAGGACATTCTTTTTTTCATGAAATTATGACTTGGCAGAGACATTCATGACAGATTTACACAATGTGACTTGGAAATAAAAGAAAGAAGACTGTAGACATTTTTCAGCTGGGTTTACTTTGTCTTCTGTTGACAGCAGCCGCGCTTGGGGCTTTAATTTTTATTTACGTACTCTTTACAACATATTATACAGAGTCATCAAAAGTTGTTAGTGCTCTGGAATTATCACAAGCATTAAAATAAATGTAAAAAAAAAATGTAAGAAGCTCCAGTCATTTCCAATAAAGGAATGTTATTGTGCAACTATGACTAATACAGTTCATAATACATATAAAACATTTTTAAAAGGCAATTTTAATGCTGTTTGTCTTATGTCAGGTGTCTGTGTGGCTTTGCTGAAAAAGAAGAAAACATTCTAACTAATCCATGTGACTGGACAGTTAAACAGCGACGAGTGAAATAGATCTCCAGTTATAAATAAGTGGATTTTAGCACCTCCATTGCCATTATGAATTTTAAAGGAACATTCAAGTCTACACTATCCACCCTGCATGTCAAGCACACAGATCGCATTCCATCTTTGGCACAGGGTTGGGGAAGAAGCACCTTTAAAAGAAGGCTCTGGGGGAAGAGCAGACCATCTGTGGTTATACATATGGATTTTTGGCAGATAAGTCTCTTCCTCCGAAGCTTTCTTCCACAGCAAGCACCTTCCTCTCCTTTTTTTTCTCCCCAGCCACAGCTCACTGAATCTAAGGATAACTGAACCCTTATCCACCCCTAATATTCTCTCTGACGCCGCACGAAAACCTCGATTTACTCTACGTCTCGGAATAAAACGTACACTAGAGACAGCCACACAGTACCTTCCATAACACACAAGGTCAGAAATATAATGACATATTCCATCAGATAGAATTACATTTCTTCCTTGCCTCGATAAACGTGTTCTCCATATGTTTCTTTGTACACATGTAAAAAATGTCTTATTTTCTTTACTTAGGGTGACATGCTGTTTTTTTTTTTTTGCTTTAGAGCAAATCTCATTTTTTAACTAGACACACATATACATAAAACACACGTCGTATTTGCGACCAGAATAGAGCTAGCTAGATTATAAGTTTCTGTTTGGCGTCTTCAGTGAGAACCAAAGGCGGATTTCTGCCCATGTGTTTCCGCTCTTTGCCATTAAGGGGCAGAGGAGAGCATTTTTAGCATCGGAACCGGCAGAAACACAGTAAAGGGTCGGAGGAAGAGAGGGAAGGCGGGCTGGCGGGGGACATGCCTATAGGGGGAGGTGGCATTTTGAAGGGCAAGCGAGAGGGCGTTCGTTGATCATTGGGCAAGCCGGAGGGAGGGGAGACAGAGATGTCCGTCATCAAATTTGAAAAGGAGAAGAAGAAGAACGAGGGAGGAGGAGGGAGGAGGAGGAGGAGGAGGAGGAGGAGGAGGAGGAGGAGGAGGAGGAGGAAGGAAGGAAGGACAGAAGAGAGAGGAGCAGAGCATTGAGCAGTGGGCCTGGCAGTCAGATAAGGAGAGGCTTAAAGAGTGGAGTGGATTGTGTATAGGCCTTTTCTGTGGGGGAATAATGCAGCGCAGAGTCGCAAGACGACAGGAAGAGGAAGAGATAAAGGAAGCCAAAGACACAAGGACAGAGAGAATCAAACAGGGGTTTTGGAGGAAAGGAGGTCAATCCCAAGATGCGAACAGAGATGACTAACAAAGCAGTGAAGACAGCACAGGAGGCGAGGAGGGAGATGAAGATGGAGAGAGAGATCTCGTTACCAGTACACGCTAAAATAATTAGCCCTGGGTTGGCGAGGGGAAAAACGTGCGAGCAGATTAACTGGACCTAAAATAACTCGGAGAGCACAGAAGTTGAACCTCTTCCTGTAAAGCCCTTTTGCCAGACTCCTGAGAGCGCCCGCCAGCCCTACGCGCCGTGACGTCATTCCAGGTTGTCAGTCACCGGCCGTCGGGTCAACAGCGGACAGCCTCATGCACTCAGGCACAAAAAGCATAGCAGCACCCCCCCACATACACACACACCCTACCCGGCCTGCTCACCTCTTTCTTTTTCTCACACCACCCCCACCCCCCTGTTAGCTAAAAAATGTGCAGCTGTTACAGTAAGCCCGCACGCTCTTATAGGGCCAGAAATAGCCCCCTTTAGCCAGGGCAGGGACAGGCCGACAACCTCCATTAGCTCAAATGTTGAAAGGATTGAATCACCCCGAGCTCGAGGGCTTGAACCTCTATCTACGCCCGGCTGAGAGCAGGAATCATATTTCTCTCCCACTATCACTCTCCTCTCCGTCTCTCTTTTTCTCTATCTGAAGTCCAGAGTGCACTCGCAGCTCCGCTCAGTGTGTGTGTGTGTGTGTGTGTGTGTGTGATTGAGTCGTAAACATTAAGGGGGAAGATTCATGAGACTCTAAACACAGAGGGATGTCTTTTCAGGTTTCTCTTAAGAAAGTTATGTGGGTTGTTAGGCCTTAAACTGTTTTACAGTTTGCCCAATGAGTGCATACAGGTTCTCCAATCAGCCATTGTAAAAAAATATTTGACACAGTTGCCACTGATATAGTAGGACTATTCTTACAGCCAGTGCTGTCTTGAAAGACTAGAGATAATGGGAAATAATGGGGGTTGCATCAGGCTGGGCAGAAAAGGAGGGAGCAGACTAGAGGAGTGGAGGCAGTCATGGAGAAGTCAGACCTTTATCTACAGGAGAAAGAAATGGAGGAAAAGAGGGAAGGGAAGTGAGAGAGAGGAAGAGAAACAGGATAGAGCAGTTAGCATATAAATCACTTTGTAATTTGAATTAACACGAAAAGTCAGAAAATTCACAGTAAAAGAGGAAGAAATGGGATTGGAGATGAAAAAAGAATGAAGATCAGAGTGAGGGGAGGAAGTTGGAGTTTGACATGTCGCCTCTGGGGGGAAAAAAAGCAAATTGGCTTGTCCCTGCAGCTTGGGATTTGTGATGCGTATCCGACGCACTTGGAGGAAGCTTTTTTCGGTGGATAGGATCACAATGGAAGAAACCAGAAAAGGCAAAAAACCCGGGGAGCAGCTTTTTAGATTTTGTTATCAAACCCAGCCGTCTTGAGGTCTCGCTTCAAATGGCATATCTTATGACCTGACAAAAAGTACTCGGGGTGCCGGCTGGTGTATTATCATGACATCTTAAGATCTGGGTCCCGTATAGCTTTGTCTACAGTCATCAGCCTGTGACATGAGCAGATATGATTTGACTCATTTATTCAGGGACTCAGGTTGGCGTTGTGGTGGGTGTGAAGCAGGTTTGTGGTTGAGCTCTCCTGCTGTCTCCTCAGTAGACTGCCCACTCTCTTATCCTCCACAGCTCCGTCACCCCTCCCCCCCCTTTGGCCTCCCCCGCCTCCCTATATCGGTTTATTTTGTGAAGGTGAGCTGGTCGGCGATGTGGGAGAGGAAGCCAAGCGCTTTGGAGCTCCCCATCCCTCCCTCGCCGCCAGGCCTCTCCTCCCCGTTTTTGCGGGTCAGCTCCAGATCGATGGTCATCAGCACCCGGCCCGGGCCCTCCTCCCCTCCTCCCACCACCACCCTCTCCGTCTTTCTGGCTACGGTTCGCTGCTGATGCTTGGGCTGGGCCTTGGCCACCGCCAGGCGTACGGGCTGGAGCAGCCGGCTGGCGAGCCCGCCCCAGCCCATCCCCGTATCCTATTTCTTATCCTTGCGTGACTCCTGCTTCTTCTTTTCGGAGGCGGCCGCCTTCACCTTCGAGGGGTCGGCGGCAGGCACGGGGCCCTGTGGGGGAGGAGGGAGAGGGGGTCGGGGGGAGAACAGGGGAGGAGAGTCACTTCAGGAGGAAAGGAGCGTGAGGGAAATAGAGGGGTGAGATGGGTGCGTTAAAGATGAGAGGATGAGAGATGGAGTTAGCAGGACAGGTGGAGCTGTGTGAAGAGGACAGAAGAACACATTTAGGAGGAGGAGAGTCAGACATACAGAGAGACAGGGATGAGGAGGTAGAGAGACAGTCCTTTTAGGGGAGGGGGTAGCAAGTGAGGGGGGGCGGTGTCCAGAGCTGTAAGGGGGTGACAAAACAGGTAACCATGCGTTAGGATGGGACACAGTGGCAGGCAGGCTCCATACACCTGTGACAACTGAGTGACAAGTGATCAATAACACACACACACACACACACACACACGCACACACGCACGCACGCACGCACGCACGCACGCACGCACGCATGCACGCACACAGTATACCAGATTTGGTTCTTATTGGGATATGACTGTTTTGAATACTTTGTGCCGATATATAACATCTTTCAATTTGGCTGTTTCTGTAGACAAAATAGCTCTTGTTTTTCCTCACCGTTTCCATGAGTCAGTCACGGTGGAAAAGTCCCCAGTAAGTAAGTTATTAATTAATTTAGCAATTTGTACACAAAAAAACGCTAATAAATGTGGCTAAAAAGTGAGTTTTTAAACAGTTGTTTGACCATCATGTGTAGTTGGGTATGCAACACTATGAAATGGTCCTTCAAAGGCTGTTCACCAATTAACACTATACATATAATTATTCAAATCTAGAAAGTTGCTATGGCTTTTAAGTTTATTATCTAACCATCAGATTTAGTGATAAACTAATAATTATGTTATTGTTATTCAAATTCTGGTTTGTTTTTCCTGGTTTCTTTCCTTCTTGATGTTTTGTGCATAAGTTGTCTAAATGCATACATTGTGAAGTTGCAATGTCTCGTCAGAACTGTCTTGAAAAAAGGATGCTGCATCTCTAGAGGCATATTCTGTTGACAATAAAATGTGTTCAAAACTTTCACATTATTTCAACCTAGACACCTACTGTCCTGCAAAATCAATACACCCATGCATACTGGGTCTCTGAAACATTTAGACTTTTAGACACTAAAAACTAAACGAAAAAGAGAACAATCTAATTGTTTGAGGGGGCGCGCCCCACCCCGGCCCCGCGCGCCAAAAAAAAAAGGTAATTTGGAAATGTTAAAATAAATAACAAACCACACAAGGGCTATTAAATGAATAATTAAAGTTTACAGTGGAACAAATAATTACTTATAGACAACTTTGCTGTAGCCATGGTGACTTTACTGGCTATGTGATATTCTTTTTAAAGTTATACATTCATCCTCCATTCATCTTGTACTTATATAATTCATCCATCCACTCCCACTCATTCTGTATGTTGTCTATGCAATGTCTAAAACCATCTCTAAGAAGAAATCTATAAAAGGAGGAGGAGGAAGGAAGGAAAGTGAGGCTTCATTTAAGCACAACAAATCCATCAGGAGGAACTGTACAGAGTGGAGATGGGGTCAAGGTAACACTTCACTTTACAATAGCTGTATTCCAGTGCATTAACCTGTGAGTTAACCTATTGAAAAGTATCACAAGTGCACGATAATGCTCTGATGGAGCCTAATAAATCTTCACTCAATATAATGGTTTGCACAACACTGTGTATTTTTAATAATCTGCCACAGGTTGAACTACGGGCCAGGACACTGGTGTATAGTGTTGCAAACAGAGGACAGTCAGAGTGAATAGTTAACCTCTGACAGCTGGATCTGACGTTTGGAGACTAAAATATATCCTCTAATACATCAGGTTAGCCAACGGTGGAAAGCACACTAGAGGCTGCTTCTAGCCACTGACGTTTCGGCTAATAATACCCCACTGATTCCATTAGAAAATGTATCATCTTTAATTAGAGCACTGTGCAAAAGCAGCATGCATTCTGATAAGACAGCAATGGAGGCGTACGCTACAGCTAACATCCGGCTCGGTGGGGCAGCTGCGCAGCCCAGCCGGTGTCATTACCTTCGATAAAACCTAGATTCTCTCGTACATCATTGTATTGTTTACCATTATGCATCCCACGGTAGGCTCAGTTTTTTTTGTATTGCAGAGCTCCCACGCTAATGACGGGGCTGCCTCCTCAGCACAGTCGAGCCTGCTACGGCAGAATGCAGAGCCACCCTTGTTACAGGGGCTGCACACACTTCAAAGGAAATGTGGGTACAGTGGCAAAAACAGGAGGGACCGGTGGGGGAGGTAGATAGGAACGAAAGTGGCTGCGTCCCCTGCTGCATGCTAAAGAGAGACAGAGACAGGCGAGGAGGGAGATTGAGAGGTAGATGGAGAGTGAGAGGTAGCGATTTTCTGTCCAGAACCCGAAGCTGATCAGAACTCAGAACACCTGAGGAGGGAGAGGAGAGAAACTGGAAAGGGAGTTTTGTGGTGGTGGTGGTGGTGGGAAGAAGTGTGATGGAGGATCGATAGAGCGAGAGAGGAAGTACAAAGGGAAGAGGAGAGGGGGAATTACAGACAGATAGATGCTTATAATGGTCAGCAAGGAAGTCAAAGGCAGGGAGGAGAGGTGGGAGGTGGGGAAGGAGAGGAGAGGAGGATGGGACTGAAGAGAGAGAGAGAGAGAGAGAGAGAGAGAGAGAGAGAGAGAGAGAGAGAGAGAGAGAGAGAGAGAGGGAGACTGGGGACCGGAATGTGAATGAGAGAGCAAGGGAGGGAGTGAAGTAAAGTGAGGAGGTGAGGCAATTCGGGGATGAAAAGAACGGGTGGGATGTGTGTGGTGTGTGTGTGTGCTCAGATCGATACAGAGTGCACTCAATTATCATTCCAGTACAGAGTGTGTGTGTATGTGTGTGTTCATTCCTGTGAGCTTTGGTGCGTGTGTGGCTGCGGGGTAAACTCCTCTCCCACAACTCCAACTAATGGGGAGCAGCACACACCACAGGGTTCCTTTGTCTCTCTGTCTCTCTGTCTCACTCGCTCGCTCCCTCCTTCACTCCCTCACCCACACAGCCTTTTGGAGATTTGTAGTGCAAGCCCAGCAAGCAGAAAGTAACGAAGATGGTGGAGGCTGATACAAAATTGTGTCGTGTCAGCGGAGCCTCCTAATAAGGGCTATTTCATCAAACAACCACTTATGAGCACACTATAAAATCCCACGAGCCCTCTGTGTGCGGCGAAGCTACAAGAGAGGCAAAAGCTCTGAGGGGGAGAAAAAAAAAATTAAATAAAAAAAAAAAAGGGAGCGTGAGCTCAGATGGAATATTTTTCTTCCAAGCCAAGACTTGCAGGAGGAGTAACTGTAAACGACAACATTGTCAAATATTCCGGTGTCCTTTTGGCGGCGAGTTATTTATTCATAAATGCACTGTCACCCGCCGCAGGCACTTGAGAGCAACTGACTGCAGCTCAAGAGTAACCTGACAATCACACGACAGTAAAAAGGAAAGAAGAAGACAGAGGGAGAAAGAGGGGCTCCGGGGAGATGAGGATGAGCGCACTTGTTTGAGGTAGGAGGAAGGGTTGGTCCTCGCTGGTGTCGCCCCCTAGGTTTGAGCCACGGGGGGCAAGATGGCGCACTCCTAACCGCCTGCAGAAGCCCGCCGCCGCCACCACTTTACATTAGCTTATACCTGCGGCTAATTGGCTTGCTGTCAAAGTAACACCTCTGATCTTCCGCCTCGGATATCTTTGCACATCTCTCATTTCAAAGATGATTTTTGATTAAGGAAAACGCCTTGAACCCAAATCCCTTGACTTCCCCTTTTTCATTATCAGCAGGCAGGGCGTGCAGTCGATTAGAATACACCCCCGCAACCAACCAGCCGCCACATCACCACAGAGTAATCAAACAGAACTTGCCCGGGTGCCTTGTATTTACAAAAGAATACAAGACACCAAAATGTCTGATTAATCCACCACTTGAGGCTATCACACTCCCATGAGGAATAGAGGGAGAAAGAATTCCCCAAATCCTTGGTGTGCAGCAGCACAAAGCCACTGATAACAGCCCAGACCATAATAGGCCCAGTGATTTTCATTTGACTCCCAGTGAGCCAAATCAGCAGCTCCTGTCCCTTTCCCCACTGTGAGCAAATCACAGTCCCATTCAATGCAGCAAAAGCATTGCTCGGCCATTTCACAGTAGCTGGTTTGATTTCTGCCCCATGGCTGTTTACTCGCAGCGCGCTGTTTGGCCCCCTGAGGGAGCTTAAGGAGGGGTGAGGGCCACGAGAGAGAGAGAGAAAGAGAGAGAGAAAGGAGGGACAGTACAGGCTTTAAAGCCCCTTCAACGCACGAGACGGCACTAGAATTTTAACAGCTTGAATACTGTTATTACTGTTTGCCAGGCAGAGTTTGAATGACATGTTATTTTGTTGTGGATATGTTGCTTTGAGGAGGAGTCGGCTAAGTGTGCGGACATATCCGAGCTGCTTGCACTTGGCATTGGGGGAATGCGATTATGAAACTGTGCCGTTATGCGCTGTCATGTTGGATGTGTGCTATTGTGGGGCTGTGCCCCATCAGAATAGATAAATATTCCTTCTGACAACACGTTTCCTCAGCCTTTATTGTAATCTCTAAAAGGATGTGATTTCACTATTTAGCGCCTGAACATGACAGCAAACCAAGCTGTTGCATTTGGTGTTGTCGACTGGATGTGTACATGTGTCGGAGCGTGTGAGGAAAGGAGACAGAGGAGGAAGAGGAGGAGGAGGAAAAAGAGGGAAAGGTTCATGGAGGGAAGGAGAAAACTTGCCTGTCTCTGCTGTGATCCCTCTTTCTTTTTCTTGCCATGTTTGCTGGAGGGGACAAAAGAAAGACAATGTCAGGATGTCGAATCTATCTCTCCCTCCAGTGGTCACAGGGAAGCATTGCCTGGCAGCCCATCACAAAGAGAACATCAACTTAATCTATTGGCCCTGTCTCAAACACAGCCCCCAGGTGCTAGATGTGTTAGGATCTCATAAGATTGGAAAGGTATAAGCAAGATGATGGATCCATCGTCTTCATGATCTAGTGGATTATCCACTCGGAAATCTCTCGCTTCACCACTTTTAATCATCTTTGCTTCGGACCTATGCAGTGCTGTTTATAGATTTAATCTAAATGAGACATCATTATCTCTCTCTTTCAAGCTGACTAGCTCCAAAATCACAACCCTGCACGCCTAACCAAATCAAATCATGGCACGGCAGCTACGCCAGCTTGGCCACGCAGGTGTCAGTGCCAGGGATGGGCTCGGGCCTCAGCTCCAGTCCCTGGCACAGACCCGCCTGGCAGAGCGCCGCCAGCCACGGGCCGGGCACTGACCTGACACTGAGGCTGAAGACGCGGCGCGCCACCAGGAACCTCATTAGGTAGTAGATGACCACGATGAGCACCAGCAGGCCCAGCACCACCCCGATGATGGCGCCTGTGATCACACCAGCCTGGATGGGCACTGTAGGGGGCGGAGGAGAGGAAAAGGAAGTGTTGGAAGGTGCGGGAGAGAGAATTTGAGAGTGGAAAGTGACAGAGAGAGGTTGGTGAGTGCGATGTGAAGAAAGAGAAACCGTTAATGAGAGCGGGAGAAGAAAAGATGTCACGGGAAGGGAGGAATTGACGGGAGAGGAAGACGAGGAACAAAGCCAGACGGAAAAGGGAATAAGAGATGAAAGACGAATAGACAAGGAAAAATAAAGGTTGAATGAAAGATGAAGAAAACAAGTGCAGTAGAGGCAGAGAAGGAGATGAAGAGGAGGAGAGATACGTAGTATGAAGGTGAGAGCAGGGAAAGAGAGGGAGAAGGTGGGGGAAGGGACCAGACAGTGGAAGTCGATGGTAAAAGGGGAAAGAAGAGAGAGATGGGAGGAGAAGGCGAGAAAAGAAGTGAAAGGGAGGCAGTGATGGAAATCTCAAATAGAGAAAGAGATAAAATTGTAATTGATTTCATTTAGTGGGAAGTGCAAGGAATTCTAAGCAAGGCTGCGCAGCAATCGGTCTGAACGCAGCACTCACTTTAGTCCAATGCACAGCGCAAATTGAGATTAATTTCAGAGTTTGGAATGATTTGAAACGACAATTGAGAACAGTTGGCTTCTGACGAAGAAAATCCCCCCAAAATGTGCCATATGGGCTCAGTGGAAAGCTAATGAGCAGACACAGATGTAAGACAACACAGGCATTAGACTTTACATGCTGGGGGAATTTGATTTTGCTGAGGAACCCCCCACTGGACCCTGTCCTCCCTCCTGTCTCACCCTTCTCAAAGACCAGCAGGCGCACGCTGGAGGGCCGGCCCACTATGTCAGGGGGGTTCTTGGCGTCGCAGGTGAAGGTGCCGTTGTCGTTGTAGTCCAGGTTTTTGATCAGGATGGAGCCGTCGCGGCGGCCCGGGTTCCCCACAAACTCCAACCGGTCCCTGAACGGGCCCTTGTTGTCCACATAGGCCACACCACCGGTGTAGTGGAAGATCTGGAACGGACAAAGAGGACATGGGACTGTTTATGCACGTGGTGTCACCATAATGACACGCAGTTAATCTCAAGAGCAACTGCATCTGACAGCTTTTGTGGTTGTCATCAGCGGTGGAGGAAGTATTCAGATCCTTTATTTAAAGTGACTCTATGTAACTTTTCAATGTCATTTTTCATACAGTTTTACATAGTTTTTAATAAGGCATCTGCCCAGGTCCGATTTTTCCCGCGAAGTCACAGAATGATTTGCAGCAGGTAGACGGCGCTACAGTCAGATATTTTGATGGGTCACAGATTGCTTTGGTCGGGCTATCAACAGATGGAGACAATTACAGGACTGTAAATGGTTCAAAACCCTCCCCGAATTGGCCCTCAGGTATGTAATATGTCTATTTCATTCATAAAATAACTTTAGATTGCGCGATGTGGTTGTACGTCATTAAATTATGTCCCCCTTCCATTTAGCGAGGCCGTTTTGTTCCTTTTACTACTATTTTCTTTTCTCTTGTCCCCCTGTATTTGTGTAAAGCGTCCATGGGTTTCATGAAATGTGCTATATTAATCTAAGTTATTATTACGTTGGTTGCTACAACAAACTCTTAATGCTTTGGCTCGTAACACAGTGAAAGTGATACCCGGTTTAGCTCACAAGACATCCAAAGTAGGCTAAGTTATGCATGTATAACTTATTCTTTTATTGTAAATGAATAATTTTCTGAAAAACTATATGACCTCCCGGTAACGCTAACTTAGTAATATACAGTGGGCAATACAGCACCGTAAAGAAAAGACCTTTAGGACAGGAGGTAAAAACACTGCCGCTTTTGTCCAAAGGGGCCGCTGGAATCAACACAAACTGAAAGTTACAAATTAGCCTGGCTCCGCCCTCCTACGTACTTCCGCTCAATTTTCATTTTCCTTCAGTACATCGTCTGAGTTTGCCGTATATTCTTGGGTTTTCTCTGGTGGTTGAGAACAATGATGTTGAGGTTGTGACGTGCGCTAGTTTGAGTTGTAGTTCCGTAATGGCAGAGGAGAAAGATGCGTTCCGTTGAGTCAACGCTGCCGAATATCCAGAAGTTAAAGCCTGAGCAAGAACAATCTTTGCTGAGTTTTGTTGGTGGCCATGATGTTGTGGCCCTCCTCCCCACGGGGTTCGGGAAAAGTTGGATTTTCCAGCTTGCTCCGTTAGTGGTGAAGGAATTGGCTAAGGTGAACGCTAGCGATGCTAAGCCAGTAGTTGCTGCCATCTCCCCTTTTGTTAGCCTGGTCCTACCAGTACGTAGGAGGGCTGAGCCAGGCTACCAGAGTGGCTCTGGGCAGATCCAATAGTTTTTTTTATTTTTTTGTTTCCTTTTATAAAGTGCAGTCATACAGTATGTCACAAAAAAACCTTTTTAATGATACAGTAAGGTGCCACGGGTAAGTCTACAGAAAGGATAACAGTCCATAGATATCTTTCATCCTAACCATAATACTTGTGAGGTAAGATCTTTATCTCAGCAATATCACCTATAAACCTACTGCATTTGGTAAATAATAAAGTAATTTTCACATTGCAGATGACCATTGCATTAAAATAAATAAATAAAATAAAATAATAATAATAATAATAGAAAGAATATTTAATATTAAGAAATGAAAACACACACACAACATAAAAGTGTGCACAAATCGATATTAGGAAAAAATAAATAAATAAGATAAGAATAAAGAATAAATTCGGAATATCATTCATATCAGATGAAAATGTAAGGCAATGGATGACCATTTATTTAGGAATACATCTGCTTTCAGTTGTAATAATGCTGTTGTATGCTCCACGTTGTAAACGTCTTGGATTCTTTCCCTCCATTGTGTAACTGTTGGAGGGCGTGGCTTCAGTCAGGAGGCTGTGATTACCTTATACGCTATTAAAAGAAGGACTCTCAGCAAATATGTTTGGCTGTTCCCTTCAAGATCATGGTGATGGTTTAAGAGGTAGATCTATACAGAGACATTGTTTTTCTGTACATTTTTCCAGAATTCTGATACCTTTGGGCAGTCCCAAAATATAGAGTGTGGTCTCCCACCAAGCCACAACCCCTCCAGCAGTAATCTGGGGTGTTGCTCCATTTTGATGTTATAAATGGAGTTCTAAAGTATCTCATTCTAATTTTCCATCCAAATTCCTTCCAGTTTGGACTACTGGTTGCCCTATGTCCTTGACTGCATGCAATCTCCCACTGCTCATCTGGGATTATTGTGTTCATTTTCCTTTTTCTTTATTTTTTTTTTTTTCTAGTTTCTTTTTTTTTTTTTTTAGAGACATTTTTTAAATTTTTTTTTTTCCCATTCTTGACGGATTTGTAAATAGAGTCTAATTTGTAAGTACCTAAAGAAGTCTTGGTTTGTTAAATCATATTTCTCTTTGAGCTGTTCAAATGATTTAAGGACTGCTCCGTCAACAGCTGGTCCAAAACTACTAACCCCCTTTCCTTCCATTTCAGGAATCCCTTGTCCAGCATAGCTGGTGAGAACTCATAGTTGTTTGCTATCATTACAGCTCTGGAAATGGTCATGGGGATCCAATAGTTTTAAACTTCAACAGAGTACCTGCCTTCAAGGAAGTTAACACTTGTCAATGGAGAGTACACCTGGAAAAACACCTGTGAAAGATCATTACAGAAAACATGTACGAGGTCAAGGTGAAATGTGGTTGACATTTTGGTAAACGATTAATTAAAATGTTCAGCACAGTTCTGATTGAAGGTTTGAGGCCTGTGAAAGCCTTGCATGAATTACACCTTTTACATAATATCAACATGTCAGAAATCAAAAACGACATTTTAAAAAAGGACAAATGCACCATGAAAACAGATAGACATATGAAACTGTAAATGTGTCCCGGCAGGTGAAGAAATGAGCGACAGAAGATAAGTGGGGGGAAAAAGAGAAATCTAGTTTCAAAGTGAGGACACTGCGGGAGACGGATGAAAGCGAAGGAGGTGAAGGGAGGAGATAATGAGAGAGGAGGGGAGGGACAAAGAAGGCAGGGCGAGGGGGGAGGAGATTAAGGGAGGTGGACAGAGGGAGGCGCAGTCAGGACGGGGAGATAGAGAGATTAGAGAGATGGCAGGACGATAAGGGCAGGCCGAGTGAAATTAAAGAGCAAGAGGACTGGGAGGATTAGGAGACTAAGTTTCTGTGTGCTTGTTGTTTCCTTCTTCCTGTTAATACTAGGGCTGCAGCCTGCACCATATGAGGAAAATATGCGATAACGTTGAGTATCAGGATAATTATATTATTTGCGATAAATAAACAGATATTAAAATGTACACTGCTCTGCCTTTCTGCTGCTTTCAGAAATCTGCTAAAATACAGCAAATTGCTTGTTGAATTAAAAAAATAAATTATTAAACATTATTTTAATGTACAAATTGAACATTGAATTCATCATAAAAAGCACCATTGAAAGAGAATGACATTTACATTTTAAAGTGAAGATTTTTACTGATACTCCGTTTTAACTAACAAAAACAACAAACTTGGCTATAAGATTCTGTTCTCATGCACTGTGTTGTACTCGGGTCATATTTCACTTCTAACACTGAAGAGGGACCCATACCTGGTAAAGATACTCCTTACACTCCTTACTCGGATGTCACTCTTTTTGGATGTCCGTTTTCGGATGTCCGTTACATTCCTCTTTCTTTGTGTTGGCATTCTAAACTCCGGTGGATTTGTGAGGACTATGGTTAACTGCTCCTCAGATCTCTGCAGGGTAAATCCAGACAGCTAGCTAGACTATCTGTCCAATCTGAGTTTTCTGTTGCACGACTAAAACAACTTTTGAATATTCCACCAAAAAAAGTTCCTTCCCGAGGCTATTTAGCGCCTAGGTCCGCCCAAGACGATTGTAATTGGTTTAAAGAAATGCAAATAAACCAGAGCATGTTATTCTCCCGGAATGCTGTGTGGACTAGCCAGACCTTCCTCCACAGCGCTGTGGAGGAGGGTCTGGCAATGCAAGACTAGTATATACGAAATAAGGACAATGGAAAGGTTGACTTCTGTGCTAGGTTTAAGAGAAGATCTGTGTGCCAAAAGATGGCAGAAGTGTACATTGTAATTAAAAAAAACATAAGGACAATGGCTCACAGCTTGGGCTCATTAGTGGATAAAGCATCTACTTGAAATGTATACATTTTAATTTGTACTTTTGAGGCTATCATCACCTTTCCTCACAGGCCCTGTTTCCTTTTTGGTTTACATTTTTTTCTACTTATTATTCACAAATTGATGTGACTGTGCACAGTTGTAATGTACTTTAAATTTCTTACGCAATGTGTTTATTGTGGCAGTTAAACTATATTATACACTCACCTAAAGGATTATTAGGAATACCTGTTAAATTTCACCTTAATGAAATGATCTAATCAACCAATCACATGGCAGCTGCTTCAATGCATTTAGGGGTGTGGTCCAGATCTAGACAATCTCCTGAACTCCAAACTGAATGTCAGAAAGGGAAAGAAAGGTGATCTAAGCAACTCTGAGCGTGGCATGGTTGTTGGTGCCAGACAGCCTGGTCTGAGTATTTCATAATCTGCTCAGTTACTGGGATTTTCAAGCACAACCATTCCTAGCGTTCACAAAGAATGGTCAGAAAAAGGAAAAACATCCAGGATGCTGCAGTCCTGGGGGGCAAAAATGCCTTGTTGATGCTAGAGGTCAGAGGAGAATGGGCCAACTGATTCAAGCTGATAGAAGATCAACTTTGACTCCACTCGTTACAACTGAGGTATGCAGCAAAGCATTTGTGAAGCCACAACACACACAACCTTGAGGCGGATGGGCTACACCAGCAGAAGACCCCACTGGGTACCACTCATCTTAAAGGGATATGCCACCGTTTGTTGAAATAGGGATTATCACGGTCTCCCCTAGCTATAGATAGGTGGGCCAACGCATTTTTTGTGCATGTATTGTTTTAGTCCGGTGCAACACCGGTAGCGCTGCCGCTAGTTAGCTTAGCGTAGTGAATGGAATCTGAATGGTATGAATGGTATTCCTTTAACTAAAAATAGGAAAATGAGGCTACAATTTGCAGGAGCGCACCAAAACTGGACAGTTGAAGACTGGAAAAATGTTGGAAGACTGGAAGACCCTGGTCTGATGAGTCTCGATTTCTGTTGAGACATTCAGATGGTAGAGTCAGAATTTGATGTAAACAGAATGAGAACATGGATCC
The DNA here is from genome assembly GCF_010015445.1 of Perca fluviatilis. NCBI lineage: Eukaryota > Metazoa > Chordata > Actinopteri > Perciformes > Percidae > Perca > Perca fluviatilis. The sequence continues at coordinate 32,036,001 of NC_053122.1, read as the reverse complement.
GTCATGCCTTGTTACCACTGTGCAGGCTGGTGGTGGTGGTGGTGGTGTAATGGTGTGGGGGATCCCTTTCACCTTCAGAATTGCCTTAATTCTTTGTGTCATTGATTCAACAAGGTGCTGGAAGCATTCTTTAGAAATGTTGGCCCATATTGATATAGGGTCAAACACGGTATTAGTATGGTGTTCCTAATAATCCTTTTGGTGAGTGTATATAAAAACGATATATTGTACAGCCCTAGTTAATACACAAATCCTGCACTTGTGCGTCAGGATGAACTGAGTATTGCTTGAGTGTGATGACATTTTTAGTGGTGACATTTCACACAGTCCTATATTTGTCGGATTAAACCAGGATTCCTTTTTTGATGATATGCAAGTATCCTGTTCTGGGAGAGTGCTCTGAAAATGACTCAAGATGACTGAGTCCTGTAGCAAAAAAATGACCAGCAATGTTGAAATCCCAGAGATCCTGATATTAAACCATCACATACAGAGTTGGCAAGTGATCCCAAATCAATGAGATCACTTTTTTATAGTTTCAAGAACTTCTCCAGCCAGAAATCATGTGACGTTAGTACACCACCAGCCCCCTCCCTCTGACTACATTTCTGTTCCACTTGGTGCCTGGTAGGGGAGGAGACGGTGAAAACAAAAAAGTCTTTTTGGCAGAAGACACATTCATTGTTGGCAAGCCAACAGCAAACAATGTTTTTGTATTTCCTTCTTGAATATTTATGTGTAGCTTCTTGAATGTGGAAAAAGTTTAACATCAAGAGGGAGTACATAACATGAGAATTTCATTTAGGAAGATATGGAGAAAACTCCTACTCCCTCTGGTGTACCTCCCCTTACTGATTCCTGCTAAATATCTGGCTCTTTAGCTGCTAAATGCTCCACTATGCTCACCAATAGTGGCTGTCTTTGTTGCCGTTTGGTGCTGAGCAGGTAGTGTACTGTGGCTTTATCACAGCTTTTTTATAGTTTTTTTTCATAACCACTCATACACATACAAGTCCACACATCCCTATTATATCTATATTCTTTCAATTTATTTTATACCTTTTTTTGTTTCATGTAGCCAACCTCATGCTTGTTTCTTTTAATTCCATGCTTACTTGTGTTTAATTTGTAGATTTCAGGAATTTTGTTATTTCTTTAGGTGAGATTCCTTCTATAAGCCCCTAGGGGCTTTCCTAATCTCACCTGCACAATTTTTCCTTTTTTTTTACCTGTTGTGTTCCTGTTGCCTTGGTTTTATTGTGAAAAATAAATACTACAACCAAGGGCGTAGGTTTTGTTTCAACATTTAAACAAAAAATTGGACACTAATAACCGGAGGGTCTGGGGGAAATGTTTTGAGCGTCAAACTGTTATTTTCCTGCATTCTGGAGAATTATTTTTGAGATAATCTATTAGAGAATGAGACCTTGTTTAAGTTTAAATCTACATAAAAGACATTTAAAATCACATCTTTATATTTATTTATTCATTTTTTCTTGATGTGTTCTTTAATCCCCTAAGGTAGCACACGTACACACACACACACACACACACACACACACACACTCAATTCTTGTTTTCCGTGCATGTTCTGAGTCCCCTGATTGATTATTTTTTACCTCTTTTGGGGAGTGGGTTGTCTTTCATATTTTTTCAGGGGGACAAATCTTCCTCTTCTAAATATTGGGGGGGGGGGGCATATCCCCTGCATCCCCCCGACATCTACGCCTATGCTAAAAATACTACTTTACTGACAACAGCTGCCTGCTGCGGCTGATAGCAGCACACATGAGGGCATGAGAGCGGATCAAAAGAGCAAAGCTGCGGGCTGTAAAACCAAAACTAAGCGCTTCAAGATGAAAGTAACATGAAGGAACTTTTTGTAGAGCAATGATTTACATTATGCTTGTTCCGTGACAATGTCACCATGTGCAGCTTTAATGTGGATGTGACTAATTCGGTAGAGATTTACCAATTGCTTTACAGGTTGCTTGAATGTGACAGAAAACTGTTTGGTAATTTGACACAACAGCATATTTTCTTTACAGGATGATGCCATGATCACGCACGCCTGTTAAGTGCCACACTTATCAATAAGTAGATTTATAAAAAAAAAAAAAAGAAGTCTGGAGTGCTGGGAAGTTCAAATAAATCATGAAGGTGCTCTTTGGAAGGGGAGCACAAAAGAGAAAAAAGGTCTAAGGCACTCTTCTTGCAATTCTTTTTATTTATTTTTGCAAAGAGTGCCTTGGTACTTTTTTCTCTTATCAATAGGTAGACGAGTTTGTGTGTGTGTGTGTGTGTGTGTGTGTGTTTGTGTGTGTGTGTGTGTGTGTATTTGTGTCTTACAGAGATGCTGTCCCGGGCGCCATCAGGCCTGTATGTCCAGGAGAAGGTGACTTCCTCCGAGGTCCAGCGCCAGGAGAAGAAGGAGCAGGACAGCCGGATGTCGCCACCCACCAGGGCGTGGCGCTCCCAGCCAGTGTAAATCATAATGGCCTGGGACTGCTCAGGCACTGGGAGACACAAAGCAGGGACATTACTTCACAAATAAACACATCACCACAAGATTAAAATGTCCAGTGAGTTCAACATGTTTTTGGTTTAATATTACCTTAAATATTGCCTTTACTACATTGTCTGACTACCATTTGCAGCAGAAAGTGATCATAATTACAACCTGCAAAAGCTTTTTTTTAGAAGAAAGCAAGGTAATAAACAAAATCACGATGCACAGTTGTCTACATGAGTGACATAGAAACACACTTTGTTTTTGAAATTCTGATCGACATATATCCTTATTGTGTTATACTTTTGATCAAAATACACTGTATTGACATTTTTTCTTAAGTCACTACGCTCCTGAACATTGTTCAACCCCTACTGTAATCTCAAGACATATAAAGCATTATTACATTACAATGTATTACTTTTCTCCCTGAAATCTATCAAATGAAACCCAAAGAGTTAGATATGCAGCCACACACACACATGCGCACACACACACACACACACACACACACACACACACACACAGTTAAACTGCACATTTAGTGGTGTCAGATCCACCATTGATTCAGACATGCACTCAGTAAATATTTGGATTATTACTTGAATAGTGGTGCTAGTCTCTCAAAGTCAAAGGGGAACATCATTTTCTCCATTAATATAGATTATGTTGGCTTAATCATTTGCACTGTTTATGCTTGAGTAATATCTAATGATCGATGTTAATTTTGTTTTGGCTGCAAAATCAATATTTTACTTCCCTGGAAAATGCACTCAGCATCTCAAACAACCACCAAAGCCCCTGGGAGCTGCACACCCCTGCCACTCTGACATTAGCCGGAACAACATAATTTTTCTATTGTTCAGTTTCACTTAAAATGTGTGAATGGGCCATGCGTCACAGTCGTGGAGCTTTATTTTAAGCCTAGAGAATAAAGTTCATGGCTTTTACTGTGACGAGTGTCCTTGAGCTCTCGCCGTTAGTGCACCCAGCTCTCGCAAAACTTGTCAATAAAATCACGCTGGACATTTTTTATTAAAATTCTGACAAAAACTGCAAACATCTGACAGGAGGGGAGCACAGAAAGCCGTCTGCTTGAGAGCAAAAAACTCTGCTAACCCTCGCTTCTAAAGTGATAATATTACTCTGTACTTTGCTTGCTTAGAAACACCTGCTTTATAAGAGGAGTACACTGCTGGGTCATTTAGCATAATGCACCTGAGAATCAACAGTGTCCTCTACAGGTGGCTATTTTTTTAATTAAATCAATAAGTAAATGTTAAGACATAAATTGAAATCCTTTAATTTAATATTAAGGCAGCGTAGAGGGAGATATTACATTTTAGTGAAAGATCAATTAATTCCCTACTAAGCCTATTGACCCTTTAGATTCTCATTAAGTCCTTCAGTTCTCAGGTAAGCATTTAGGAAGAAAACCCAGAAAAAAGGCCCTCTTCATCCTATCCTCATTTAACCTTTAACCCCACATCAGTGGAAAGATAATTTCTACATCTTCATGTTCAATAGATGAAATTCACTGTGGGTGTCTTTGAGACCTCTTCAGAATAAAAATAAATAAAAAAAAAGTTCAAAGAATATTAGTTATTTCTTTTTACCTATTCCCAGGAGGACAACCGACGCCAGCGCCAAAAACGTCAGCATGGTTTCTGGCTTCTAGGGAGCTCCCAAAAGACGGATGCTGCAGACCTGACAGGAGTCTGTCGAGGAAGAGTCCCACTCTGGAGGGAGAGTGAGTGAGTGGAAGGAGGAGAAAGAAAGAAAGTGTGAGTGGAGGGGTTGCAGGCCGCTAGGACAGAGGGCTTCACAACAACAGAAAACCCACTGTCCCCTGGTTTATACCCAACCCCACCCCTCTCACAGGCCCGGTCCGGCCCATTCCTCCTCTCCGGACACCACACCCACTTATCCTGCCATTTCTTTCCTTTTCATCCCTCACTGAAACAAATTACACAAATTAGCTTTTGAAATGAAAGAAAAACGCAGGCGAGAGGCACCTGCGCCGTACAGTAGCTGGTGGGTAAACAATTAAATAGCCTCTGCTCGTCAACTCTAGATGTCGCTCCTTTTAAAAAACAAATCCATTAGTATTGTTAACTCATCCCCTTGGGTGAATGATGGCATACATTGTCTTAAAAGAGTGCAAAAAGGTTGAGCTTTGGTTAAAAAAACAATTTTAGTCTCATGAAGGAACTACTTTGAAAGAGGTTAGAACTGCATATTTTTCCAATATGATTGCAATAAGAAGAATCCCAGATCATTGCTAGATTGGTGAACCCTGCCCCTCCCCTGTACCGGTCTTTTTAAATGATAACTGTGAAATGTTTTTATCATTCTTTGTGAATAAGGTCACTGACATAAGGTCTAAAATATGACCTTCCTGTACCCCTGGGGCTGACTGTCTGGATCATGGGTAGATCTCACATACATTGTCTCCCAAATGTGCACCCCTTGACTCTTGACATTGTTCCAACCTCTCTTTATAAAGATGTTTTTAGTTCCTTAGAACCATTCTTACTCCCCATTGTAAAAAGCTCTTAGCATTGGCCTTGTGCCTGATTATTTTAAACGTGATTATTCAGCCAAGCCTGGACACATTGCTTCCCAGTAGGTATAGATTCATATCCAAACTCCCTTTTATTCCCAAGGTCTTGGAATAAGCAATGAAATCTTTATTAAATTCTAGTCTGGTTTTTGTTCAAGACACAGTACTGAAACTACTCTGCTTAGGGTATAAAATATAAATACAGCAATGGGCGAGTTTAACAAGGACTGCACTCGAATGATTTGCCTCCTATTTGTCACAGGAGTTTTTCTCTGACCATCGTCTCCTCTTCTGTTCAACTGATGTGTGGTGTACCCCAGGGTTCAATCCTTGGTCCTATTCTTTTCTCCCTGTATATGTTCCCCCTTGGTTTCTTAATTAGCCAATTTAGGAGTATTTCTTAACACTGTTAAAATGACGATAGGAAGTTATACATTTCTTTCAAATGGAATTACCTCAGTAAGTTATCCACAATGCAAGCCTATCAAACAGCTATTAAGGACAGTATGTCAGATAACTTCCTCCAACTTAACACCCGACAAAATAGAAGTCCTCATCATAGGCCCTGTGAGCATTTTCGATAAAATAAAGCAACATATTGGTCCCTTAGCGGCAAATGTTAAGCGAGCCTAATGGCACCTTTGAATGGTCCAATCTGGTTTCTTCCAAATAAAAAACATTACAAAAATAAAAGCTCTATTATCTTTTCAAGATCTGGAAAAAATCATTCATGTCTTTGATTTGTCCTGTCTTGATTATTGTAATTCACTGTTCATCACTCTTCTTTATCTTGGCTTCAGTTGGTCCAAAACAGCTGCTAGACTTAACGTCGACTCGACGTAGGGCACACATTAACCCACACCAGTATTGGTCACATATGGAATCCAGAATTGGTTTGGCAGAATTGGTTTTAAATAAAGTTTACTTACTTAGTGACTCGCAAACACTGTGCAGCATTCATCATGGTGTACCATGATACATGTGTTAGCTTACACCCTCACTGCGATGTGACTGAGTTGAGAGGGAATGCTAATCAATGCTTAGCATGGAGGTGCGAGCGAGGGCGTGTGACAGGAAATCATGACCATCTGCAGTTGCTCTGTATGTGATCACTGCTCATATGTTGATATTACATGGGGAGTGGTGGGAGGCTGTCTCGGCCTGTTTACAGTGAAGAAGGAGGGGATGATGGGGGGGGGATCCTGCAGCGAGGTCAGTCCAGTGCCCTCTCCTCTGTCCCCATTCCTCACCCCTCTTTCTCCTCTCCCTGCACTTTCACCAGCTCTGAGGCCAGCGGCCCAAACAATGCCCCGAGTCTTTGCTCTCTGTCCTCCCTCTCTTCAGATTCCTGTCGTTTGCTGACGTCTAGCACTTGGAGACAATAGAGAGAGAGAGGGGGACAGGGGCTGACTCGTGTTTGCCTGTCTGTCAATGGCGCTTTCTTCATCTCTCTTTCTTGCTCCCTGCCTCATTTTCTCCTCCTGCCCAGACAAAGCTGCGTATTCAAAATGCAGCACCCACTCCTCCCTTTTCCAGTAACACAGACGGCGAGAGAGCGGGGGGAGACCTGCTATATATAGATGGGTTGATATGAGGACAGGACAAGACGCACAGACTTGAGACCAAGACGGTGGAAGTTACAGAGGCAGGAGATGGGGAGAAAAAAAAGCAGACACAGAGTGGAATTTCTGCAAAAGCCTAATTTCTAAAAGGCCTCATTCCATCATTTTGTCACGTCATAAATATGCATTAATTTAGCCACTGGCATCATAATAGTGAATACATGCACAAATGAATGGTCTGCAGTTCTCCAGTTTCAGCAAACACATAAGCTGGATGAACACTTCTTCTCAACATTAAAAGTAAACCACATCAGTCATGATTCAACACCTCCTACCCCCCTTGGGAATGCATATCTGTTGAGTGTAAGATGAGGAGGCACTTGACAAGGATGTCCACTTCACTTTGTCATTTTATTGAGCCTACTTATCCAGGTTTCATCTGCTGGATCTCGTTTGCAAGAGGACTCTTGGCTGAGACGGCAGCAAAGCATTTAGCAACAGATCGACTTTTGCTTACATTTTTAAAGACCACAGCGTAAATTCTTCCCCCTTGTGAAAAATCGCAACCACTCATTCATCTTAACACCTCAAATACCTCTGCTGACGGATCAGCTGAACAAAATGGACCATCTGCCAACTTGTTAGCGCCATCAACTGTCTAAGCTTTGGCTTGAACGACTAAATCGCGACATCTTTAACAATTATGGCAGATCCTGCCTTCAGGCTCCAGAGAAACAGGGGGATTCTTTATGAGCCTGGCAGGTGCAAAATGTGGCAGGCACCCAAACTCGTCAGCACCGAGTGACGGTGGCAGTGGCTCAGCTTGGCAGGCAGAAACTGTATCATATATAGAGTGAAGGCCCCCATTCCTTCAGCTGGCAGTGGTATAGCACAATAATGTAGGAGAGGGAGAGCTTATCTGAAGCTAAATTGTACAGAGAGGAGAGGTAGAAGATAGGGGAGAAAGGTACCAGTGAGAAACAGACCGAAACAACTCGATCTGTAGAGCCATTTAGAGATTTTGTCTAAATTATACATGAGTCCTCAGCTGCACTTTAGGGATATTGAGGTGGACAAGGCTTCATATTAATTGGTGTTATTAGTGGTGAATGAATACGCAAAAGTACCTGTGGCTTCAGCCAATGTGTGAATGAAACTATCTCAACTGTCTGCCTGTGTAACTCATCAAGCTTGTTTTCACAGATTGAGACAGTGGCCTCAGTTTCATTTGGTGAGGGCATGTCATTAGACACCCGTAGAAATTTACAGAGCATATCTTCTTGTTATATTGTAATTTTCTTTGACGTAGAATTATTTCCAATGGCAGGATGAGAACATACCAAGCGCACATTCAAAAGACTAGGGATAATCACAGTCTGGGAAAGCATCCCGAGCTGTAGATGTTAGGGGCTCTTGTCAACACTATCCATGTCTAATTTTTCTGCAATGTTGAGTATGTTTGTCACAGCTCTGAGTGCAGCCCTGATCACAAGGCAGGCTGGCAGATGCCAGATGAAGGGGAATGTCTTTCTTCCAAATGTGGAGGGGCCTCTGTGAATGGAGAGGGTCTTTGAGGGTTTCTTGCCAGTTAAGACGGGGGGAAAAGACGAAGAGAGACAGAAGAGATTCACACAGGCTGGTTCATGCGAAGGTCATAAGACTAATGGCCGTCAACAATGATCCAATGGAGTGCACTGCAGTCTTACCCCCTTAAGCACAAGGCTCTCAGTGTGAGCCAAAGTGAAGCAATGACAAGTGGGGAACAACAACAACCGCCACCATCATAAACCAATCATAAAGTAAAGTCTCGTAAACGACTAGATGGGCTCACAGTTTTTGCTGTAGGGGTTGGATAATCAAGCGAAACATTTCCATAACCAAATAAGGCAAATGAGCCATGGCGAGCAATTGGCCAGAAAACTGTCAAAAGTTAAGGCTAGAAGGCAGGATTAAATATAAATACAGCAGTGTTATGCCATCAAGGTTTTCTAATAGGACACAGGTTCAAAGCCTGATTTAAAAAGATTTAGAGTAGGAAACGGAGGCAAAAATATATCTAGAAAGTGTCTGTAAACATTTTCAACCTATAAGCTTTCTTTTCTGTTCCAAATGCGCACAGTCGAGACCTGCTAAGACTTACAACAGGATCAGTTGTTTCAGCAAATGCACAGTTTTAGGTTCAAGTGACAAAGACCTCTAGCAGGCAAAGGAATTATGGCAATGCAGGTCTGTTGCTCGCTCCATCACTTTGGTCCAGACTGAAATATCTCAACAGCAACTGGATAGATTGGCACGATATTTGGTACATTCATGGTCCCAAAGGGTTGAATCCTACGACTTCAGACTTTTCATCTTGCGCCACCAGTAGGTCAAAATGTCAACATGTCTTACTTCTGTAATACGTGTGAAACTTTGGTTTGTGACAAAATATATAATACCTACAAAACAAATTACATTCTCAATCAGCTGCACTTTGTGTTTAGTGCTAGTTAGCAAATGATAGCATGTTAACACACAAAACTAAGATACTGAACATGGTAAACATTATACCTGCTTAAAATCAACATGTCAGTAAGGCTGGGACAATATGCTTTTGTCCAGATTCCATTCTTTCGCGATACATTGGTGCCTTATCGATTTGTATTGCGATTTTCATTTATTGCGATTCTAGAAGTATTACGATAGATAGTATTGATTATTGCGATTTTCTTTCTCTTCTTTAAAGGTGCACTAGGTAAGCCTTATAAAACTAACTTTCTGTCATAGTTGCTGAAACTGACCCTTATGTTCCAGTAGAACTACATAATGTAGGTAATTAAGAAAATATATCGCCTGTAGTGCGATTTGCAAAAATCCCACGCTCCCTGTTCAGATGCACCCAATCAGGGCCAGGGGGGGTGTCTAACAGCGTGTCAATCACTGCTCATGCACACGCATTCATTCTCCCTTGAGGGGGGAGGGCCTTAGGAGACCGTTTTGGGCTTTAGTGGAAAGGGACTGAGAAGCTGTTGATGTTCAAATTTAAGATAATTTCCAAAGTCTTGGATCTTAACAATCCTACCTATGGCACCCTTAACAAAAACAAAAGTTGAATAATACACTTCTAGAGACAATATATGATGAGACATTTCTAAAAAAAAAAATTCTAAGAAGACTACACATCACATGTCAGTCAGTCAGTCTGACATTTATTTAATTTGTAAAGACATAACATGGATTTTCTGCAATTTCTGCTTTCACTCTGTTTTGCTGGAAACCGATATGATGTAGTCGGAGGTACGGTATAAACAGAAAACATTTAGGTGAATCTTTGGTAAACATAAATAATACAAAATATCGAGTCTAGTGAAAAGAATCGATTCTAAAAATTGTCACAAAAAAAAAATCACGATACATAGGTGAATCGATTTTCGATTTACCTCAAAGCATGCAAGCAAGACATGCCTAAGTTCAGATTGATTCAGCTACAAAACAGTTTTTTACAATGGTGAGTTGTAACAGCTTTTGAAGGCACCGACAAGTGATGTCCTCCTGATAGAAGGGCGCTCTGGAGGCCATTTGCTGTACAAACAATGTATTCCGTTTAACCTGGAGGACTTGTCGGCACACACAACTGGTTCTAGTTGAACTGAGCTGATGAAGTGCCCCGATGAGTCACACAGCGCATACAATTCTGCACTGTCTCTTATGTGGAGGACCTAATACGCGGTTAGAGCGGAGACTGGAGGACGGGGAAAATCATATAAAGGGCCCAAAAAAGAGGGGGCCTGACATCATCAAATCCGAAAGGTTACTGGCCAACGCTCGGCCCTCCTGCTCAAGAAAAACACTATTGATATTCTGTGGGTTCGGTTGGGGACAATGGGTGCGTCTGTCCCTCCCTCCCTCTCTCCCTCATAGCCTGGCATGGCCGAGATGTCGCAGAGAGCACCAAACAAATGGATGGAGGGATAGAAAGAGATGGAGGGATGGGGAGGAGGAGAACAAACACATTGTTCTCGGGGTGGAGAAAAGGGGTATTGTGAATAAGACAGATAGCTTATGTGGGACAACGAGGCGGGGGAGGAGAGGTGGACACAAAAGGACAGAGAAAGGTGAAACCTGTCATTTTTTTTATAGATGCCCCATTTATTTATTTTCTTTGCAGTTGGAGGTAATCCATAAGGCTGCTCTAGGGGACACTTCCTAAAACTTTAAAGAGAAACACAGTAGGGACAGTTTCAACACTGACGAGCCATCTTCAGCTTGTTTTTAATTTGTCACAATAGGGCTGCTCGGGTATGGAAACAATCATAATCTGGATTATTTTGGTCAAAATTTAAATCAAGACTGTTTAACATAATTACTCATTGACTTTTGGAAAGATGTTCATTATTGAAGTTGAAAATCAGTTAAACAAATCAACAGTGAAAACAGTGATGTGCAAAAAAAATGCTTAAATCTTATTCAGGATTAAACATTCTGATTAATTGCACAGCCTTATGTCACAATACCAGAAATTAGTCCTGGAGCATTTTTAGGACTGGGCGATATGGAGAATATCAAATATCAGGATATTCTTGACCAAATACATCAATATCAATTTATCGATGATATTGTAAGGCTGACCATTGTTGCTTTCACAAAATATTTTTTACAATGACATTTAAGATAAATAATCATCAATAATGTGGTAAACATTTTCAGGCGAAATTATAGAGAAAAAATAAATAATAGTTTTTCCAGCTATACACTGACTATGTTTACATGCATGCACAAAAATATGATATGGTATGTGATGTTAAAACAAATCTGCAATTCTTCAAATGATATTCCCTCAAAATGTTTCACGACAGATTTTCCGGGAAAATTGAGTAGTATGTGCTTATTATCTTTTTACTTTGACAACGTAATTGTATATCACGATATCTCAATGCATGATTTCATCACGATATGATTCCATTGAAAGACGATAAATTATTATATTTAATTATTGCCCAGCCCTAGGCATTTTTTTTTTATTATAAACCATGCTCCACACCCCAAAGCTCTTAACATGCCAAACATAGCTCAAGCAGGTAGGGGTGGGAATCACTAGAGGTGTTCCGATACAATATCATCCTGATACGATATCATCACGATATATTATCGCGATACAATATCATCATGATACGATATAATCATGATAAGATATCGTCATAATACCATATCATCATCACAATACAATATCATCACAATATGATATTGACATGATACGTATGTCACGATACGATATTGCGATTTTAAACATTTGCAATATTCTGTGATATATTGCAATTTATTACCTTTTTTTCCAACTTCTAATTTTGCCCAATTTCAAATGATGTCCCCAAAAGGAAACTTTGTCAACATCTGTTTTATCTAAAAAGATACATTTCTCTGTTCCTCTCACTTCAATTTTATTGTTGCAAAATGGGACTGTCAAGAAGACAAACTGACAAACACATATATAAAAATACTTTGATACTTGCCATCTGTGTATCGATACAGTATTGCAATATGTGAAAAAATGGAAAAATAATACTATGATGTATACATTTTTTTTCCCACCCCTAGTAGGCAGCTCAAGGCAGGTAGGTTTGCAAATGCAATGTCCCCCTGCGGGAGCAGGTCTGAATGGGTGACTTGATGTGAACTAACACCACAGCTGTTGTAACACGGGCTAGGACCTCGGTGGAGATGGAGACCGCTGTGCTGCAATGCCCCGCAGGCGTGTGATGTGTGCCAGCTGCCCCCCTCGGAAAACACCACTGACACAAACACGGTCAGTTAACCAGGCACTCACACTTTCACAGAGATGATAAAAACAAACCCATTCACACATGCACAAAAGAGGAAACGGATAGAGTGACGTCTCAGCGTGCAGGCACTTACTTTCAACAAAGAGGTACACAAAGACTCGCAGAGACGTCCTATCCACTTACACAATCACACGTATACAAATAAGGAGACAACTCGGCGCAGTCAACCTCCAGAGTAATTCACGACAAAAGGCCGGGATCATACAGCACACACAATATGGAATTGAATTACATATTTGCATTTTCAATATTTCATGCTCTGTTGCCTGTTTGATTTCCATTAGGGTCTTTTTTTCATCCCTCACACTTGCAGTTTGCCTGCTGTAGCCAGCTTCTAAAAGCAACAGTACAGATGACGAGTGCTATTTGAAATTCTGATTTTAGAAACACCAAGCCGGACCCTTGTTTCTATTCAAAAGAAATAGACGAGATGTGATGATGAGTGTCAGATGTAGCCAAAGTAGTACACAGGGGAAAAGAAATATTTCAAGAGCAAACATCACAAGGGGTAGTGAATGAAAAAACTGATGAAAAATTAAGAGTACAGTACAGATAAACAACAGCGGCAGAAAGGGCAGGCAAATCCGGATTCAGAATTTCCATGATTATTCTACCACAATGGTGTCCTTCTCAACCTCCCCTTCAGCAGACACAAGACAGCCCACACACACAAATAATAGGCAAACCCCCCACCGTGCAGTGTGCATACTTGCATACCGAGATACTGTAGCATAATAAATAGCGACCTCAGAAGAACTCCAGCATAGGAAATACAAACCACTCTGCACATGTGAAAACAGTGACATGCCACAGAAGCAGAACTATTTAACATGCACATTATCCCGTAGACACCCCGCTGCTGGGAAATTGCACACTTGAGACACTTGCATTTGGGCATTGTGCAATACATAAGTTATTGTTCACAGCATCATTTTAATGTGAAATCGGAGTAGAATTAAGTGCGAGTGTGAGGTTTTTAGAATGTTTATTGAACCCATTGGATGAGATAATGTATGCTTTTGTTTTATGCATGTTTATTGTGTTTATGTGCGATGAGTTGCCATTTTTGTTCTCTCGACTGCCCAGGACGAATTCCTCCTATAGGAGACAATAAAGGCTCATCTTATCTTATTATCTCTTGATGTACTGTATGCCTCCTTGCAGCCACAAGAATGTCAGCCTACCAACGCTTGTAATTTATTTTCCTGCATCTCTGTGTTGAGCACAACGGCCTGCAGCTGAACTGGAGCAATGCATTACTGATCCCCTAGTAGCCATCCATCCCACACAGACTAACTGAAGAGTCTACAGCCAAGCTAGTGGCTTCTCCAGGCTGTACTCCAGCACAATGGGGATCTGAGGTGAAAGCTAATGTCTACATGCATGTATGCTGACATGCGTACAGGTTTTACAGGAGTGTTCATCATCTTAGTTGAGCATGCGTCTCCAAGAGGCTCCGACAGCTTCGGTGTCGCACGGACCGCTATAGGAAATCATTCCTACCACAGGCAGTAAAACTTTTTTAGTATTAGATAAGATTCATACATATCACAATACTGCACCATAGTGCAACTTGCACAAACATTGGTTTTACTTACATCTTTATAAATACTATTTAAGTAGGTTGTACACTTTTATTCACCACTTGTACATATGCATTTTGTGTCTTTATTTTTGAATAGTTGTTCTTGTATTCTATCCTATTCATTATTTCTTGTATATTCTGTATGTGTGGCGTGTCTGATATTTTGCTGCTGTAGCACTAAAATTTCCCAATTTGGGATCATTAAAGTCAATCTAATCTAATCTGATAAAAAAAGCCTGTGAAATTAATCCAATTTTTATCTCAATTTCAGCTCCAAACGATCACAAAAACAATGTAATCGATAAGGATTATTTTGCACATAACATTGCAAGTAAACTCTTATTTTGTGTTGATTATTTAATACTACTGAAACATTTGAATACATCTTTTGTATTATTTATTTTAAGGGAGTTCAACGGGAAAAGTATGAAGGGAAATTTCACAGTTCAAGGTGTTTTCCCTGTTGATTTGTTGAACGGTTTTCTTTCCGAAAGTCAATGAGTTATCTTGTTAAATAATGACGCGATTTCAATATTGACCAAAATAACTGATTTTTTTTTTTTTCCCACAATCTAGCATGCTAACATTTTCTCGTATAAGCACTAAAGTGCAGCTGAGGCTGTTGGGAATGTCATTAGTTTTGCAAGCATTTGGTTGTAAACCTACAGAGCCCCTAAAGGGACATGGGAATTTTTTTTCTTGTGGTGCGCATGAGAAACTAATCTGAGTAGCAATCAGAATGGCTGCTGAGTAGGGGTGAGAATCTTCACTGGTCTCACGATTCAATTTTTGATTATCCTGTCAACGATTCAATATCACGATGAGTCACCTCCAGTGGCGCAAAAAGTGGGTATGCGCTATATGCGGGGCATAGGGGTGCAGCACCATGGGTGGCGGCAAAGCAATGGTAAAAAAGAATGTGTGCGTTTCTAAATCATTTCTGCATTTCCTCAATGTTATTATATAACATTTTAGAGGATTAACAGGCTAGAGTAGGCGCCCTATCTCATAAGATACCATCATAGAATGTTAACATAGAAGAGGGAGCGGGGGACGGGTGGGCGCCGTGAGCGGCGTACAGTAATGAGTTGTCATCTATGGAAAAAGATGGATAAATGAAAACAGCTGTCGGGGGGCTAAATATAGAAAAAGAAAGGGAAAAGGAGATAGTATGTCAAGGGATGCGACAGCAGTTAAATAAGTGGATGGTGAAAGGCAACCGGTAGGATTTAAAGTGTGACGTCTGTGCTTGGAGGCTTGCAAATATTCATGTTAACAGACTAGCTAGCGTTTGCTAACACTGGGAATGTAGCAGCCAAATGGGGGTTTACGGCTAGCTTGGAATATGCAAAACCGAGGTTGCTGAGCTGAAACTGGTAAATATAAGGTAGCATGTACAATAAATGACAATAATCTGGAAAACATAACTAATGCAATAACTCTCGTTTACCATGGAATCATGCACATGACAGTATGTCTCAGTGGAGAAGAACACAGGCAAGGAGTGAATGAGACAGACATGAGGTCGGCGATGGCATCACGTAGAGATGAGACCAGTGATGACATCAGGTAGGAGTTCTATTAGTTAGACCACACAAAACTAAATGTCCAGTATGGTTTGAAGTTCTGTTGACCAACGTATTCACGGTGTCCTTTTTGGGGAAAAAATAGTGCAGACAGAGATGGAAAGCCACTCACCACTCAAATCACATCAACCAGGGGTGATGATTAGGTTGCCAACTGTCACAATTTGGTTGCTAAGGGCAACCGTTAATGTCGCTGATATACTTTAAAATAAACCTTTATTATTTAAAGGCATTACATGATGATGTCCGGTGTAATACAACTTGTTTTCTGCCACATGGCATCGTTTTGTCATTGCCACTTTGCAACACAGTAATACAACAGAGACCTTATTTACTGATATTGATTGATTTCAATATCGATCGAACCAACACCAAAGATTCTTTTGTACCTAAAAGTCGTTTCAGTGGTTCATCAACTCGTAACAGGGTTAACGGCACTTCTGCAGTCGCTTTGCGGCCCTCTATCGGCTATAACCGCACTATGCAAGTTTGCCAGATCGGGTAGCGGATCTGTAGTTCGAATGAGACATAAGAATAATAGTAATGGTAACGGTAATTGACAATTCCGCTTCCAACCTGTAGGGGGACCGAAGCGGAAAAGTGCTTTGGTGTTGCTTTAAGATTAGCCTACTACAAAGGTGCTGGTTGACAAGTAGCTAATGCTTGGTCTATAACGTTACCTAATTCTTGGTGGGTAACATAAGATTACGACATCGTTCAACACGCTCAGTTATTTTTCGTATAATTGTTTTGACCATGGTTAACAACTCTGGGCTAACCCATGAATTCATCAGTAACGTTAACTGTATAGATAGACGACTAATCTAAAGGTAATTTAGCCACCTAGCACACCCCTGTCTGTCTGCCTCACTCTGCCGGCGCTGCAAGGCTTCAGTCGGGATGAGAGCTGACAACAGCCCCAGGGACACATCGACAGCCCCAGGGACACATCGACAGCCCCAGGGACACATCGACAGCCCCAGGGACACATCGACAGCCCCAGGGACACATCGACAGCCCCCAGCCAGCTAGCAGCCAGCCACTATCATTACAGCAATTCAAACCCGGTCAGCACTTAACTGCGGTGCTAAGGACGCTAACGGCAATTTACTAAACCGTCTGGAAACAGACCCAGGCACCAGAGTCAGAACAGCGGCCATTCGAAACCTTACACCTCCGTTAGCGTTACCGGTGTTCGTGCCGAAAATCTCCTTCCCTGCCGAATGCCCCCCTCCCCCCGTTCGCGTTTGGCCGTCTTTATACTTAGCTAAATTTACCCGGAAAAAGGGGGCTAAGGCACCAAAACGACTAATACTAATAGTCATTTAAAGATGTGGTAGCATTGGATCTGGATGGGAAGGATAAATCTGGGAATTGGAAGGGGTGTGTCGCAATTCTGTCTTCTCACACCGCGACGCAGGTTCGTGGATCAGAGTCCGAACACTGCAGACAAAAGGTAAAAACAAAAAAAGCAGCGAGTGGAAAATCAACAAGTAACATCAGTAGGCAATAATCGGTTATGGTCTGTCACTGCATTGATGCAGTATCGTCCGCTTCGCCATACAATGATTAATTTCATCACCCCTACTGCCGAGGAGGTATTCATCTTCCTAGAAACGCAACGAAATGTACCTGATACTGTCGTCAACAAACTTAATGACGATAAGGGAAATGTTAACTGTTTTCATGCTGTGAATGTGAAATATTAAAGGGATACACCAACGTTTGTTGAAATAGGGCTTATCATGTTCTCCCCTAGCTGTAGATAGGTGGGCCAACGCATTTTTTGTGCATGCATTGTTTTAGTCCGGTGCAACACCAGCAGCACCGCCGCTAGTTAGCTTAGCATAGTGAATGGAATCCTATGTTGCCGGTTAGCATGTTGTGAGTAAAAGTGAGCCAACAAAAGACAAAAAAACAACCTAATTACTTGCACTGAGACAAAAAATGCATTGGCCCACCTATCTATTCAATTCAATTCAATTTTATTTATAGTATCAAATCATAACATAAGTTATCTCGAGACACTTTACAGATAGAGTAGGTCTAGACCACACTCTATAATTTACAAAGCCCCAACAATTCCAGTAATTCCCTCAAGAGCAAGCAGTGCGACAGTGGCGAGGAAAAACTCCCTCTTGGGAAGAAACCTCGGACAGACCCAGGCTCTTGGTAGGCGGTTGTCGACGGTTGGGCGGGGGGGGTGTGATGAACAGTGGCGATAGTAGTCACATTAATAATGGAACAGTGACTGGATGTAGCGGGAAGCTGCAGGGTTCAGCAGGACGCAGCATGACATTGCAGGGCATCGCTGAGCTCAGCAGGGAGTGCAGCAGGACCACGGCGACAGCTGCAACCAGGATCTTGGTGCCAACGTTCTCTTCTATCTACAGCTAGGGGAGACCGTGATAAGCCGTATTTCAACAAACGGTGGCGTATTCCTTTAACTTTAGTCACATAACCTTAGAAGTACTTTGGAAGTATCATTTTGCTAGCCTTAGATTGTTTTTTTTTGAGCACGAGATTTTCTGCATGCGCACCATAAAGTTTCTCATGTGAACAGAAAAAATAAAGTCATGTCCCCTTAGGGGCTCCGTATAAACCAAAGTATTGGAGTGAAATGGTGACGTGATGATAGTGCTAGAAGAAAAAAAGTTTTAGAAAAACGGATTACAATTCAGTCTAATAAAGGACATGAATGTGTGCTCCAAATTTTAAAACAATCATATAGTTGAGAGATTTCACTCAAAACCATAAATGTCAACCTCATGGTGGAGACCATGAATGTCTGTAAACAATTAAGTAGATGTTCAGAGATTTCAGCCTAAACCAAAATGGTGAATGACTGACTGATAAAACCATCCCTACAGCAGATACTAAGATGCTCAGTTATAGGAGTTTGTTAGCAGCGATGTGAGCAGTTGGCAGTCCAATACTTCCTTGTGTTTTTAATGCAGCTCAGTGGTTGTTGTAACTGTTCCAATAAGCAAAGCAAAATTCTCAAGCAGTCCCCACTTCTGCATTTTAGGCCTTTATTTGTATAGTACAGCTGAAGACATGACAGCTGAAGACATGAAGGGGGGGAGAGAGGAGGAATGACATGCAGCAAAGGGCCGCAGGGCAGAGTCGAACCCGCGGCCACTGCGCTGAGGAGCAAACCCCTACACATGGGCACCCGCTCTACCAGGTGAATAGGACACACACACTACGTGTCCTATTTTCAACAAAATATTTTCTGCACTTTCCTTGGCATTAAATGCAATACATTGCTTATGGCTCACACAGACAAAAGCACAAAGACAACGCAAACATTAAGTGGTTTAGCCTCCTTTTCTATTGCATTTCTGTATTTGTTTATGTCTTATGAATGTTAAAAGTTTGTTTGTGTATGATGATTCACCAACACAAATTCCACACAGGTGTAACTTACTGTGGCAATAAACCCTTTTCTGGTTCCAATTTCAGTCACAAGCACCCTCATGTCCTCTCACATGGCATCACTATCCCAAAACTCTTACAATCCTCTCTGCTTCTCCCTGTGATAAACGCCTTCCACCCGCTCCCCCCCCAAAAATACAGTCCCCGATTGATTCAGGCTGGACAGTGGATTTCCATCATCTAATGCAAGATGCGAGTGCCTTTTGTCCTGCTGTTTGAGCAACTGTCAGCTGCCGGCTCTTTTTCTACTTCTAACAACGTTTCAGGCAGCCGGCAATCTCTTTGGCATGTTCTTTATTACCACGCACGCTGAACGCACTTTGCGGCCGCTTTTCCAGTGCTCCAGGAGAAATCAGGCCAGCTCAAAGTATTATATTGGTATGCCCCCTGCACATTTCATGTTGTGCTTGGCAGTTTTTGCACAGTGAATTGTTGATAGGGATCTATTACCAGCAGGTAAGCTGTAAATGCTGAATCAATTTGGGCTTGTTGGAATTTATGTGCGTGGTATGCAGCAAGATGTTTTACGCAATTTTTGGCATCAGAAATGGAGCTGCTTCGATAAATCAATAACACAAATGACAGGATGCTTAAAACTGGCAAAGAGCCTTTATTTTCATTTGAAATTACATAAAGAAAAGAAGCTATTTACAATTATTTTTGAAATTGCCATTATTTATTATTCTCTGCTGATGACTACAATTGATCAGTAGTAGTCCTCGGGGTCAGCTTTCTCACCCTGGTTCTGAATCTGCTGCTGCTTCTTGTACAAATCAGCAATCTGCAGAGAGATGGACAGAGATTGAGAGAGACAGAGAGAAGGAAAAGAGTTGGCATGAGAGAGCATGCATGAAAGAGAGATGGCAGGAGGGAGGGAGGGGGGGTGGGAGAGAAGATCATGAAGTCAGGTCAGTAACATGAAGAGGAAAAAGCTAAAAATAACAGTTTGATTATTCATATCACGGGGCTTTGAAGTCAGTGACTCCCAGCTGCCGACTGGGAGACGGAGGTAGTGTTCACTTGCTCCTCGGGGTTTGGAGGGAGGGGGGGTGAGAGAATGAATAATGTGTGAACAGCAGGGCCCACCCAGAATCAGCAGTATCAGTTGCAGTGCAGCACGGTGGCACAGTCAGGAGGAAAACTAGGAGACGGGACCAAGGTAAAGCTTTCATTCTCAGTCTGAAACTGACTGGGACCAACGTGTTCAGGCTGCATGTTTCCTTTACCCTTGTGTTGACTTCGGGTCACATTGACCCGTTTTCAATTTTTGTTTTATATCAGAAAATATGGGACGTAGAAATAAGCGCTGAAAATGTGTGGAAGAAAAATTTAACAATTTATAACGTTGGAAAAAGAAAAAACAAACGTTGTTTTTTTCAAGGTGGACGGGAAGACAACGCAAGGTTTAAAGCCTCCGAACTTCCACACACAGGTGATTTCAGTTATTGTGGATGATTAGACCTCTGCTCAGGTTGAAGGTGAGCTGGAGCTTAGATGGGAATTTATTAGGTCACAAATCATTTCTATCAATAAGAATGATAAGGATGTCTTGCCCTAACAGTTGCAACAAAGCTAACAGGAGACTGCGGAAGATGTCAATCAATCAGTCTATACACACCCACACAGTCCTGGGACGAGGGCTAATCAGCCAGATTCACTGGAAACACCTGTGTGGGTGTTTAGGGCCTTAACTCCTTCTGGGGCTGCACGACATGAGAAAATACGCGACAACGTTGAATAATGCGATAACGATATTACTTGCGATAAATATACAGATATTAAAGTGTGCTCAGTTCTGCATTTCTGCTGCTTTCAGTATTCTGCTAAAATACAACAAATTGCTTGTTGAATTTATAACAAATGAAAGGAAATTTCCAACTTTCTTTTATTGAACAAAACATAAAAGGCAGCACTAAAAACGAATGACACACAAAACAATGTTACATTTTAAAGTGAAGTTTTGTAATTATATTTTCTTTCAATTAACACAAAAATCTGAATGTTATTAGCAATATGTCGCAGCCTTTCGCGATGGGTTTATTGCGGCAGTTGATATCGCGATAGTCTACATCAACGGCGTTTCATTTCCGGGATTGTTCAGGTGCCCCCGGGAAATTCCGCCCGATGTCAGTCACCTTCCTTTTTCTGTGTGTTTGCATTCCAAACTCCAGAGGATTTACAGTATGAGGACTATGGTTAACTGCTCCTCAGATCTCTGCAGGGTATGTACATGTTCCACCAAAACAATTTCTATGCCAAGGCTTTTTTGCAGAGGCACCATCATTGTGTCAGGGGCTTAGCAGGGGTTTAAAGAAATGCCAATAAACCAGAGCATGTTTTTCTCCCATCCCAGAATGCTGTGTGGACTAGCCGGACCTTCCTCTGCAGCGCTGTGGTCTGGCAATGGGAGACTAATATCGCGATGACAATAAAAAGAAAAAAAAAAAATACGATAGATTGTGCAGCCCTGACTCCTTTGGACTTGAAGGAGGTCAAGCTTCTTATAAATTGCCTGCTAAATCACATAGAGTGAAACTAGGAGTGTGTGTTCATCCTCCCAGATAACCGATGGAAGATTCATTTAGATGCAGCCGATGTTCCAACCTGACTCCCAACAGTAATGAGCACAAACCTGTCTCCACAGTTAACAGATGGCTGTTAATTCCAGTCAGTAAAAGTTGTATAATATGATACAGACCTTATGAAAGTTACACCTGTTTAGGCTCAGGTAAAAAAAAAGAAAAGAAAAAAAGAATCCAGCTGGCATGTTTGGGCCAAAACTCTAAATCTTTGTGAGAATGTCAGTGTGCTGTTACACAACGCTGTGCAATGCTTGTGGGATGGCTGGGTTGACTTTAAGAAGAAGCTGTTGGCTGTCATCAGAGTTTGGACATCCAGGGCAACGCTTGATGCTGGCGAGAGTGTCTTAAAACTTTTAGTAGAGTCTTAACTGGTGGACAAAGTGGTAGGAAGTGAACACGTCTACAAATCAAAGCTAAGCGTTACCGGGTTGTTGTCAGGCTGTTGTTTTTTATTTCTTATTCTGGGTTGCAAAACGGACATAAAAGAATCCTCAGATATCTAGTCAGTCCAGATGTTAGCACAGGAGAGCATGATTCAGAACGGATTGCTAATAATGACTTTGGACAATGGCATCATTTATGGTACCTACAGCAATTACTGTGTACCAACAGTAATCAATGGTGGAATGTAACTAAGTACATTTACTCAAGTACTGTACTTAAGTACAAATGTTGAGGTACTTGTACTTTACCTTGAGTCTTTTCTTTTCATGCCACTTTCTACTTCTACTCCGCTACATTTCAGAGAGAAATATTGTACTTTTTGTATACTTTTTTTTTTTTTTATATTTTTACACACAAAACATGTAGTTTATAAAATACAATGTTTTATTATTAATGAAACTAGCCAACAATATAACGGCCTACAAGTCCAGCTGAAATGATTAGACCATTAAACACACAACTGTTTGGATCGTTTCCAGTTTCAAAAATGTGAGGATTTTTCTGCATTGAGTACTTTTAGTACTTTAAGTACATTTTACTGATTATACATACTTTTAAAAAAGTAACATTTTCAGTGCTGGACTTTTACTTGTACAGTGTGGTAGTGTGGTTTACTAATACTTCACCACTGACAGTAATTACAGTCAACAGTCAAATGCCTATCAAAACTTTACAGAAGGTGATCTGCTTTTATGAAAAGATGAAATGGCAATTTTTTACTTAATCAATTAGTCAATGAGTCGATAAGTCTATCAATAAAAATAGACTTAACTGTTCTAATAAACTTTTAATACAAGAATTTTTTTAGGCAAAAAGGCCAAAGATTTGCTGGTTTCGGCTTCTCCAATTTGAGAACCCATTGCTCTCTCCTCTCTAACATGATACAAAGTTACACATCTGTTTTTTACCGTTTATTGAGGTTTTATAGGCCCAATGAATTCGCGACTAATGGTGAAAACAACCAGCAGACTAATACTTAATGACAGTGTTTGTTGTAGACCATTTTATTTGTTGTTGTTTCAGTATTTTTAGTTTGAGAAAACGTGAATCTCAACTGCGTCGCCAAAAAAACAAACAACAAAAAAAACTGTTAGAGTTAGTTTGTATAAGATATTTCATATCATATACACTAACATACTGTAGCGATGTGTGCAATGACTTGTAATGCAGGTCGGTTGGGTTGAATCATTCATAAATGATGTGCTGGTGGGTCAGCGGGAAGGTCGGGGAAATACAAACAAAAATAAAGAAAAACATCTTAAAATCGAATTGAAACTTTGTGTATTTATCTGGTTAAAACGTATCGTCGCTGTACCAGGTGTGGTGTTTATTCCTTTGCTGAGCTAAAATAAGAGAAAGCCATGAAAATAAGGGCTTCATGTTGAATATAATCACAGGTTGCCGCGTTTGTTGTTGGATGCTTGAGTAGGTGCGTATGCAGGTGAAGGTACCAGGTGACCTGCACATCTCTACTGCAGAATATTATTCACTCACTTTTTGCTGCCGCACAATATATTAGCCAGACTCCAACACTGAACTCCAGAGTTGCTGCGTTACCTGGCGGTTATATACTGTAGCTTTGTTCTCCGTGCAGTGGGAGGCCACTACATGAATCAATGACAGTAGGGGAAAAAAGGCTTGTCCTCGCAGCGCTATTCACCCTTAGAGATTACTTACAGGACAGCTCTTGTAAAGGCGGCTATGATGTCGATGCACTATCTCCACATGGCACTTCCAGTTACACGGCCGGGCAAACATATGGTTGAGTTTCTACAGATTTACAGTCATTATTGTATTGCACAAGGCTGACCTGTTAGACCTTCTGGGCCTCCACAAATGCTCTGCAGATGGTATGTAATGCTTGAAATGTGTATCTGACATTATTCTATACTTAACTGCTGATTTCACATCCCTGTTTTAAATTTTAATTTTTTTTAGCCTTCAACAAGTTCCATGCCAGTGCGGGGGATCTGATGTACCTGAGCTCCGGTCGTGGCGTCCTCGGGCTTCTTGTCGTCTCTGATCCGAAGGAAGCGAGGGAACCTCAGAGAAATGCCCTTTTCTGGATCCACCTGTGGGCAGGCAGGCAGACAGGATCACAGTCAGTATACAGTACAGTAAGATCTATTTATTTGATTAGGACAATGCACGTGTTACCCAGACGGCTAATTTAAAATGAAGTCCTAATTACCTAGCATGCATGTCTTTATGTTGGGAGGAAACCGAACACGGGGAGAACATGAAAACTCCACACAGAAAGGCCCTGCACAGACCGGGGATCAAACTCTGCAGTGCCACCTTGCTGTGAGGCAGAAGTGCTAACCACTGGGCCACCGTGCTGCCCACACAGTACTGGAATGAAAACGTTAACCCCTACATGTCCTGAATCATTTTATTTTTTTTGACTGTCAGACTTAATAAATCCCCATTAGTTAACAGTTAGGGTTAGAAAGATTGAAGAAAAAAAATGTTTTCAATTGAAGGATTTTGAAACCCTTTTTCAGTTCTAGGACAAAAACTCTTCTTTTGTCATACTTCCATTCATCTGCCTCTCAGTTTATCTTTTTACTCTTAAATATGGATGCCTTGCTAATTTTCTTTCCTCTTTAGAAGAAATAGGATTTCATTTGTGAATTTCTTTGGTATCGTTGTGGTGACACGGTGAAAATGGTTGAGATGACTGGTAGCCCATGTCTCACACGAGTGCTGCTGTTAGTGCTGTAATTTCCCATCAAACGTATGCCCTCTGAATTCATTCATTTTCTGGCCCTTCAACATTGTTTCCTACGACTGAAGGGAAAATAGACGTAGCTACATGATGTTTAAAGACAAATTAATAACCTGGTGGTTGACAAAATGTAAAGCACAGATACTATTCTTAGCAATGGTCTTAGGAATTGTTTACAACTCATCCAGCTATCTCACATTCAAGTCCTTGAAAAAAAAAAGGCTTATTGACAATGAAAAGCAACACCTCGCACCTTTAAACTCTGATCTTTATTACTAAATACGGTTGAAAAAAAAAAATGTTTCCTATAAATGTTTTCAGAGTTAAATAATGTTAATGTCATAGCAAACACTTTATGTGCACTTTGGGACTGGGAGTCCAGCGTGCAGTCAAAGTATCTGTTCCATTAAATCCAGCATCTTTTACAACGTTTTTTAATAACTCAATTACGAGGCGCTAATTGTGACTTTTTATTGTAGGCAACAGAGCATAGCAGGCAGAATGTATCAGTGGAAACACATGGGGGGGGGAAGGGGGGTAACAGACTGAACTGACCATTCCCATAGCGGCCTTGTAGACGGGCGACAGCGACAGGTCAGCGCACTTCACCTCCCAAACCTGCACGGCGTCCAGCCACACATCGGGCTCTGCTGATTGGTCGATGCGGTAGTAGGCACGGGGCTTGGGCAGAATGTGCTCCTACAGAACAGAGAACAGATAATGACCATTTTCATTACAAATTAAGTTTAAAGGGGTGATAGAATGATTATATAGGGTATTTCACACTGTTCCTTAAGGTCTCTGAATAGGGTATGTAACATTGGTTGGGCTGAAAATGGACCGGGTGCTGTTCTATGCGGCCTAATGCAACCCTGTGAAATAGCCCTAGAATGAAATGAGGTTTTCTCCATTTTATGGTATGCTCATGAATGTTTAGATAAGCTGCGTGCTGATTGGTTGGTTTACAACGAACGAAGCTGGAGACATTAGGTGTTGAACCGTATATGTTTGGGCCTGAATCAGAGGAAGAATCTAATGTAGAGGAGCAACCAGTCGCCCGTAGATTGGAAATGACTACTTCAGAGTGGTAAGTTTTGTCATTTAGCATTTACTTGCACCACAACCAGCTCGTGCTGCTCTGTACCCAGTGCACAGTCACCTTTTCTGGGGTAACTAGACCATCAACTACCGCTGACCTAACGGAGCTCCACGACTGGCAGCTTGCGGTGCTCTGTACCCAGCGCATAGCCTGTAACTGAACCACCAACTACCGCCGACCTGACGGAGCTCCAAGACCGGCAGCTCGTGGTGCTCTGTAACCAGCGCACAGTCACCTATGCTGAGGTAAATGAACCACCAACTAACGCTTACCTGGAGCACCACGACCGGCAGCTCGCGATGAAATGTGAAGTGTTCCCTGCACAGCCCGGAACACTGCATTTACGACCATGGTTAATTTTCAATATCCTTGAAAACCTTCCAAACTTTCCTCTTTGTAATTCCCGTAAGTACACAGAGCAGCGCGCAGCTAAACTAGGGTCTGAGATCTACGCTGGTCTGTATGTAAATTTTGGGGCGTGACAAAAAGGTACAGAGCAGAGCCAATTAATGTACAGCCACCAAGTTGTCGTCAACTATTAGCTTCGCCCGTTTTCAGCGGCAGCTTCAAATTGTGAGATTTGCATAGGAAAAAGGTGTCAATGGGACTTGAGGTTCTCTGTATGCCCATATTACCCACCGAACTGTCGTTATTCAACTATGACAAGTTAAACTCGGTTTTGCATTCTATCACCCCTTTAAGGTTTATTGTGCTTTAAAATAACGGCTCAAAAAAAGCCAGGCTCAGTTCCAAGAGCTTAAAGTGATGTCACAAAACTCAAGTGATGTTCTATATGTGTAAGTGTTATCCAATTCTTTGTGTACTTTTCTTTTTTTGAGCAGAGCTGCTTGGGAACGTAAAATGAATTTCAGTGTTAAAAATACAATAAAGCTGCAACGTATCATTTCGGAAAGATATTCTATTTATGATGACATGAAATAGAAAAGCAGTTAATCCTCACATTTTGAAAAAGTTAAATAAACATAGTATATACACTGTATATACAAACAGACTTTCATAATGTAGAATAAATAGGGCAATGCGTTCACAGAGAAGCGGATAAAGAGACCCTGACAGAAAGGCCTTGGTTGCCCTGCTGAACCTGCCGCTGCCTCCCAACTGCTTCCCAAGAGACAGCACCGAGTCTCAACACTTGTATTCCCATCATACCTGCTTGCCTCAGGGCTAACACGAGAGGCTGCTGATCGAACCACAGTATCATACGCCTACATGAAAGATTTCATTCAGAAACCCCTTTTGCTATTCACGTTTTTTGTTACCTGATATTCTCTAAACAAAATCATAAATAACCTTGCAGCTGAGCCCAGGCCTCCACACACCGTTCCTGTTCTGTTTGGAAAAATGAGCAAACTTCTACAATACTTAATAGTGCCTTTTTTAACTCTGACACAAGCAATCATTCGCTCGATGGTGTTTTAAGCCCCCAACGTCTCCTTCCAGGCAGTGCTGCGACCATTGACTTCAAGGCAACTAACCATAACCTTAACCCTAACCATTGCCTAATCCTAGTGCAAGACGTTGGGGCTTAAAACACAGATAAACCAATCATTCTGTCAGCGCAGGTGTCACACTTCTTCAAAATGATACCCACCGTGTTTTGGCGTTAAACAACTGTTTCGGGGGAATGGGACTCTGGAACAGCGCTGTGTTAACTCGACTGCTGCAGTGTCCACAAAACTGGGTCACAGTTAAGTGATGCTGGGGAAAAAGAAGGCTCCAGCAGCAGTGGGGCTGCTTTTCTCTCACACATTATTTATACTGTAGGCATTCAAGTGACTCTCTTATCCAAGTGAGCTGGTAGGCGTGCAGAGTCTAATAAAACACGGCTGAAGATCGACACCAGTTAGCCAAATGCTGATATGCTTTATCCGACAGGTCAGGCATTAGCTAGACTTGATCCACATTCAACCTAGGCTCTTGTCCTTATGGTTAGAAAATTAAAACGATGCAATTTTGCAAACCACCTTCGTTATAAAATGTGCAGAAGCCAGTTCACTTATATGCAAATATGTGTCATTTACACCTCCGAGCACATGGCGAAGTAGCCTTCTCCGCATATGTAGAGACTTATTCAAGGAGGGCAATTATAATCAGGTACAGGTGTTGTTGCTGGGGGAAAGCATCGTTTTTACAGACTACGCAGCAATAACGGCGAGCTGAAAAAGAAAAGAAAAAGCTTGACTTCTTGTTTATTGGAAAAACAAGTCAAATTGAAGACTTTTTAAGACCCTTTTAAGACCATTATGAATGAAATTGAAGACCTATATCATGACATCAAAAAACAGTCAGATGTGAGTCCGGAAACGTTGTCGGAAACAATTCCCCAATTTCCTCATTGGCATTATAGGACTGGTATCTAGATAATAATAAAAAAAATAAAGCATGTGACCCGTTTCAACTCCACCACTCAAAGAATCGGAATCGATAAGAACCGGAATCGAAAGGAAGAATCGGAATTGGAATCAGAATCGTTAATATCCAAACAATGCCCAACCCTACACTTAAGTAAACAAAATGATCTCTTACAACATGGGTCATCATAACATATATTCTTACGCCAAAAACGTAAAGTCCTTGAAAAAAAAAAGGCTTATTGACAATGAAAAGCAACACCTCGCACCTTTAAACTCTGATCTTTATTACTAAATACGGTTGAAAAAAATAAAATGTTTCCTATAAATGTTTTCAGAGTTAAATAATGTTAATGTCATAGCAAACACTTTATGTGCACTTTGGGACTGGGAGTCCAGCGTGCAGTCAAAGTATCTGTTCCATTAAATCCAGCATCTTTTACAACGTTTTTTAATAACTCAATTACGAGGCGCTAATTGTGACTTTTTATTGTAGGCAACAGAGCATGGGAGACTTTCTATCTGAAACATCTGAGCAGGAAGTCTTGGGTTTCACTGACAGTAGCTTAACAGCACTCCGAAACATTAGTCCATGAAAAGTATTTCTTAGGGAAGAAAAGCTGCAGCGGTGGCGAGTATGTCTGGGAATTTCTACCGAATGCAGAACATCTGCGGACCGGCTCCGCTGTGTGTCTGCTCCGTGCTCCGCCGTCCGTCAATACCCACCAGGTCCGGATTTGTTGTGGAACGGCTGCAGCCATGACTGACAGCTGAAGTAACGAGGACCCACGAGATCTCGCGAATTCAGGTAGAATAGAACCACAAAACCAACAACAGTTAGTTTCCATCCAGAGGAGTAGAAGGGAAACAACTATGTGCTGTGTTTTCAAGGTGTAGTGCAGGGAAATATTTTTGTTTATAATTTTGCTTCTGTGCTCGACTTCCTGTCCCACACTATCTGCCCTGTGCTGAATTGCTGCGGAGCTCTCCGACAAAAATAGAAGCTCTGCGTATCTGCTCTGGAGGGCTGCGGATCGCCCGAGCTGGGATGGAGTCGGAACGCAGCCGTTGGAAATACACACATTGACTTTAATGGAAACCTAATGACTCCGCCGCCGTTCCGGAGCGGATCCGCAGACATTCCGCAACAGGTGGAAATTGGGGGTGACATGCCTGTTGTACTGATGGAACTGGTGCTGCGCAATGTACATTATACTGAATTTATCAAGGCCACTATTTGAGCATTGACGGTATTACTCTAGCGATTATTTTTTCAATTAGTCGACTAATCTAACGATTAATTTTTCCATTAACGATTAATTGTTCAATTAGCGATTATTTTCCCATTGCTCAATTATTAACAATTTCCACAAAACTAATTTCAATAAGGTTCAAATCTATTAAAATTGTTTAACACTGCACTGTTCAAGTAAAATGAATTTATAGTGCAACCTGAAGCCAGATGTAGGCTATCAATCCAACCACAAAATAAAGTAGCCTGTATTTGCTTTAACAGTAGGTAAAATAATGAATAATCTCTTGTTTAACATCCAAGCTCTTTTCCCTTTAATTTAACTTTAATTATTTGTATCTAAAGGCTGGTTAAGCACTGTAGGGAGGAGAAGTTGGACAGTTTTTTTTTTTTTGTCTTGTTCCAGTGATTGGCACATCTGGGTGATGGCGTTGGATATGTGTTAGCATGTTAGATGTATTTCCACTCACATACCCAACAACTGCTGAACAACGCCAACACACAGTCCTCGTCTTATCCACCACTCTCTCACCTGTAGCCTACTACTGGAACTGACCCGAAGACCAACGTTTTTGAGGCGTGGACGGCATGAGACGAGAGGACATGAGACGGGAGGCTCCAGGCTGCAGCCATAAAGTCTCAAAGTTTTCCCAAACTTGCGATCTTAAAGAGGCCGGCAGGTCCTCTAACTCTTGTGGGTCGCCATACTCGTCCTTTCGTGCTGCTATCTGTGACTCACTCACTGGACCGTCGACCTGACAAAAAACTGCATGTAGGCGGAGGAGCTCGGCTAGCTTCAGATCAGGTGTTCCTAGAACCCACATATCTAACAGTAGTTCCGCATTACATTAGTTCCACATTACGCTAATTAATTTGCACGCAATTTTTATTTATTTATTTTATTTAGTGATGCTTCGACGCAAATTATTTTTGTCGACACATTTACGTAATCGATGACGTCGACGAATCATCCCAGCCCTACATTACAGGTAGCATTACATGGACATAGGAAAATTAAGACCCATTTAAAATTACTTAAAGCTATAGTACGTAGTTTCTGTCTCCCCCATGAGGAATTCTAAGTGATGACAACAAGCCGCAGCGCCCAAAACATGATGGCCTCTTCAGAAGAGGAGGTAATTATCTCAAGTTTCTGCGCGGGAAAGTCACCGGACGACACAATCTTCTGAACATAGCCATACTGAGAAATACAGAGAGTTGGGTGGAGCTGATAGCTTGATTAGCTTTGTAGCAACTCACTTGGCAATGGCTTAGATGTTCATGTTTTTAATATCAAAAAAATATTAGACTTTTTAAGACACTGCGGAAACCCTGTTATGGGTTCTTGCGGTGTGACTTTTGTTGTAGCAACGCTGCCATATTAACAGAGCCCAGCTATTTACTTGGTGAGAACAATGTTGTACATAATCAATAGAAATGGAGGCAAAATTAATACACTTCTAGTACGTTCTAATAAACTAGGAATCTGTCTTCAAGAAGTAGGTGTAGTTTAGGCTGGAACTAACAATTATTGTCATTATGAATTCATCTGCTGATTATTGTCTGGATTCATCGTTTAGCCCATAAAATTTCAGAAAATTGTGGAAAATGACACAAGGTGAGGTCTTAATAAGTTGCTTGCTTTGTCCCATCAACACTGAAAGGATATTCAGGCTTCTATCATAGACAAACACATCCGCACCAATCTGTCAATCATGTTCAAATCACAAGTCAAAACTCACCTTTTTAGAGCGGCTTTTAATGTTTGATTTTGTGTATGTGAATTTTCATAGTATGTGTATTTCCTTTAAAAAAAATTCAGTGCGTGAGAATTTTTAGGAAAAAAAGCAACACTACTGGTTTAAGACTTGAGCTAGCCTAGCTAAGATCAACGAGTTAAAGTATCAAAATAAACAAAGGATGGAAAGGAAATTAAAAAAAGGATCAGTGCATCCGTGGACACAGCCCAGTGGCTGGCCACCCAGAGGAGAGTGAACAGAGGCAATCGTCTCCGTGTCTGGACTGCCATCGGCCTGCAGCTCTGCAACCAAAGCAGCACGGCCACACCGGCAACTTGCATTAATTCACCATCCATCACTTTCAGATGGAGGGCCTCATTACAAAGCACTACAGTACAGGCAGGATTGGTTTGGGGGGGGGAGGTTACACCACCTTCTCAATCACTGTTTCACTGGGATTCTGTACTGTGCAGCAGTTTGTACCACTGAATCTAAAGCCGTAACCTTTCAAATATTACTTTAAGGTTATTTTACTCCACGGTGTGTAGCATGTTTGTACAGTGAAGGTTAACTCACAATCAGCCGCTTTCCTAAAACAAATGACGGCATTTTAAAAAGCCTCTCTGCTCTAAAAAAGCGGGTTCTAAATATAGCTGATAAAGTCAACAGGAGTACTCAAACGAATTTCGACTCTCACAACCGTTATCGTTTTCAGAGAGCAGTTCAATATCTTCAAATGCTGCTGCTCTGCTGCTCTGGAACGAACCTCTTCAAATGTAAATTGAAAAAGCAATTCATTACCTAACAACAGAGCACGCCTGCACAGTTACTCCAAATGCAGACGTACGTTTATGTACTCTGGCCAATATTTTCCGCACGCAAGCAAATGCATGTAATATAAAGCCAAATTATTTATAGTTTTGTAATTTCTTTTAGGCAATATGTCCAGAATAGTAGAAGGGTGTCCACAAATGTGTCCATTCAGGTCTGGAAAATTGGAATGAATGAAGAGTTAACTGAGGGAATGATTATTTGCAGAATGAAAAGGCCTCAGCCACACTCATTCGGGCTCTTTTAACCTTACAGTAATAGTGACTCTGAATCTGTTAAAAGAAATTAAGCAAGTAAGTACCTGTGGCTGCAGAATGTTAAGAAACCCCAGTTATGAATTTAAAATGTATAAAAAAGGCAACGTGTGGAGTTTTGCCTGTTTTTTGCCGGTGATTTTCACCGACCAAGTTTGTGCGACAGTCACGCTGTGCCACGTTACCTTTAAGAACTTGTAATGCTGCTCCAGATCTTCATCCTTGAAGCCTGTCCCGATCTGGAAGAAACGAGAGGAGATAAGAGAAACACACAGACACACACACACAAACTTAGATATACACATACATATTCCCTTATGGTGAGACAGCAGACATTTGGCAGCGAGCAGCAGAACACAGAAGAGCGAGCACATCCCCCTACACAACGTCTCCGTGCTTTGCCTGAAGCGCTGTGTCACTTCTCAAAAGACCTGAACCCGCTGAGACACGAGAATTACCTAACAGGCTGACATGTGCTGAAAGGGAAAGAAAAAAGAAAAAAAAAACAGCCTGGTATATCGTGCACATATAGCATTTTCCAGTTCACAGATGTATTCTAAAAGGTGTGTTCTGCAGGTGTCTACAGGAAGCTTTATGTTCCCAAGGTTTCATTCAACTGTGGCACCTTTAAGCCGTCTACACATGAAAGGCGCCAAAACCGCTCTGCACTGGCCGTTCCATTGACTTCCTATGGGGAGAGCCGTGCCGCCCAACTAGACGCTGCACTACCCTTGGCATTAAGTTTAATCTATCATGCCAAGTCCTCTACCAAGCCAACTTGTGGGGCAATTCTACAAACACATTTTGGATGGTACGTAAAGCATAGAGAAACATTTATACCGCTGTTTGCAATTTAATGTCTTGTTTTTTCCGGGCTTATGCTGCGGTTGTATTAGAACTGACGCCATTACACACTATGTGAACACTCTGATTTGCTTCTCGACTTTTCTTCTTTGAAACAAAACTAGCTTGCTAGTCGCTCAGAGTCACTCTTTCACATTTTCTGAGGGAAGCAAGAGGTAAGGTCTGTTCTAAGGCATCATACTGGGCAAGACAATCATTTAACGAGACAATAGTCATGATGGGAAAAGGTAGCACATATACGACAAAGTGAAGCAGAAGTAGTCTGGAGTGATATTAGTCTATGTGAGATAACAACCAAATATCCAATCAATTTATGATTCCAATCAATTTATGATTCCAATCAATTTATGATTCCAATCAATTTATGATTCCAATCAATTTATGATTCAATGAGTATGTGATTTTTAGGACTCCTGGGAAACCCAAACACACTGATACAATAGGCACCTGTAAAGACTAAAGCAACGTTGAGAGTCCAAACAAACTGTTGCTTTGACTGTAACCTAATTATCTTTGTTTTATTAGTGTGCCCGTTTTTCCCTGTGAGGGCCGTCTATGTGAACTGTGACGGAAAGAAGCTCACTGCAGCATCGCTGCTCCTGGATCTGCTAGGAGGACAAGGACATTTCAGCAGGACGTAAAGTTGATATAACATTTGGGAGTGTCAATGAAACGGCCCATTTTTTTGACGTCCTGTTGTGTTCTTAAACCCCCCAACAAAGCACAAGTAGACTTTATATTTCACCATTACTGTTTTCCGTCAGATCGTTTATAGATGACGTTTCCGACTGCACTTGAAGGCAGCTTATTTTACAGGGACAGAGAGACAAAGAAAAGAGACGAGCGAGTGCTTTGTTGTTGCAGGAAACATTCAGCTATTACGCAAACTCCCGGGCAGTTCCGTGCTTTTGTTACTTTTTTTTTACCCTCAATAGTGTTTTCAAACTTTCTTGTGGCAGCGATAGAGGCAGTGAGGTTTCCGGTTTACTGTACGAGACTCTCACACCGCCTGCCTCCAACCATAGCTCAAAAACAGGCTACATGACTGGCCACCGCAGCGTGACGTTGGGTTGCGTTTCTCCAAAAGTTGAGTCGGTCTCAACTTTTCGCCGCAGGCCTGCTGTGTCTTTTTTTCACCTAACCGCACTACCCCCCATTTGAAATGAATGGAAAGACCTGCGTTTTCCCCACACCGTCTGATGGCCGACGCAGGCTGTGTGAATGCAGCCCTACACAGGAAAATGGGGAAAGTACCTGAGCTTTCTGGAGGGCTCCTAAAAAGCTATGTGCTGGGGAGAGCATGATGGGCTTATAGTGTTGTCGTTTATTAAGGGTGGGAAAAATAATCGATTCTTAGATGCATCGTGATTCTCTCTAGAACAATTCGATGCTCGATTGTGATAAGTTAATTTTATTTTTTTTAAGTACATTTTTTTAAATGTGTTGATTTTTATTTAAAAGTACAAATCAGAAAACCGAGTGACGGAAAGAGGATGGGATAATGGACAACAACTTAGAGTTTAGGCAAGAGTGTAAAAAACAAAAACATTAAAAAAAAATGGCCAAAGGGAAAAAAACATTTTGAAAAAACACATGATCTAATAAGACATACATAAAATAATTAGGCAAAACACATGTAGGCTGTTCATCTACTTTATCACATTACATCGACCACCTCATGTTTCATGTTCTAAGAGCCAATTATCCACCTTTAAACCTGACTGGGCCTCTGACATGGAAGATTAGTGTGAGAGAAGTTTACTTTCACAAGCATGTTTAAGGCTTAAGCATGGAATGACTACAAAACAAAAACCTTAGTAGACAAAACATTTCATTAAAACTTGTGTGTGACAAATATACACTCACCTAAAGGATTATTAGCAACACCATACTAATACCGTGTTTGACTCTATCCTATCAATATGGGCAAACATTTCTAAAGAATGCTTCCAGCACCTTGTTGAATCAATGAGACAAAGAATTAAGGCAATTATGAAGTTGAGAGGGATCCCCCACACCATTACACCACCACCACCAGCCTGCCCAGTGGTAACAAGGCATGACGGATCCATGTTCTCATTCTGTTTATGCCAAATTCTGACTCTACCATCTGAATGTCAACAGAAATCGAGACTCATCAGACCAGGCAACATTTTTCCAGTCTTCAACTGTCCAATTTTGGTGCGCTCGTGCAAATTGTAGCCTCATTTTCCTATTTTTAGTGGAGATGAGTGGTACCCGGTGGGCTCTTCTGCTGGTGTAGTCCATCCGCTTTAAGTTGTGCGTGTTGTGGCTTCACAAATGCTTTGCTGCATACCTCGGTTGTAACAAGTGGTTATTTGAGTCAAAGTTGATCTTCTATCAGCTTGAATCAGTTGGCCCATTCTCCTCTGACCTCTAGCATCAACAAGGCATTTTCGCCCCCCAGGACTGCAGCATCCTGGATGTTTTTCCTTTTTCACACCATTCATTGTAAACCCTAGAAATGGTTGTGCGTGAAAATCCCAGTAACTAAAGCCTGGTTCACACGGGATGATTTTAAAATTGTCGGCCGATTTTCCAATCCTGAGAGACCCCACACACGGTGCTAAAAAATCACGGGTCTAACAGTTTTGGTCGTACAGTGTGTGGTGCGCAGCACACGGCAAAATCAACACATCACACACGAACCGATTTGACTCCCGAGCATTCCCAGGTCAGACGGGAAATCTCGCAAAATCCCTCGAGATCAAATGTGACTTCAGAGTAAACAATCATTGCGGACGAAGAGGATGCAGTGGCGATAGTTTGTAGTGTGTTTTTAACCGAAAAGAAACGTTATCAAAAGAAAAGGCGATGGTCAAAGAAGACAACGCGAGCATGGACTATACTTGCTACATCATGATATGGAGGTGATTTTTTTTTTTTCTCATAGAAATGTCGTTAGGTATTACACAGATTAATAAACGTTCATATATTCGTTTCCATGTACTCTGGTGGACTGCAGTTGTGGATGTAGTTATGCCCATCGACTTTATTTATTGTACACAGGCTGCGTGCTCGTTTGTCCCCGGGGGACACCACACACGAGGAGAAATCGGGCCAAATAAATCCAACATTTTGGACATCCCCGATTTGAGATCGGAGCGGTCCCGACGTCCTTCCGAGCAGACGAGAGCAGTCTTAACACACCACACACGGCAGGAATATCTGATCAGATTATTTTAAGATAATCGGAGCATCCTTAAGATTGTCGGGAGGGGTGAATCGGGGCTAAAATCGGCCTAATTATCCTGCCGTCTGTACCAGGCTTTAGCAGATTGTGAAATACTCAGACCAGCCCATCTGGCACCAACAACCACGCCACGCTCAAAGTTGCTTAGATCACCTTTCTTTCCCATTCTGACATTCAGTTTGGAATTCAGGAGATTGTCCAGACCTGGACCACACCTCTAAATGCATTGAAGCAGCTGCCATGTGATTGGTTGATTAGATAATTTCATTAACGTGAAATTTAACAGGTGTTCCTAATAATCCTTTGAGTGTATATCAAATCTACACTTTGTCTAGCTGCTTTCTAGGAAATGATTAGCAAACTGAGTAGCAAACTCAGATTTATATGTATATTTTAAAAAATCATGCATGGATGCAAACGTTCATGTTGCAAATTGTATGTTTTGCGTGTTGTTTAAAAAATAAATACACGTTAATCACAAAAATAAAGAAGCTGCAGGCCTCTGTATACTTTTTAAATATTCCTAAAGTTGCTGTGCATGTGGGAGGTGATGCACCAACACAACTTTAAGAAAGCACAAGGTGTAACTGCCAATTTATCCAAACATGACTGAGATCAAATAGGAATGCCAGCCAGGACACCTCACCTCGCAGTTTTGAGACTCCATCTTAATGTGGCCAAGATCTGAGCTCAAAGTGTGAATACCTGAGTTAATAAAAGCTGCTGGGACTGGATGCACCAGGTGACAGTGACTGACACATGGGACAGAATCTTCCATTGTGCAGCTCAGTCAGCATTTGTTTAGAGCTGAAAGCTAAACAATTATGACAATGAAAAAAAAAAAAACTATTCTTACTTTAAAGAATATCGGAAAAGTGAATGTCTCTCAAACACTCCAGCTAGCAGCTATCCAAGCAAAGGCAGATTGATATGAAAATCAATAACAGACGACAGGAGCTTTTCAGCTCACATTTTACAGGGAAAGTGGTGTCTTCTCTGGTGTACTTACAACGCAACATCCATCCTTGCCTCACTGACTAGGATAGTCATCTCAAGTGTGAAAACATTCTCCAGGGAGATTTTATTTACAGACAAAATAGTGTGAACAGAGAAAAACCACTAGCACTGCCTGAAAAGGTAACACGGTGATCGAATGGTTTTAACCGTCGGCTCCAGCATGCGCGCGCAGACATACATGCACGCACACGCACAGACACACTATAAACCGACGTAAACAGAAAACAGTCAACACTTTATAGCCCCCTAATACAAATATCTTTAAAGCCTATTGCACAAAAGAGAACAACAAGTTGATAACACGCTCGGGGTGTAACAATACATTAAATATGTTAAAAATAGGCCATCTTGGAGCTGAAGATGGGGCACAGTATTAACACATTTTTATCAGTCTTGCTTCCCGAAGGTTAAATGTATAAATACATAAACTTCCAGAGGGCCATTTTAAATTACGTGCCTTAACAATTTTAAACTTCAGGATGGAAATGCCCAGGCCAGAAATTTCAAATGAGTTTCCCAGGAGATGTTTATTTTGGGTCCTTTGAGCGGGACCAAAATGCATTTGGATGTGCACTATTTCACTAATAAAATAAAGTAATTAACAGCCGGCCGGCAAATGTGAACCTTGAAAATCTTTTTTTTGTTGACATGGTAAAATCCTTTGCACCTTTTACACTATATAAGCTGTTTTCATTCAATGGAAAAAATATGAGTCAGAGATGCAAACTGTGATTCCCCCGTATCGTATATCTCTGTGTGGGATGCATAGTCGCAGCTGTGTAAACATGCACTGGACAGACACACACCTTGCAGACTGACTGGAACTCCTCGTTGTCCTCGTCGTAGCAGGCCAGCAGGAAGCCCCCGTAGGTGCCCGTCCTCTTGCCTTTTCCCAGGTAGGCGCCGATAACACACAGGTCGACTGTGTCGCCCACCCCGTCCAGGTAGTCTTTCTTCAGCTGAAGGGAGAGGACAACAGCACGTCAGACATGGGACTGATGAACATGATGAAGCACAAAAAACACGTGATGGTATGCATTAATGGAGCTGAAAAATGCATCTCAATATTAACACAATTGGATCAGTTACAAAGTCTAAAAAAATAAAAAAGGCACAAAAAATATGCTTATGCTTTTTTGCACCAGAGAGCACAATTACATGTAACTTATTGTCAGAGGTCTAAACGGCTGCCTGAAAATGTTGACAAAATGTTCCTGTCCTCCAGAAATATGAAATCAGTTTGTGTTAAAACCACTGAAACTTGCTCTTTATCCTTATCAAGAGTCAGGACCTTTTTTAGATGAATGGTTTAGATGAATGTAGATCAAACTCCTCCACTAAAAAAGCTGCTTTATTTTTTCCTTTAAAAATATTCTATGATTTGCATTTTGCACCAAGTGACCAAGAATAGTGAAATGGTAAACTATTATACCCACTTGTGCTGGGACGATATGCTTTTGTCCCGATTTAATTTTTTTTTTTTACGATACATGGGTGGTGATTTGATTTGTACTGCAATTTTCATTTATTGCGATTCTAGAAGTATTGCGATTCAATAGTATTGAGATTTTCTTTTCCTTCTTTAACAAAAACTAAATTTGAATAATACACTTCTAGAGACATTTCTAAAAATTAATTGTTTTCTAAGAAGAATGCATATCACTCTTATTTCATTTGTAAAGAAGAACATAGCATGGATTTTCTGCATTCGCTCGGTTTTGCTGGAAACAGATGATGGATTCGCCGTTGGCAGTACCGTATGAACAGAAAATAATCAGGTGAACAATCGGTAAAAATAAATAAATATTGATTCTGGGAAAAAGAAACCTTTTTTAAATCGGCGCAAATAAAAAAAAAAAAACGCTATATGCGTGAATCGATTATTTCCTCCACCCCTAATAAAAAGTCAGAGAAGCATTAATGTGTGATCACTTGTATGCGTTTGTGTCAGATAATGAAACAAATGCTTTTCAAGTGTGTAACACACGTGTTGGGGTCAGTGCATGCCCATGTTTACGATCAGGGAGTGTATGCGAGTTCCCATTGTGTCACACGCACCTTGAGCCAGTTGTGAGAGCGCTTGGCAATTTCATAGGTGGCATCCTTCTCCAGAGTTTTCACCATTAGACCCTCGCAGGAGTCTACACACACACACGATTCCCGGCGTGCAGAAAGGAAATGAACAGATTATCTTCTAGATACATAGAAGGTCTCTGTATCCTTCTAAGACGCACACACAAACAGGTTCAGGACACAAAGAAAGTCAGTAGACAAAGTCACTGGAATAGAACACGCATACACACATAATACACATGGGGAAACGTTTTCTGTGTTCTTTCTCGTATACTGAGTCACACACACACGAAAACCCAATTACGCAACTCACAGGTTCGGTCTCTGTTGCGCACACACACACACACAAACACACACACACACACACACACACACACACACACACACACACACACACACACAAGAATACAGCCAACATACAGGCCAAACAAAGACACAGCAGGCAGGAAAACAAGCAGGCAACTACTACACACACAATTTACACATGAAGGCAGCAAGCATGGGCACTCCATACACCCACACACAAAAAGGTTCAAGGCGAACGGAGACAGCAGGAAGGAAAAGAAGTAAGAAAGTGTGTCTCCGTCTAACACACACACACCTCGGACAGACTGCTCCAGGAACTCTGCGATGGCGTCGGTGTTGTCGGAGTCGATGGATCGGGCGAACACAAACTCTCCCTCCACCTCTGAGAAGCTTTCTTTCAGCAGAGCCCGACGCCGACTCAACGGCTGTCGCACTAGAGACTACACGCACACGCACACACACACACAATTACAAATGTGCATCATTACAACAATTTCCTCTTTATAGCTTGGAGCCTTGCAATGACAAGGATGAAATGCCGTCTCAGCTAGCTACCCACACACACACAAACACACAGTCTCAGAGTATGCTCACAGATACACAGTCACGACAGCATTGGACAAATACAAACACCCACACACAAGTACAGTCCCAAACCAGCAGAACACACACAGTTTTGCGCACAATCACTATGGTTTCCAACCACCACCTACGGTAGGTTTGTGGGTATTTTGAATTTGTGCAGAAATGAATGAAAGGGCCACAATAGCACCTAAACATCTATAATAACAAAAAAAGGGAATAAG
Organism: Perca fluviatilis; assembly: GCF_010015445.1. Lineage (NCBI taxonomy): Eukaryota > Metazoa > Chordata > Actinopteri > Perciformes > Percidae > Perca > Perca fluviatilis. The sequence goes on along the minus strand of NC_053122.1, from coordinate 31,995,358 downwards.
AAAAAAAAAGTGTTGCACACTCGGGCTCCATATGCATATCTCTGAAGACATTTCGGCCCTCAGGCCTTCTTCAAATCAACAAGGTATGTTAACGAAACGTCATCAGAATAAAAAGAGCATATGCAAATGCATATGGAGCCAGAGTGTGCGACACGTTTTTCTAATTTTCAAGTCTACCTCCAGTGATCAGCACCTCACTACAACCCTTGCTTCACCCACACTACCACAAAACCCCTTTTATTTTCTTTTTATTTATATTTTGCCTTAAAACCGTAAACCTTTAAGATACATATGAGGGTGGGGGAAAGAATCATAAAAAAATAGAGAAAGTATGTGCGCACAGAGAGAAATTAATTCATAAGATTTACATAAATGCCACAATAGGTTGGAAGTCACTGGTGCTCTTTTCATTTTCTAGTTTTGTTTTCCGTCCACTTGGGAACATTCGCATAGCATTGGCTGATGGAAACATTTGCCGATATGAATTTTAGGAAATTAGCGTATAAAATTGTGTATTATTTGGTTGGAATCGTACACACTCTCAATCTCACACCCATTCACAAATAACACCCACACAAAAAGGGCACAGACTCTTTCTCTCATACACACAAACAAACTCAGAGTCAGTCTCAGACAGACAGACACACACTCAGACACACACTCGGCTGGAATTACAATGAGCGTTACAATCATTATCTAGTTACGGCCTCCAGTAGCACCATCATTGGCATTCAGGGACGCTGTCGGCATCTCGGCAGAGCGGCGTGAATCCAGGCACGCTCACAAACAATAAACACGCACACACTCAAGACACGCCAGTTCTAAATGACAACAGGAGCGTTGAGAGAGATCTCGGGGTAATATTTGCCTCATCAGCACCAGGTCTTACCTCGCCGTTGAGATAGAGCAGGTCAAAGGCGTACACGCACACCTGGACTTTGATCTCAGAAGCATCCACGTCCTGCAGGGACACACACACACACACACACACACACACACACACACACACACACACACACACACACACACACACACACACACACACACACACACACACACACACACACACACACACACACACACACACACACACACACACACACACACACAAAATTTCCTCCTTGATAAAAATATGCAAATAGAAGCATCTTATTGACAAATCGCTACATCCAACCTTGAGACTTGTTACAAAGAGCTCTTTGATTTCCCTCCTGTTCATGTTGAAAGTTAACCGCTGCGCCTATCCCTTCTACTTTTTAACAGCATCGCACCTCCTTGCTGTGTTCATCCTTCTCTTCTAGCATATTACTTCCTGCTCCTTGACTCCCTTCACTCACCTCTTCTGCTTCTCCATCTCCTACTTCTCCTGCACTTCATCCTGTTTATTCCAAACTTGTTTACTCCCTGTCAGTCTCTAGACTCTCCACACTGCCTTATTACAGCGTTTCCCCTTCGGCCCCGGTGTACAATTCCATGACTTGTACAGAACTACGCCGAAGCAATATTGAATTCCAAGATTGGGTTACACACCAGCTATTTGTACATCCATTACCATGTTCCTGCCTTCATGGCTACAGGATGGTTTCAAAACTGAATGATTTACTGAATCAGGTTGTGCCATTAAAACAACAAAGGCCAGGAAGAAGTGTACTGCTAGCAAGTCAATATGGATGCAAACAATGCAGGTTTGAAAATAATCCTATTTTTGATCATGTCTTATAAGAAAGGAAATGCACTCAACATGTTTCAAGGATACACAATGTGCTTTGGAGTAACACTGAATGTTAAACTCCACAGGGCCTCTTAAAAATAAATGTCTGAACTGGTAAAAACTTTGTGTGTAAATCAGTTGCTAGGTAGTCTCGCTTTGCCAGACCTTCCTCCACAGCGCTGCGGAGGGTGAGGCTAGTCCACACAGCATTCCGGGATGGGACAAAAACGTGCTCTGTTTTTTTTGGGGCATTTCTTTAAACCAATCACAATCGTCATGGGCAATTGTAAAATGTAAAAATTTAAAACGTTGGAAAAAGCAAAAACAAACGTCGAAAAATAAGTGTTTTTTTTCAAGGTTGATGGGAAGACAACACAAGGGTTAAGAAATAGTTTTTGTAGAGCAATATATTTAAACTTATGATGCCCAAATCTCCACTTACTGTACAGTAGTTAACACTTCTGTTATAATTAGGCTCAACAACCGGCTTTTAACTTTAAAAAAAAAAAAAAAACATTTTAGATGATGTTGTGAATAGGGATGCACCGAAATGAAAATTCTTGGCCGAAACCGAAAACCGAAAAAGAGGAAACCAAGACCGAAAACTGAAACACCGAAAGAAATTATGCCAATTATTAGTACCATTGCATTTATGGCAATGACTGTGTACTAACTTTACTAAAATCGTTTTTTCTGCGCTCTGATCTCCTCCTGCGCTGGGCGCTGCTCCGTGCGCGCTCCGTCTCCACTCGGGTTCTCCGCATCCATCGCGGCCTGATTTCACGTGCGCCCTGCTTTATTTCCGCATCCAAGTAATGGTCTTTATAGCGCTGATCAAGTACAGTCGCGATGAAGTGCAGAGGATCCGAATAGATCTCACTGAAACGTGTGCTGACAGACTCTAAGAGCGTACTTTTCATTGTTTTCACTCCGTGGTCCGTCTCAACTTCTTTGCTTAGGAGACGCTTTGCAGGTGGAACGGATCGGGTACTGACACACGTGCAGGTCGCGGTTTCTGTTTGCGTCATCACAACATTTCGGCCGTATTGTTTCGGTGATAAAAGTATTTCGGTGGCCGAATATTCAGTGCACCCCTAGTTGCGAAGCCTCTTTGTCCAGTGATGAGTGGTAAAGGGCAGTGATCAGGAATACAAAATTAAATGCCAGTGTCAGTAAAACCTGCAGTCTTCAAACCTGAAAGACTTCTCTCTTAATTTATCCCTCTTCTGCTTTTCCCCTCCTTCATTACTTTCCCCGCCTAATGAGGTTTAATTAATCCATATCGGGTTTCATCTCCTCATCTGAAATACTTCATTTCAGCAAGAACGCTCTAGGTCGTAAAAAACGCGGAGATGTTGTTACAAAATGCCAGAAGGGCAGTACAATCAGTTTGTGCATCAAACCGTCATCACAAATAATCAGGATTCTGTAGTGGCGTTAATGGCATCTAGCGAAAAAAATCATCAGGATAATCATTTTCATCATCATGTTCTCCGTATTGGCACTTTACGTTTCCCCTTTCCTAATTTTCAAGGAGGTCATCACACAGGCAAAAAGACATGGCAAAAAAGGAGCGCTTTCACTCTAATGTGATTGGTGTGGCAGGAAAAGGCCACTATTCTGATCTAAACTGAAAAAAACGCCTCGCTAACATGTGCTCTCTCTCTCCCCCCCCCCCACACTTATCAATCTCCCCCTCTTTCTGTCTGCTCCTTCTCCGTCCCTCTCCCTCCGTCTGCCGGATCATTTCACTCCATTATCTACCTCTCCCCCTACCTTCTGGCCTTTATCTCTGTCTCGTTTTCTCTCATCAACCTTTTCACTTGCCATTTTCTCCTCTCTTTTCTTCCCCCTTTTTAAAACCACCCCGAGCATTTCCTTCATCCGCCTCCCGTCTTATTCTGCTCCTCTCCGCCCGTACCTTTCTCTTGCGGGTGGTTAGGACCTGGAAGGGCTGGATCTGTTTCTTCTCCCGATCCCAGGCCACCGCCTCAGAGTCCAGGACGCACGACACCACAGAGTCCTTCTTCACCTGTTGAAGAAAATAATGAAGATACAGCAAAATGGAATTACAAATGAATAAAGACCCAAGGGAGGTAGGGAGGGCTTTTCGGGATAAAAAAGAAAAGATAGATGACATTATTTGCCAATCTGCATATAAGCAACATCTGCTTCAGCAATCAGAGGAGTATCAGGAAGTTGCATTGCAGTAAATACAACCAACTTGGAGATGTATATTCAGTACAAGTCCAAACTTGGAGCTTTTAAAAAAAGGCATGAATACAAGCAATTCCATTTTAGGCATGTTGAGGCTGTTTCAGGACTGCCAGCTGCCCTCCCATTTGTTGCCAATCGCTTTGGAAGTCAACACTTTCATCAGACAGAGAGCGCTAACCCAGTGATATCTGGGTTATTAAGAGGTAACAGGTTGTTTGGAAACAGTCAAATATATCAAACAGAACCAGTTATACTGGTATGGCCATTAGGCAAAGTAATACATTAATGTATGTATTTGTATTAATCTGGGTAATGCATTAATATTAATTCATAATTAGAAGCATTAGGGCACTGTGGTATCTCCCTGGGAAAATTAGTTTTCCCTCATTAATATGCAAAATAATGCAGCAAGGTGCTATAAAATCTCATCAGAGCATCTCCTCTATGCAGGGAATGTGTGTTAGTGTCACTCAGGCATAGTTCATGTACTGTGTTTATGGGAATGCATCGACGCACACAGACACACACACAGATGCACCCATGACACCATAATGCCAGGACTGAGGATGCAAATTTTAAATTCAAGCTATATCTTTAATCCATTGTCGGTCACGTCTACGATTAGCAATGGATTTCCTTGCTGAAAGCTTCATTTAAAAACAGACATGAGCTATTCCAAAATAAATGCCATAAGGCTCACACATTAAACTAACAGGGAAAAAGTTTCAAGCACAGAATTAAAGAAATGATGCCATCACTTCAAAATGCTGTGTCGCTCTCGTAGCACGCAAATGATGCACAAGCACCCAAACTTTTCACTCTGTTTAACGGTTGATTTTTTTGTTTTTTTTATCCAAAACCTCACAGTTAGGCAGAAGTTATGGTGAGAAAGACAGGTGAGAAACAGCAAATTACAAGAAATACAGATAAGGGAGTGTAGAGAGAATAAGGAGAACGGTGAGGAGCAGGAACAAATAGACAGCAAAAAAAAAAAAAAATCGTGAAAGAAAATGTTTTAAAAAGGGAGGGGAATGTGTTGAAAAAGAGTGTGAAAGAAAGAAGGTTTAAAAATTTGGAGACGGAGGAAAATGAGGCAGTGAGAGCAAAAACAAAAAGGTGAGAGAAGACAGCACTCAGGAGCATCGACAGGTAGAAGGTGAAAAAGAGCGAGCGTGGATATGTAAGGAGTGTGGAGGGAGAGAGAGGAGTGGTGAAAGGGTAAGGGTATAAGAGACGGACCAAGAAGGTAAAAAATTGCAGACAGGCTGTATCAAAGTGCCAAAAAAGGATGAGAGGAAGAGAGAGAGAGACAAGGATGAAGACAAAAGTGAGAAGAGAGGTGAAAAGAGAGCAGTGAGTACTGTGAGAACGAACAGGTATCATCAAACAGTAATGAAGAAGAAAGGAGAGAGGTGATTAGACAGAGAGACAGGTAGACATTGAGAGCAATAAGGTGAGAGGGAGAGACAAAGAGCCGTGTAACTTTTAAAGTTCTGCAAAAGAAAAGGAGCAAAAAAAAGAGGAGAAATGAAAGTCAGTGTGAGAGAAACTTAAGTTGTGTTATGTGATATGATGAGAAACCGTGTGTAAGAGAGAAAGAACGATGGATAAAAATGAAAAGATGGGGCGGGTTAGCCTAGAAATCTAGACGCACCATAGCGTCAGCAAATGTAATTTGCAGCCAGGGGGTCTAGCAACTTTCCGTTGGCTTGCGAGCTGGAAAATCCAAACTCTGGCCGGGCCAATCACATTGTGTATAGAGTCGGTGGGCGGGCTTATGGCTGCTGCTGCTGGGAACAGCGGTCTTTCGAATCGGCTTTGGCCACAACTCTGGAAGACTTGGAGTTAAGCTTTTCTTTGAGAAAAGAACAACGAACGGCACTGAAGTCATTCTTAAAAGAGGAAGATGTGTTCGGAGTTTTGCCGACCGGATACGGCAAAAGGTTAATCTAGCAACTAGCTTGGCTACCTTCTTCGTTGCGCTGCTTGGTTGTAGCGCTATCCTATTGCGTGCAGTAAGAATGTGAAAGACAACCGTTTATCCCGCCCCTTCGGATTGAGCCCTGTCAATGGTGAGTTCCCAGACCCAACACCTTGATGTGGGTCTGGCTTGTCAGGCTAGGGGCGGGTAGCACTGAAAAGTAAACTTTTAGTTTGCTGGCATGGCCTAATGCCATTTCTCGATAGTAGGGGGAGGTTGGGCACCGAGCCGAGCCATGAGCAACCACATGAATTCCAGTCCTGCTGGCACAGAGCTATTGGTTTTCCTCAGGACAGCATGGCAAGGTACTTGATGAAAAATCCATTGCATTTCCTATAGCCCGCTGGTTTGCCGATGTAAAGGGTTCTTTTTAGTATTTTTGGGGAAATTTTATGGCTTTATTAAAAAAGATGGCAGTGGAGGAAATGAGAAAAGTCCCAGACTGGAATCGGACATTGCGGTTCATGGCAGTGTTGTAGTCAAGACCACCTAAACCAAGTCATCACCAAGACCAGAGTGTATCGAGACCGAGTCAAGACCAAGACTCTGAGGGGTTGAGACTGAGTCAAGACCAAGACCAAGACCAAGGCAGGGCGAGACCGAGTCAAGACTAAGACCAAGGCAGGGCGAGACTGAGTCAAGATTTAACTTTACCTTAAAACAGCGTGTAGTTTCTTTTTAGCATTTCACATCACACTTTCAGTCACTATGACCACTACTACGGTCAGAAACATTGTGCCAAAATATGAACAATGACGTCGCTGTCAACGGGCTTATCTGCTAATGTTAGCTACCGACCGTTACCCTGAAACCATCCAGCAAATAGACGGTACCATAGGGTGCCGTTACCTGAAACCGGTGAGTTAACGTCACCGCTGATTTAACACTCAGTTTAACAACAAAACAAAACGCTGAGTGAACATTACTAGCTATGTTTTTCATGTTGGTTTTGAATGGTATGCACCCCCACTAACCTGGAAAACAGTTTTAAAACCGTAACGTTAATACAGCGAATACAGCGTCTCCTGCAGCGGGGAGTCAAAGGCAGAGGGACCGCAACGTTCGCTAACGTTAGCTTCTTGTCTCATCTGGGGTCTGATAAACCGTAAATTCATCAAATTCCACAATGCTATTTTCCAATAAACTGTAGCTGTGGGGCATGGTCACGGGAGAGTCCGGTACAGCCTGACTCTGCAAACGGAGATACTATTAGCGCTATACAGGAGCGTTCACATCCAGTCAAATCAGCGCCAGCCGCATATGTACAGTATATACAGTAGTGGCTGTGGATAAGAGGGAGGCTGGCTGCTGAAAATCAGACGTTTTGGCGCTTGTGACATTTGTTGTGACAGTTGCACGTCGGTTGCTTTGCTTCAACCTGCAGTTGCAGCCTCCCATCTTGCAACATTATGCTTCTCTTTCTCGTCTTAACCAATTTTGAAAATGTGGAAATAAAGTCACCAGGCACCTCATCCCACACTATTTTAAAGTCTCATCTGTGACAACTCATGTCAGCCTTGACACAAACCGTAACAGTGAATAAGATAGGAGAGAGCAGGCAGCCAAGGTAGTGAGCGCGCTCAGATAACCGCGGGCAAAATGCCACAGCTTCAGGTGCCGGTGATCTCTTCCTCTCTCCCCACGCAAGCACAAGCTCGCTAATTTGGCAAGCCTACCCACAGCTGCAATTAAACGACAAGTGTTCCAGCCATCTATTACAGAGAGGAAGTTTCCTGACAAGCTGGTTTCAAATTTCCATCCAAAGTAGACGCCTCTCTCCAAATAAAAAAAAAAGAAAAGAAAAGAAATGTAAGTGCCAGTGGGTCCGTGTACTTTTTCGTTCATTCGATTTTCATTTCATAAACAGGTATTAAAAAACAAAAAACGAATGGTTATTTGATTTTCGTTTTAAAACACGACATTTGAAATTGAAATACAATGCGTTTTTTCTTTTTCATTGTCGAAATGGGATGGGAGAAATTTAAAATATGCTGTGATTTTCATTTTCTATTTTATATAACAAAAATAAAATCACTCGAAAACAGAAACGAAAAAAGGCTTGTTTTTTCATATTCAGAGACCGGATGTTGTCATTTCCAAGGCAACAGCGCCAGCCTAGCCTACCAGTGTTCAGCCCAGGCCAAAATTACTTTGGAAACCTAGCTAGCTATACTCTTGATAATCCTTGGGGGGAATTTTATTTCATAATGTCACATGTATTTATTACCCTCTCTCCCTGCCTCCCTGTCTCTACCCGCCGCAGACAACTTCGCCCGAAGAGAGTCGAACCAGCGGAGCAAATAGACTTTCGGTTCACGGCTGTAACGTTACAGTTACGCCACCGTTAACAATCCCAGCAAACGTTCTGTTGCTGCCGTTAAGCTTGCTGATCTGGCAGAGAGTCACCGGGGGTTCGGGATCAGATCATGGGGATCAGACCTCCGGTGCTGGGTCTAATATTCTAATATTAGCTGCTGCTGCAGCTAGCTAGCAGCTAGCCACCAGCCCTGTGACCTCGGTCCTCGCGGTTCGCTCCCCGCGACTGACTCTGCAGAGCTGGCATTACCCGCTCTATGATCAATGAGCAATGATCAAGGATTACCAAATTTCTCTCTCATATTGCTCCTCATAACCACTGAAAAACTAAAAAATCTAACCCAAAGTACAATTATTATGGACGTTAGCTGACATTAAGGGTTTCTGCTTCATTAAGGGAAATTGTAAGGAAAAAGCTTAACGTGGTTAACCATTAAGCTTTTTCACGTTAAGCGATTTTTTGATCACTGTTTATAAACAGTGATCAAAAAAGTCGTTATCTGACTGATAACTGACTGATATTTGATTGATCATTGTTTAGGTACATTAAAGTTAAGCTTTTTCACGTTAAGCGTTTTAGAATGTCCCTGCTGCTGCTGAGGGAATCTGTAGCCTAACTTCCGTTTTTTGCCCCCCTTTACATAAATATACATATGGCTATGAAATAGATCATGAAATACAGGCTTTAGTCATAATAGTTCAATAGCCTAAATACATGTATGTTTTACTATGTATTTCGAGGGACTTTTATTTATTCCATCTATTTATATGCACGTTATATTTAAAGGAAGTTTGGTTATCTCACAGACTCAGACTAAAAGCAGCAGCAAGCCTGCCTGACATCAGTGCATCATAGCATATCACTATCTGCAAATAAAATAAAATATGAATAAATCACGAGCGCGGCAGATTCCCAGCTCAGCTAGAGCGGGTAACGCAGCTCTGCAGACGGACCAGAGTCAGTCAGCACTGGGGGGCGAACCACGGGGACCGAGGTCACAGGGCTGGTGGCTATCTGCTAGCTAGCTGCAGCAGCAGCTAATATTAGAATAGACCCAGCACCGGAGGTCTGATCCCCATGATCTGATCCCGAACCGCCGGTGACTCTGCCAGATCAGCAACAGAACGTTTGGGATTGTTAACGGTGGCGTAACGGTAACGTTACAGCCGTGAACTGAAAGTCTGTTTCCTCAGCTGGTTCGACTCTCTTGGGGCGAAGTTGTCTGCGGCGGGTAGAGACAGAGAGTCAGAGGGAGGCAGGGAGAGAGGGGAATAAATAAATGTGGCATTATGAAATAAAAATCCCCCCAAGCATTATCAAGAGCACAGGTTTCCAAAGTAATTTTAGCCTGGGCTGAAAGCAACACTGGTAGGCTAGGCTGGCGCTGTTGCCTTGGAAATGACAACATCCGGTCCCTGAATATAAAAAAAACAAACCTTTTTTCATTTCTATTTCCGAGTGATTTTATTTTTGTTATATGAAATAGAAAATGAAAATCACAGCATATTTTTAATTTCTCCCATCCCCTTTTGACAATGAAAAGGAAAAAAATGCCTTGTATTTCGATTTCAATTGTATTTTAAAACGAAAATCAAATAACCATTCGTTTTTTGTTTTTGAAGTCTGATTATGAAAAGAAAATCGAATGAACGAAAAAGTACACGGACCCCAGTGGTAGCTCTGGATGACTGAAGGGGGCTCATGTCCCCCTTCAGTCATCCAGAGCTGAAGTAAGGCTGCACGATATTTTGTTTCATCGTCTACATCGTGATGTGCACATGTGCGATAGTAACATCGCAGCACGTGCAAGGTAAACTTTTTTTGCTGCTTGAAATTTAACTTTTACCGTTCCCCTTTTACATGATTGTTACTGGCTGACCCTTACCCTTTAAGACAGGTGGCCATGTGGGCAACGTGTGTATGTGACGTAACATTAGTCTGACGGTAGTCTATATCAATCAATCCACTTCCGGGATTGCTCCAGTGTCGCTGGAAATTCTGCCGGATGTCTCTCTTTTCGGCCGGATGTCCGTTACCTTCCTCTTTCTTTGTGTTGAAATTTTAAACTCCAGGTGGATTTCTGAGGACTATGGTTAACTGCTCCTCAGATCTCTGCAGGTTAAATCCAGACAGCTAGCTAGACTATCTGTCCAATCTGAGTTTTCTGTTGCACGACTAAAACCACCACCAAAACAAGTTCCTTCCCAAGGCAATTTTGCAGACACCTTAGCGCCGCCCAAGATGATTGGGATTGGTTTAAAGAAATACCAATAAACCAGAGCACGTTTTTCTCCCATCCCCGGAATGTAGTGTGGACTAACCAGACCTCCCTCCTCCGCAGCGCTGTGGAGGAAGGTCTGGCAATGTGAGACTAGTGTGACGGGGTTTGTTTTGCACATGCTTTTACAGGGATAGTGAAGCTACAGTAGTTAGGGTTTTATGTTCGCTGCAAAGACAAAATATATCTCCTGATTAACGCAACGTTATCGCGACGGCTCCCGGCCATTTCTCACCGCAAAGTTGCCAAAAAGCTGCTACCAGCCAGGCTAAAGCTAATATAGTTTATAGTATAGCCTAAAGAATCAAGGGGTCTGGCCCAACTAACGTTACGGTTCAGAGCAGCGAAGCTGGAAACATAACACTAATCTACAACATAAGTCTGTGTCTGATATAGCGTAAATTACACTGATTTAAGTGATCTTTGTTGCTTGTGCGTGACATGCAGGCTCTGCATGCACAGCCAACCACCAATCACAATCAATGTTGATCAGTTTATCAAACAAACAAGGCTAGGCCCCACTAGTCGACCACAACCTGAAATTTTGAGGAAGCAACATGCATGCATTATTAATATCATTGACGTTAGCCTGGATTGATAGTATTATATGAATACAATGGTATCATGTGAGTCAACCAGTGTATTTAACTACCTAATTTCCCTCTTCAAAATCACTTCAGAAGAGTCGTCACAGCGCTTACTTGCTTTGGTGTTTGTAAAGCATTACCGTTCAACAAAGAATGGTTCAAATAAGAAAAGTTATTTTTTCATTTTTATTTACTCCCCTGCAAAAAGAATGAGAATGATTTATTATTTCCAAATAGAGCTATTTATCTAATCTTTTTTCACATCGCTATATATATATATATATATATAGCGCATATCCCAATATCGTGCAGTCCTACAAGTAAGGGTAAGGACAGGCAAAGGAACAAATACAATTTGAGTGGTTTCAAACTGAGACACATGGAAACCAGACAGATGACAAGACAGGTTGAGAAAAATAGGCAAAATGAAAGACAAGAGTGAGAAAGGTAAATGTGTGCAGTTGTTAGCCTGCAGCGCTGTAAAAGCCCTCATCTGACAATCAAAGCTCAGATCGAGTGTCCTCTCTCCTGCAGGGCTGAGCAGCAGCGCTCCGCGCGTTCAAAGCTTTTACCTTGGGAATGCGAGAGATGATATCGGGGTATTTGCTGGTGTTGTCTTCCTGGTTGCGGCTGAATACGCGAACCTCGCCACTCTCCAGAATGTGAATCTGTCGGGGGGTGGGTGGCACAATACAATAAATAAAATTAACATCTAATCCTAATATTTTGTTAATGTTCATATTATTGAATATTGTGTTCTGAATATGTGGACAAATTGTATTATGATGCTTTGGCAACATTGTTATTGAAACGTTCATGCCAATGAAAGCCCCCTTTGAAAAATACAAAATCTAAATGAAATTTAATTCACTACCAGTGCCCAACATGCCAAGACACCACAACGGTTTTGTCCTTTGAGAGGGTCACTGTGTCAGATTGGGTAATCACATGGTGATAAAGTTTTGGCAGACTACAAGTTGGAGCCGGGCCAATCAAAGCTTCTGTCACGACCTGTATCAGGTACATTGGTCCACTTCACTGACCCAGGCGACAGCAACAACAAAGGTAGTTTCACTATGTAAATAAGTGTTTTGCATAGTAGGGCTGCAACCAACAATACATCTGTTAACAAGCTTTGATATGAATCAATTCATTGTTTGATTAATAAAGTGTCGAAATAGTGAAATCACAAATCTTTCAATCACAATTTTATCAATTCGATCAACACTTAAAATATCGCGATATTTTATTTCGCAATACTGTATCGATTTTCAAAAAGGCAATAGATTTTTTTTTTTTTTAACATAAAAAAATATTCATGTAAGACAGTGGTTCATGTTTATGTTGTGTTTAACCCCCTACCGCTAGATGGCTATGCTGAGACTGTAGCTATGGCTGAACTTTGGCCTACTTTAGCATATAAACATTAGCTCACTAAGAACCTGTGAACCACAATCCCAAACTGGTCCTAAAACTGGTTTGATTTTCTGTGTACTGAACATCATGTCGTTTTTTTAAGTATTAGTTTTTCTAAAACTATACTTCCCAATAAGTTACCAATTACAATCCCAATATATCGTCTTACGCAGAGTACCAAAATATATTGCAATATATTGAATCGTGACCCATGTATCGTGATACGTATCGTATCGGCAGATTCTTGCCAATACACAGCCCTAATAGTTGTGGCCAGCTTGTGGTCAGTCTTGTCCCGTTGTCCTCTGCTATTCCTTTCCTAGCAGGTTATTTTCTTTCTTTAATCATTTGTCCTTTCATAATGTAAACTGTAGCCAACTACCATGTGATTTACAGTGGTCTAATTGTACTGTACTGTCGTGTGCATGTTTGATATCACGTTCCTACTTAAGATACATTAACTTCACAAGATACATCGTTATATTCTATTTTAGTGTGCATTATTCAACACTTGGCCAGGCACAACAAATAACTTCTAATTTTTCCATTGATCAATGAGCACTGTCAGTGATAAACAGAGTCATACAATAGAAAGAAATACACCCACAATCACTAACTTGACTCATTAGCAGGGGCACACACTACCATGAATACATAGTTATTTTTGATTCATCAAATGCCACACACACAGATATACACGTTCTCACACCCCCACCCCACACACACACACAAGTGTTTAACTAAGTGGTGTATCAAGAGTCCCTCTGCTGGCTGTTTGAGGTAATGTTCACTGCAGTGAGACCAGAGAGAGAAAGAGAAAAAAAAAGAGAGAAAGAGAAAGAGAAAAAGAGAGAGAGAGAGAGAGAGAGAGAGAGAGAGAGAGAGAGAGAGAGAGAGAGAGAGAGAGAGAGAGAGAGATAGTGATCAGTACAGTATGGAATCTATGTTTCACCTACTCTATGTATTTAATATGTGATATGTACTATATATTAATTTTCTATAACCTGCTTTGGCAACAACATGTTTACTTTGTTCATACCAATAAAGGAAACTGAATTGAGAGAGAGGGAGAGAGAAAAGAGGATGTCATCTGTTTCGCTCACTCTGTGTCCATCCTCTCTCCGTTTCTGTTTCTCTCTCTGCTCATTTCTCTTCTTCTCAATTCAACTCAGTTCAAAGGCACTTTATTGGCATGACTGTCCAAAATTAACAATACAGCTGAAGGGGTTTACATTACAATCTCTCCCTTGCTGTGTGTCTCTTTATGTCTCTCTCTCTCGAAATTTTCCTCAGCCCCACTGCTGTCTCCCGTTCTGTGTTCGTGTTCCTTTTTACATGTCTCGCCTTCACTGTCTCTAGCCTCTTTCCTCACCTCTCCCCATCTACTACCCTCTCTATCGCTCTCTCCCTGGTCCACGATGGCAGAAGTAGCTTTCTCTGCCTACAGGCCCAGGGCAAAAGCAGCACTACTGTTTATCTTAAAAGACTAGGCACAGGAGCACACACACACACACACACACACACACACACACACACACACACACACACACACACACACACACACACACACACACACACACACACACACACACACACACACACACACACACACACACACACACACACACACACACACACACACGCAATACCTCATACTCAAGAACACAGCCCAAAGGTTTATGCATGCAAAATTCAGCAGGCATATGTTCGGTGCCAAACGCAAAGAAAACAAACAGTTGCACTTTGTCACTTTGGCCACTGACGTGCACACAAACCTGTGCTCGCTCTCCATCGTATTTGTATTCGCAGGTGAACGCCGCCTCGTCAAACCTCTTCATCACCTCGCCGACACCCTTGGTGGGGTGAGCCAACATGGGTCTCAACGGCACACCTGGGAGAAGAAAGGTGGTGTGAGAATTCGAGAAAACAAACATAAAGACAAAAATAGTGTCATGCATTTTTCATGAATTCTAAATAGTTGCGAAACTAAAGTGCCCGGAAGAAGTTTTCTTCATTGGCCACTTTGTGGAGAGGAGGGAGGAGGGGGGCAGGGCTCTCTCCAACAGGCCTCCAGGTTAGGAGAGCAAGGCAGATCTCGGATCCGTTTTTGCAACAAAAAAAAAAGAAAAAAGAAACTTTGAAATGTGCGTCAATGACACATTCCCACATCAGCATCACACCCACAACTGTTTCTGTGACAAAACCACAGTTAAAATTTGTTTTGTTTTCATACTCATTTGGACCTAATATGAAAGTTCTCTGACTCACATCCCCTTGGGCTACACAGCTAAATTAAGCTTCAAAAGCAGAAGAGGAGTGATATAATGAAATACACCAAACCAAATGCCTTTTATTGGAGCTTACAGCACCAGATATGACAGGACAGTTAACGTTTTCTTCAAACTGGTCGGTCCAAAAAATTCACCAGCTCCTTTAACAACCATCTCGCATTTTAGAACAGACCAGCCCTCTGAGTAACGATTATTTCTGTGTCAGAATAGCTGCTAGATGTGTCTCGCTGACCAACAATGGCCAATTTAGTTCCTCAATTTAGCGTTCAGATGGTGGTATTCATTTGCTACCTTGGTGCCAAGGCTCCTTATCACAAATTGCTTGACAACAGTGTAATTAGGAGCTAATCCTTAGTTTAGTGTTGTCCTTTATCGTTCCGTGATAAATGACTCAACTAAAATAACTCACTCAACTCCACTAAACGGATCAATAAACACACACCAGTCACCGTTCTGGATCTCATAGCCCTTCTGCCTCCTGATTGGTCGCTTACCTGGAGTGAGCTTGCAGTGATTGGGTAGCTCGTCTATGCCTTCTTTTAGCAGAACAGGGATGATGACGTCGTAATTGGGCATCTCGCTGGACGGGAGAGCATGGAGATTGAGTGGGAGATGAAGCGCGGCATTTGGGAAGAAAATAAGAAAAAAAAAAATCGATATCATCCAAAATGGAAGTGAGGAGAATGAGTAAGGCAGAATGAGGGATGGGGTTTGAGGGGGGATGAGGCATTGTAGTGGCGCAGAGGAGAGACTATAAAGTGAAAGGAGATGGTTTTGTTTAGGCTTGGGTTACCAGTAAGTCTGTTTGAGAATGAGACTCTTCTCTTCGATCCAGGCCCGCCTGCTCTCAGTGCTCATACCCTTCCCTGCGTCGATCACAGCGGGAGGGAAACCTATAAAGGAGAAGAAGAAAAAAAGCATTTCAAAGAGATATGTGTAAGTGCCAACATTTACTGGATGAAAGTTCAGAGGCACTTTAAAGGCCCAGGAATACACAAGACTTACAGGCACGCAATTCCTTGTGTACAGCTGCACGTCAGTGTTTTCAAACCAGTGTGCAATATTCTTCAATTCAATTTTTAACTACTTCATTTATCTATTTATTTATTCACTTATTCTCATCATGTGAAATGTATAGATGAAGGTGAGGAGAGAATGTGTTGCTTTCTTTGGTTTAACTAGCGGCACATTACAGGTGAAGCACTCTGAATTTCATTGTACGTTTTTAATGATGCAATGACAATAAAGGCATTCTATTCTTTTTCTAATTGCAGTCCCACTGTGGTTAAAAGGGTTGAGATAATATTGAAGAGTGAAGAAAATTAAACATTTTGTTTCCCAATTCAACATTAATATTTACGATAAATTGAAAATATGACTGAAGACTAATTTATCTAAATTAATTATTCACTGTAAAGATCCACTTCAGCGCTACAAGCTATTTGCTCTGAGTTGACCTGCGTGATTAAATAATGGTTGAATAAATTAAACACTAAATGTTAAGAAAAACATTTCCAGAGCAGACCACAGATCAATACAAAGCCTCTGGTCTAATTGACTTTTATTAAAGCATACCTCCAGTCACTGGAAAGCCACAAACACTAATAAGTCAGGAATTAATTCATTGGTGAGAGCAGGTCGGATCAGTGCTGACGGCAGGCGGTCAAAACCTCCTCCAGAAAGTCATGAAATCAGCATATTGGTGATGCGTCAATTTCATACCTGATCACATACCTAAAGATTGCCATTTTTGATAAGGCGATCACGGATGGCTTGTATCATGTGGACGCGCCGACAGTTTTGTTGTCATTACTTAGAATTCCTCATGGGTGAGACAGAAACTACGCACTATACTGTAGCTTTAACAAGTTGTCGAAATTAAAGTTATGGTTACTTGCTCTAACGCCCCATGTGCCTCTCCTTTAGGCCGGTTACACACTGGATGCGTTGCGCGAGCGTGTCAGCTGAGTGGCGTGTCAGTTTATATTTTGGCTCCCATGTTAACAGGTTAGAGCTTTCACACTTACCCACATATTAATAAATGACATGTTGATGTTTGAAAGTCTCTAGGTTTTGATATAAATGTAATAAAAAAATTAATTGATTTTCTAATATTGCACCTGTCAATACAGAACAAAATATTCTGTAGCCTATTTTGCCGTCAATACTGCAGACGTTGTCTTTGCTGTAATCAAATCAGTATATATTTAACATGGTATTTCATTTTATCAATGGGAAACATACATGTGTCCAGACAAGGCTAGCAGCAGCAGCGCCGCATCAGACACGTTTCTGGTGTGTAAAGACACAGAAAAATCCACGTAGTTGACACTCAACAGAAACGCCACGCTCACAGTGTGTAACCGGCCTAAGTGGGACAACCAGAACTTCTATCAAGTAAACTGGGTGAAACACCAGCTTCTCCAGAGATGGGGACAAAATCCACACTAATATGAGGTTTCAGCAGTCTGAGTGTTTCAGCAGTCTGAGTTTCACAAATCAAGTTTGTTGTCTTTTTAGTACAAAGTTCCCTCTTTGTGGTTTTACTGGACAGGGTTTGTGGAACATGTGTACGTTCAAACGTTGTTTTAGTCGTGCAACAGAAAACTCAGATTGGACAGAGAGTCTAGCTAGCTGTCTGGATTTACCCTGCAGAGATCTGAGGAGCAGTTAACCATAGTCCTCAGAAATCCACCGGAGGTTAGAATGCTAACACAAAGAAAGAGAAAGGTAACGGATATCTGGTCGAAATGAGGGCGTAATTTCCGGCAGCACCTGAACAATCCCAGAAATGTAATGTCGTCGATATAGACTACTTCTCCATAGTCAGTGTGTTAGCTACAGTAGATGGCGGTCTGCATGCCCCCAGTTTGGGGAAGCAGACAGGAGTACTGACACAGAAGCTAAGCAATGTCCTGCTGTGGAAGGGGGCAGCAGCTAAACACCTAGCCACCTAAAAGAAGGCCCACCTCAATCAAAATCACTATCAGTTTAGGTCTACGCTATATTTATAATATTTTCACCACATTATCTTGTCGTCAGACAGCCCTTCCCGAAGGGGAACTGAAGCCGTTATATCATTCTACTCTCTCTTAAAAGCCACCAGACTCCTTTAACAAAAACAGTAATTCTACCTCAAGGAACACGAGTTGCAGGTCTTACGCTGCCTCGATCCTTTAGTTTTTAATTGTGTGTCTCTGGTGAGTCCGAACTAACCCTTTAAGACTGACTTATAAAAATTGTGAACCTATCCCTTAAAATTCAAGATTACCTTGTCCAGGGGGGGTCAGGCACACAGCCTGGCTCAGTGCAGATAGGACACTCTGCTCAGCCAGGCCTATCCTCAGCTTCCCAGCCAGAGACCTTTTGATCAAAACCACAAGACCAACAGCTGTCAGGGCTGACGCTCGTTTTCCTGCTGCCTACGACAAATGCTACATACTTCAACGTACATACACAGAGTTAAGAAGGCACTGCGATATCTTTGTGTATATATACATACAGGTGTGTGTGCGTGCCTGTGGTCACACACGCAGCCAAGCCTGTCTATGTATGTGTGTGAGAGTGTAATTTTACCTGACTATATAGCGGGCCTCGGAAAAGCGGCATGCCACAAAGAGGCCTTTGATGATGTCGATTTTCTTATTCATGGCCTGAGGCAGACGGGAGGAAATTGAGATTCACAGAGGAAGAGTGAGAAGAGACAGAATGCAAAAAGGCTGAGGTCACCAGTGAGTACAAACTCCATGTTCAATCCAGAGTGTAAAAAATAAAGAGAAAAAGACCCAGCAGCTACGGGGATGAAAAAGGAACTAATTGCTTGGGAGATTCCAGCCAGGTGACGACTTATTCAAAGGCTGAACGATTACCCTCTTCCCTCTGAAGTAGACAAATGTACAAATAATTCCTAGTTCGATACACAATCACATTAACATTTCCTTTCTTTTCCCTCCCCCGACCACAATGCTGAGAGCCAAATAGAGTGAAAACAATATTTGCCCAGGACTGCTTTCCGCCTAATGAAAATGTTATTCTCTGGCTTACCGAGTTCCCACTCATGCTGGCAATTTCCTTCAATTTCCTGAACACGCCCCCTGCTGTCAGACTGGCTGGCTGAAACATCATGCGCTGGTTGCTACGGGAACTCTCGGCCACAAGGCCCAAATCACCTTTCTCCTGCGCCTCTGCCTTGATTTTGTCCAATTGTCGCCCTGGAAACAAGAGCGAGACGGTAAATAGCAGCAGCCTCTCTGGCTGATGAGCAGTTAGGCTGAGAATGCACAAGTAAGTGTTTGGTGTGTGTGCGTGTGTGTGTGTGTGTACCAGTTGCTTGAGCAACAGCTTTCATTAGCACCGTCTCTCCAACACCAAGCTCCATCCCCAGGTAGGCAGGACCGAGCTGGTTCAAACACAGGTACACACAGCACAACAGGTCATCTGGAAAAACAACGCACACACATTATTACACAGAACACATAAGCATGCACAGATACAACACACAAACTAAAGTACAGGCCTACAAAGAGAAGCACAGATGCACAAGTAAAAGCAACAACGCCACACACACCAAACTGCTACACTAAACCAAGGACATATGGGGAGACGCAACCAAACACATACAAAGACACACTCGCACACAACACATGGACATAGAGACACAGGAACACTCTCTCAGGACACCACCAAACACACACACACACACACACTCTGAAAAAAACATGGCCACAAAACCAGAACACCCACCCACCCCCACACACAGCCACACACACACACACAGCCACACACACACACACGATTCATCCTCCCACTATTATGTGCAACCTGGCTTCATCATCATCTCCTTGATAGAGTGGCTGGCAGCCAGCTGCCTGTGTAGCTACATCAGCGTGCATTATGGGAGAGATAAAATACTATTTACCTGGAGAGAGCAGCAGCACGGAGCGAAGCAGGTTCGACAGCGTCTCGATGTTTCTCAACCTGGGAAAGTGACAACAGGATTGCTTTGAGACAAGGAAGACGAATTAAACGAATTTTAAAGCCATCCTGTAAATACTGGGAGGCGGGAAATGAGATTTGTCTGGAGGTTTTAATCGGAAATGGAAGCTGGGGAGGCAGATGAACAGTTTAATTTAATTTATGGAACACTATACATCAATTGGAGTGGGTGGGAAAATAGTCATCACCGGGACGTTTGCAATTCAATATCCTCAAAAGGTAAAAAAGGAAGTCTGTAAAGGTGTTTTCAATTTGATGGCAAGAGACTTAAGTTACAAATCACAATTATGATTGTGGTTGGTAAGGTCAAGAATCACATCGATTTCCTTCAACAAAGAACTGTATTTCTTCTCAGTTTCTAGTTTCTTGCTCAAGAGTTGTTATATAAATCATCAGCCAAGTTTCTGGAGAATAAAAGCTGAAAACCCAAATTAAATGAAACCCAAGTGTGAAACAAGTTGTTAAAATACATTCCTGAGCATTCCTAGAAAGTGACCTAATTGTAAAAATGTCTTCATGTTCCCTGCCCTCCCCAGAAAATGAATGCAATTTCTTCACTTTCTCTGGCTGGAACATACTTGTCTAATTATATTGCAGAAATTCCCAGCAGGAAGCCTGAGTGGTAATTTTGTAAAAAAGAAAAAAATGCTTTGGTATATTCTATATCCTTTGAACATATTAGGGATCATGTTCTCCCAAATGGTGTTTACCTCATTCAGTAAGAAAAAAAAAGTAACCTTTTTCCTCCATATGGAGCTCTTACCTGCCAGAGTCCTCTTCAATCTTCTCAAAGGTGCGAGCCACCGCCAAGTACGGCACTCTGGAGAGTGATGAGCACATAGTTAGCAGGCGAAGCATTCACACCGACAGATTTTTAAATTCACAGCGTTTAACTGACTCAGCTGTTCAGAGCGGCTAGCAATTAGTGTAAGAGTAGAATGAGCTTTGATTGAGTGTCATCAGACCTCCATTAAAGCAACAGCAGGGAGGACACAGGTCAGAGCGGCCACGGCGGGAAAAGTGTCCTTACAATGACGTTTGATATGCAAAAAGAAATCTACAGAAGAGTTTTTACAAAAAAGCCTCCAAAGGAGACCTTTTCTGTAGATATTTGCTCAGATAAATCATGAGATTTAAATGTGTTTTATACATTCTGAAGCTGATGTTTTTTGTTGCAATATTAGAAAACGTTTATTCAATTACAGAAAAGCATTTATAAGTCAATTGAGTGACTTTTTCTGTGACTGACATAAAGTTTCAGTAAACTCACCAATCTGGTACTCTAAGCAGATTAAAACCCACACAAAACTAGAGCCGGGTACCGAACTCAATACGTTTTAGGCACCGACCGCATTACCTCCGTAGTATCGAGTATCAAAAAGTGCCTCGTCATTCAATACCTAGTCTCGCTGTGCCAGACCCTCCTCCACAGCGCTGCGATTAAAACCATCTTGGGTGGCGCCAAGCGCCGGACGGAGCCATGGTGCCTCTGCAAAATAGCCTCGGGAAGGAACTTGTTTTGGTGGAACATGTGTACGTTCAAATGTTGTTTCACAGCTGGAACACACCGGGCGCGCAAGTGCCACGTAGCATAGATACGTGTCTGATCGTGCATATCTCTTTCTCTCTCTCCCTCCCTCTGATAATAGACAGGATGAGTGGGGGAAATTGTGGTAATTGTAGCCTATATGTGGCCGTGTGTGTGTGTGTGCGCGTGTGTGTGTGTGTATATGTCACTCTCTCTGTCCGTACCACTCTGGTGTACTCTGAGAAGACAATTAAGGAGGAGGACAATATTTACTTCAGGCAAAAACATTTCTTATTCAGTGTTTATTGCAGTGTTTCTGCTCTTAAGTCACTTTTTTTTTTCTTTTTTTTTTTAAACAATTTTATCAGGATTTTTTATTTTTTATTTTTAACAGAATGAGCTGCAAATATGACTGACTTTTTTCCCATCGTTTGCTATAAACTGCAAAACAACAGATGCGTACCGTTTTTCAAAAGCACCACTGAAATATTAATTTATCTTAAATAACAATGAAATGAATGAAAATTCCAGATTAAGGAACGGCTTGATTATTTGCTATATGGGCAAATTTAAACGATTTATTTAAAATGTAATAACAATAAGGACAACTTGTTTAACCAGTCAATTGCTGTTAAGGGATACTTCACCGATTAGCATTAAGCGTTGTATCAGTAGAAACCCGGTAGTATTTTCGAATGACCATGCTTCCCTCCCTCATGTCCCCCTGAGACTAGATTTGTCTGTATTGTGGGTCTGAAAAAAAATAAAATAAAAGACTCCGATGACGCAAAAATCGTCATTTAGCGTCATTTTTGCCCAGAGTCTGTGGACTACAGCCAGCTAGTTCAGCATGTTTTCAACTCGCCCATAGGGGGTTGGACTGTCGTTTTTACCCGAAGCTTGCCGAAGTGAGTCGAGTGTCAGCCATCTTGGAGCTAAGCTACAGCTCTGGTGCAGAAATGGGGTGCTTTTATCCAACTACTGCTAACCGCTGGTGGAGTTTGTGACTGTTAGATGCCGACCATTCTACATTCCACGCAAATTCACAGCTGTGTTTATACTCTGCGTTGTAAGGCCACCAAGCGCTAATGCTACGAATGCATTAGCTGAACTTTATGGAGTCTAATTTGTGTGCACTAAATGTAGCCTGTTTCGTATGTCGTTTTTATATAATGTCGTTTTTATATATTTTAAATGTGTAACACCATTTGAGCCACGGTGAAACGTTGTTTCGTGTACATGGCTGAAATGACAATAAAACACATTTGAGTTGACTTGACTGTCTCACTGTCTATTATGTCTGTAAACGGTAGGCGTGGCTTGGGAGTGGACTCGTAGCAAAGCGACGCAAGTGCATTCTGGAAGTTGTTGTCTTTCATCCACATGAGCCAAAAATAAATTTTCTGGCTTTTCTCTGTCTAGAATGCACCAACTTCTAAAAACAAATTCACCTTTCAACTACATAAATGACCCAATTTAATACATATTCATCTTTCCAGCGGTGAAATATCCCTTTAAGGGGAAACACCCCAGGTGAATAAGGACATAAATTAAGTGATATCACCATAAAACTTCTCCAGTTGATTACTGACATTAAGACAAATATATTTTGTTTAACAAGTTTTCTGAAATTATGTTTAAATATAAAAATTATGCCTTATCTTACTAAATATGTGCTCATTTGCATACATTTCCAGAAAGAAAAAAAAAGAAAAAAGAAAAAATCTGAATTTTGGATTAAGCCAGATTCAAACTTGTTGAAGTCAAGAGTGGCCAGAGCTTTGTGAACCGTACTTAGGTGTTCTGATTTGACAAAGTGGGCAAGAAAGTTGGTGAAGACTTGCAGTTAATTGTCATACAGTTTATGGACGAGTGTATGGCTGCTGTTGGGGTTTAATTAACATGGCTTCATAAATTTTCCGGAGCCAGCCATTAGAGGCTTTGTAACCATTTTTATCATCATAATCAAATTCTCGTAATATATAAAACGGATGTCAACATTGCACATAGTTCTGAGGCTGTGGACGCTAGTATTAGCCCAGCCACATTATTCTGAGTCTGAACTGTAATGTTACACAGGGTGCGATTTGTGAATGCACAACAAAACAAAACATGCAAGAATGAAATCCCTCTTTCAATACCATGGATATGGTGCCACTCGGCACAACATGGTGTCAACATAAATACAGCGCTCTCAAACGAGAGAGCGGAGTTCACTTTGCGGCGAAAATACATTCACCCAGGAAACGCTTCTTCGTTCCTCAGGAGTGTTTAAATCCAAACCACAATCTTTTTTTCTAACCTTAATTAGTATCGCCTCATGACGCTCACTTTTTCTGCCGCTGGTAACCGACATCCCGGAGCTCAGTACTGGTTAAATACAACCAGCAACTGCCGCTCGGATTTTTTCGTATTACGAACTTTATTTGGAAGATTACCGTTACTTTAGCAACTAGTTACCTAATGTTACGTTAGTTAAACAGCATATTACACTGTAATGCCAGCAAACAAGACTGACCTCAAAAGTAGTGTTCATTGCCATAGTAGAAAATCGATTCAAAGTTCAACTTGGAATGAAAGGTTGAAAATTTCGAGGGAATGAGAAGACGATGGAAACGGCGTTGACATCCTGAGGCTGACTGGCTCATCAGGGTCAGAGAGCCAATAAGCACGCAGCATGCTTTTACCAAGATCTAATAATGATTGGGATTGGCTGTCTAATGGTACACGTCGTAGAGGCATGCAGGAAAAACTCTACGTTACACAGAGAGACAGGGCTCATATGTGTGTGTTGTTGCGTTTAGAGAGGCTTGACTACAGCGTGCGTCACATAGGCGTAAAGGAGCTGAAAAATGAAAAAAATGTAATGTTGTATATTCTCTACCAAGCTCTAATAACGACTGGGAGAGAGAGACATGTCGTAGAGACATGCAGGAAAACCCTACATTAAACAGAGACAGGGAAAAATTCATAAAAAGATTTGTGCCATAATGTGTAATGTTATTTCTTTTTTTTTTTTCTTTTTCTTTTTAATGGATATTATAGAAATTAGTATCGAAAAAAAAGTATCTTTCAGAAACTGGTATCGAAGATTTTTGAATGATACCCAGCCCTACACACAACACATCAGTGTTCACAGCGGCTGACCCGAGTTTAAGCAGCTTGACTTGCACCATTGATGCATAATTCCATGATTTTCAATGACTTTCCATTACCAAGTCAGAGCACTTCCCTGGTCTGAAAATTTTATATTTCTTCTGAATTTAGCTTAAAATGTTTGACTCTGGAAGGCTGCACAGAGACAGGCAGGCTGGTTTCTACTACAGTTAGGTTTGAAGGTGAGAAACCAAACACCAAACAGGGCGTCCTCTAGGATTCTGTATTTATGTGAGGATTCTTCACTACACGATGAAAATGCAAATTCTTTCAAAACATTAAGTTAAAAACTTTATTATCCAAGCAAAATACGTTTTTTTAATAACAGTTGAGTGTTTTCGGTAAACAGCAGAAATATGCAAAATGTGTAGAAAATAAACAATTAGTGGATTAACCGATTAGTCAATCGACAGAAAATGAATTGGCAACTATTTTAATGATTAATTGTTTAACTAACTTAAGATAAAATACCAATCGTTCTCGGGTTCCAGATTCTCAGTTGTGAGAATTTGCTGCTTTTCTTTATTTCTTGCGATAGCAAACTGTCTCTTTTTGGGTTACGGACTGTTGGTCGGACAAAACAAGCAATCTTAAGACGTGACCATGGACTTTAAGAAATTGTGAGGTACATATTTTCAGCTATTTTCTTACACTTTATAGATCAAACAATCAATTTGCAGCTCTAGAAATAAGTAATAAATATGTATGGAACATTCCTGTAAAGTAACCTCTTTACTTAACATCCTCACACACTCCCCGAAATCTGCTAATCCTGCAAAATATCACAGCCACTGGGAACCATAGGTTGGTTGGTAAAATATATTTGAGACTATTTCTGCATCCTGGTCGTTAAGGTGAGTGTAGGCTGAGAAAGGCCACGATCAGACAGCTGTGTGTTTGCAGGTTTGCAAAACGCTATTATTATGACTGGGTACCAAAATTAATAACTTTATAGGCACCGAAAAAATTTCCTCCATGGTATCGAAGAATGCCTCGTCACTCAATACCCAATTTCAACACCTAAGGAGTACATCTCATCAGGGTCAGTGAGCCAATAAGCTTCCAGCATGCTTCTGCCAAGATCTAATAATGCTGCTGATTGGCTGTCTAACGTTACACGTTGTAGAGGCATGCAGGTTACACAGAGAGACGGGGCTCGTGTGTGTGTGTGTGTGTGTGTGTGTGTGTGTGTGTGTGTGTGTGTGTGTGTGTGTGTGTGTGTGTGTGTGTGTGTGTGTGTGTGTTGTGGCGTTTAGAGAGGCTTGACTACAGCGTGCGTCACATAGGTGTAAAGGAGATGAAAAATGAAGAAAAAAAAAACAGTGATTTGTAATGTTGTAGATTCTTTTTGTTAAAATGGATTTTATAAAATTGGTATTGCAAAAAGTATTATTTAGGAACCAGTATCACTTTCACTGTATCAAACCTTTTTGAACGATATCTAGCCCTACTGATCAGACAGAGCGATGCTAGTTTTGTCTTAGCATCGCACCGGAAAGGGGACAAGAATTAGCATGACCACCCGGGTGTCATGTTTCCATCACTGCCGATAAACTACCCATGACTACTACTAGTAATTTGTCCCGGAAATTAATGCAGATTTTAACTTTTCCCACAAACAACAAATGCCATATAAAATAACAAAAACTGCCGGTGCAACACAGAGGTCTTCTTACTTGATGGTTTTATTTCTTAAGGTGCGTAACAGTGACTAACGTTTCGATGTAGGTTACATCTTCATCATTTGCCATATGTTAGTGGGTGTTAGTGGATTGTTGTAGTCAGTGGGAAAGGGGCTCAAGAGTGGGCTGGACTTACTTTTGGCCCTGCTTCCAGCAGGCATGGTCCACAGGATGGTATTTGGGCCTGGACGGATCGTAGTCCGTTTGTCCGGAGGTCGACTCACTGAGGAAGAACACAGCGAGAAACAGAGCTAATTAAGAGTCTGACTGAATGATGGAGACAGCGGTTATAGTCACTGAAAAAAACATCTCTGATCACTTTGGAGACAGAAAGTCATGCACACTATTATCATAACAAGGAGATAGATACTTTGAAATGTAATGAGTGTTTTGGGAGAAAGCTTCACTAGTTATAACTACTACAGTAAAGAAGAAAAATATCAGTACCTATTAGGAATTATAGAAAAGCGTTTACTACGTCAGCAAGGTTATATAATTATTTATTCTTGCGGGGGGAAAAAAATTAGGATTGTCGAAAAAAGTTAAAGTTTTTAACTGCAGTACTTGCAAGATGTGTACAAGCGTTTCCTTTCCTCTCACAAGGTGCAAAACACTGGAGTCTAAAAATAATTGCCTGAAATCATTAAGAGGAGAGGCACTCTTGCTGTGAACTTTGTATGGTATGCATTGCCTATCACTCCTAACACTGTCGCACACAAGGCAGTGATAAAAAAATAAATAGGAGGATGAAAAACGTATTTCCTCCCTTCTAGTCGTCTAGAGCTAAAAATAGTTTGTAGCCGTTATAGTTATCATGACCTCAAAGTGACAAAGCAGCAATACACTGCTTCTGCTGCTGGTTTATTTACATTTAATAAGACTCAAATAAAAAGGTATGATAATAACAATAATAATAATTTTAATGAATACAGAAACGGATCAGCTTAAAGCACTTAAGGGAGCATCCTTTAGGAGAGGCTAAAAAAAAAAAAAAAAAGCTAATTTTTTTTTATAACTGCATCCAAATACAGACAACGATGAACAATCACTTGATATGGGCAGAGCAGAAGATTTTGAGAAAATGTGACATTACTGACTTTTTTTTTTTTAAACTCGTTTTTTTTTTACGTGATTTTATTACTGATTTATTGGTTTTACAACATGAAAAACATGCTATTGTGCCTTTTGTTTTGTAAAATCCAGGATGTTTTCATTGTTCTGATATAACAACATGTATTTTGCTTTATATTTGTCTTGTGTTGGACCCCAGGAAGAATAATCTTCACTACGGTGATGACTAATGGGGATCCTTAATAAACAATAAAAAGGCCTGACCACAGAGTGTTAAGAAAACTTTTCCATGGCCTCATTTAAAAGAAATAAAAAACACGCCTATCTGTCAATACCCTGATAACCAATGTTTGACGGACACTGTCCAGATTAAGAATGATTTCAAGATGACGGATTAGTGGTTTAAATAATTTTTAAAAACAGGCAGAATTTTGGCTACATTGGCTGTGGATTAACTTTCAGCTTGAGATGGAGACACAGCGCCTTGTTAACTGGCTGTCTGTTGGACAATTGAATGGATTAGGCGCTTCTTTTAATATTACTGGAGTATAATTTCACACGTTGTGGATAAAACTGCAGTCTTGACTGAGACGGTACTGTAATTTAAATTAAACTATGGTTTGCACTTCACACAGCCACCTGAAGCTCCAGTCTTTTTTCTTTTTCCTTTCTTCCTGCTTTCCTTACAAATTAAAGTACAAAGTTTTTCTGCTTTTCTCGGTTTGTCAGCCTTGTTGTACATGGTCATCTTGCTTTAATTTCAACTAAACCGGAATTGTCAATGGACAAAATCGCTAAGGTGTTAACATTCAGTGTGAGCAGCCACAGTGTGAGCAGCCACAGTGTGATCAGCCACAGTGCAGAAAGGCCAATTAAAAAGCCAAGTGTGAGCTAACACAACGTACAAGATTAATTTAAAAAAAGCACAAAAAAAACTAAATTGATCAAAAACATAACCTTCCTGGTGGAAGTAATTACTCAAAATAATCAAGTAGAATAAGGTAATAAGTAGGGGTGAAAGATTCACGTCGTATGTATTATATAATACAATTTTCAAAACTGATTAATTTCCCTAGAATCTTTATTTTTTATTTACCAATGATTCACCAATGAGTCACATTCACATTCTTCTTAGAACACATTTTTTAGCAACGTCTCATGATATATTGTCTCTAGAAGTTTATTATTCAACTTTTGCTTTTGTTAAATAAGGAAAAGAAAATCCCAATACTCAATACTTCTAGAATCGCAATAAATGAAAATCGCAATCCAAATCCAATCGGCACCCATGTATTGTGAAAGAATGGAATCGGTACAAAAGCATATGGTCCCAGCTCTAGTAATCAATAATGAAAACAACCGTCAATAGCACCTCCAGTGTCCTCTCCCTCCCTCTGCCACAGGCATGCATGTGCTTTACCAAAGAGGTCAGAGTTGGCTGAACAGTGCAACATGTGGTTGAGTTAAGAGTTCTGTTAAGACAGACGAGAATACAAACAGGCAGCTAAGGCCATGAGCGTAAATAAAAATAAAAAAAAAAATAAAAAAACTCAGATAGGGTAGGGCCTGACCCAGCCTGTCCTGAGCTGTCTGGAACTTCCTGTTGTGCTCGGACTCACCTTTTTGTGTCTTTACTGTCCTCTGCTGAGGGCTTCCTCTCTGCACTCGTCTTTTTCTCCCCTTCACTCTCCTCTGCTTTCTCCGTCTTCACTGCAGCTTTTCTTGGAGCTATTGAATAAAAGTAAAGCAATTTAATAAAAGAAGGTGAGGGTGGAGCAGGGGTTGGGGCAGCGAAATATTTCGCTTGTCTTTCCTAACTGATAAAAGCATAGAACATTTACGGACACTTTTCTTCTTTTTTGTGTGCAAGCACAGAGCTATGCAAATTCCTCCTCACCAAAGAAACTGCTGATGGGGGCTTTCTTGGGCGGCTCCTTATCTTTCTGCTCTTTTGCTTCTTTCTGCTTTCTCGCCGTTTGACTTTTTGGGCTCCCTTCTCCCTCTTGCGTGTCCTTTTCAACCGCCTCCTTCTTCTTGGCAGTGGCAGGCCTTTTCTCATCATCTGTCTTCTCCTTTGCTTCCTCTTCATTTTCCGCCCCCTCAGCTTTTTTTTCCTTCTCATCAGAGCTCGTTTGCTTCACCCGCTCCTCCTCCTTGGCCTTCTCTTCTTCCTCTCTCTTCTTCTTCTTCACCTCCTCCTCATCTGGGCTGTTAGCCACGGCCACTGCCTTTTCAACTCTCTCTTCCTTTGTGTCCTCGTCCATGGGTTTGTCTGTGTTCCCTGCACAGAGTGAGACAGAAAGGGAGTGGAGTCATTGAAGAGCTAAATGTCAGCAGGTTTACTGAGGGCGACCCAGCTTTTATTTCATTTTTTGCAACCCCGTGTTTGAAGATGGTTTTTCAAAACAACAGCCTTCTTCAATAAAATGCTGCAGGTTTTATTTTTGAGGTTTCCTTTTCACCCGAGAGTCGGGTAAGGGAGAAATGACTATTGACAAAGCTGTAGTGCCGAGTCTCAGCACACAGAGCTGGGGTCATGATATGGCTGGGCGAGGAGACGGACATCAAACTTTCATTTTCTCATCCGCAAGTTAAAATGACTGATGGACTCGACTGCCGAATTCAACAGTCCCTTTTGATACTTTACCAGCCAATTTATAAAATAAAAAAAAAATAAAAATAAAAAAAGAGGGGACGTTTTGTCTGCTGTGCTACTGCAACTTCTGCTACTTGGGCGGAGTGATTAGCGCAACACATGAAAAGCACCGTTGTTACTCTCTCAGGGTATATACAGAAATTCTGGAGATGAATTCAATACCTTTTAATACCATTTTTAATACCTTTTCAATAGGTTTTAAAACCAACACGCCATTGAGTTGCAGGTTTATACGGCAACACGTTTTCTAACCATTGAACAGAGTTTGAGATTTATAAAACTACACCCTAGGCCAATAGAACAATGCAGATAGGGAAAGTCAACAGAATCACTGACTTTGGCAACATCTTGCAACCCTAACCCATCTTGCATTTATTCCACCTTTAGAATAAAATTAATAGATGAAATAAAATTATAAATTAAAGCAGTTCAAAGAAACAAGCATTCACTGATGCCATTATAACCACTTAAAACTAAGTGAACCTTTTTCTGTATGTACAGACACGCAAATGAGTACACATAGAAAATATTCCATGAGGCAAGTGAAATACAAGGAAACAGACATACATATAGACAAGCAAACAAGCATTCACCGTTTGAACTTGTGATGCCATTCTAACCATTTGAAACTAAGGCTACGTTCAGACTGCAGGCCAAAGTGGCCCAAATCCGATTTTTTTGGGGTCAAGTGACCAGGTCAGGCTTCTTCAGAAGTAGTGTGAACACTCAAATCTAGCCCAGATCTAATTGTTTCAGATCAGATTCAGGCCACTTCCACATGTGTTCCTGAATCCGACCCAGATCAGATTTTTATTTGATGTGACTTTTACCTCAAAAACCCTCGCTGTGGCCACTCTCCCCGCTGGGAGGGGCGGGGCCCGCTGCTTCCAGTGCGGCTGTTAACCGGGGAGGACCTCAGTGTTCCCCAACCACGCGTCACATCGCCAGGGCGGGGATCGACTCACGTAAAAAGGTGATGTCGGCAACCCCCGAATCCGTCTGTAAAACACGGACCAAGGAGTTTAACGCTGCGCAGTCGGGGTCGCCCGTGCGTGTGCAATGAAAGTGAAAGCCGGCTCGCGCCGCCTGAGGTGGGATCCCGGTCCCTCGGGTCGGGCGCACCACCGCCCGAAGTCGCCGCACCGCCGGGAGGTAGAGCGTGTGTGGGGCCGGCTAGAGTGGTGGAGCGTCGTAGCGTCCTGAGCGTGCAAATTGGCCGCCGGTCACACAGACCTCTGTAGTGAATTTGCAGCCATAATCCCGCAAAGTTGTCTCGCTTTCTCTTCAGTCTTCTCCTCCTCAGCATCTGCGCATTAATGTTATGGCTGCCATTACACAAACATTTCAATAAAAATAAAATAAAAATAAATAAATAAAAGCGAAAATGCTGATTTCCTCCATAACCTCCCTAACTTTAGTGCAACAGCGTGCTGTGTCTGATGTCATTGTTAGTGTTCTTTTGCGCATGCGGGTCAGTTCAAAACCGCAACAGTTCACACTGGAATCTGATATAGGCCACATTTTAAAAGGTAATGTGAACAGCCAAACAAAAAAATCGGATCTGAGCAAAAAATATGAATCAGGCATTAAGACTTGCGGTGTGAACATAGCCTATGTGAACCTGCGATCTCATGGTAACTGCTTTTTCTTCCCCACTAGGGGTGCATACCGCTCAAAACCAACATGAAAAACGTAGCTAGTAATGTTTACTCAGCGTTTTGTTTTGTTGTTAAACTGTGTGTTAAATGAGCGGTGACGTTAATCACCGGTTTCAGGTAACGGCACCGTCTATTTGCTGGATGGTTTTAAGCTAACGGTCGGTAGCTAACATTAGCAGATAAGCGGCAGCGACGTTATTTTTCATATTTTGGCACAATCAGTGTTTCTGACTGTAGTAGTAGTGGTCATTGTGACTGAAAGTGTGATGTGAGATGCTAAAAAGAATCTACACGCCGTTTTAAGGTAACATCAATTTTGACTAGGGCTGCAGCTATCGATTATTTTAGTAATCGAATATTCTACCGATTATTCCATCGATTAATCGAGTAATCGGATAAGAAATACTTAGTAAGAAATACTTAGTAAACAGCAATAGTAAATATTTATTATTGCTGTTTACTAAAAAAAAGGAAACCTGTCGCTTGTATATATACAAAAGACTGGTTTCCTTCTTTAGAAAAAGCTAAATTTTGTATTGCCAAATTCCAAGAGACCTTTAAAAGAAATACATTACAATAGTACATTTTTGGTGGCCCAAATGTTAATATTTTTCACCCAATTCCCCTTCTTGCCTCTGGCTCTTTGCACTGGATATGCAAAAGAGCTGTTCACTGACCAGAGGGTTTACAGCAGGGCTACTCAACTACACTGTTCTGGGGGGGCACATTTTCAGAAGCCTCACATACGTGAGGAGCATAGATATATCTATGGTGAGGAGAAAGAATAAAGAATGCATGATGACGCGTCATTCACGTGCATATTAAGTAGCCATGCTGGAGGGAGCCGGTTTGTCTCCGGCAGCAGCTACATTTCCAAAGATTAGAAGCAAACTAATAAAAAGTTACACTACAAACCGACAGCTTTCGTTTTAGCTTGGTAAAACATCGCTATTAGCAGAGTAGCATGTTGTAGGCTAGTTGTGTAAAACATCGCTATTAGTAAAATAGCATGCTGCAGGCTAGTTGTGTAAACAGCGTGCGGGACGCAGCAGACGCTAGCTACCTTGTGTCGGGTTGGCTCCGTGGAATGGATGAGTACACTGGAGGTTTGTTACAGAGGTGATGTAGCAGCATGTTTGCAGCTTAAAATGATCCCAAACTTTCTGTCGTTTTCTCTTGCCTGTCTCTCCCTTTTAGACCATCGCTATTTTCGTCTTCCTTCATTTGTAATATGGGCCGTCAGTCTTGTGTCCGCAGAAGCGCAAAACTCTTGTGCGCTAGTAATAATCCTCCGTGCGGAAACACAGTGAGCCGTACAACCTTAATTACATTGATTTAACGAAGCTTCGAGGCAAAGAATTTTGCTTCAAGGATTTTTTGTAATCGAATTATTCGAGTTATTCGAAGAATCGTTGCAGCCCTAATTTTGACGTTCAACACCCCCACTGCTGAAAACCATTCTAGAGGAAACACTGTCAACCATCATAGCATCTACATCGAGAGCTAGGAGTACATAGATTTTTTCAGAACTTGTTCAAATAAATTATTTACATAAAAGCAATGACACTTCCACACTGTTAAGAGAATGCACAAAACCATTTCAGTGTCTACTGATACCCATATAACTGTGGCAGACAAGCAAAGTAGTCGCAGTACGGTACCTGGGATGTGCCAATCTGGGGAGTGAATGTGATGAAACTGCTATGTGGATTTAAAAGAGTAAAAATATTTTAAATTTGTTAACAATGCCTGCGTTGTATATCCAAATTCTTGTGTGCATCACTGGACTTTTTCCTGGGAAGGTAAAGAGCGCATTTATGCTAGAGAACCTCTGAATGCTTTGTTTATCTACAACTGCAGGTACATTAAGCTGGTGCCTTGCAATACAGTGCTGACAGACACTGTGGCCACTTATCCACTATACAACACCATGCAGACTTTGGACCCACAACATACAGTGTTTCCTTTAGGATTTTTTTTAGCAGTGGGGGCAGGTCTGAACTCCCCCCCTCCCCCCACCCTTCCAATGAAACGGAACTGACACTTTGCTGCAACAAGAGTTACTATATAGGCCAACTTTGATCTTGACATATAGGCTAAGCATTCTGTAGCAAATAACAATACACCCACTATCAATTACATTATCTTAATGCAGTGTAACTACTTCAGCATGTAAATAATGCACCTAAAATACTAACGTTCTCCGACATGCACTCTAACAATGCAGCCCTATTTCTGATACCGTGGGGGGCAGAAATGTTGCCGTGGGGGGCCGCCACGGTCAAATCAACAAAGAGGAAACACTGACATACGCTTTATACACACAGCGTATTACCTTGATATGAATGGCTGGGGGAGAATGTCCGTGTTGCGGTGATGAAGAAACTATGTTGTTGCAACATTTATGCCAAAGCTAGTACTGGCAAGAATTGTATTTGATATCGTAAAACAAAATGAGTTGTAATGGATTTTGTCACTTCTATAGTTTTTGTTTTATTTCAATTTTGAAAATAATATAAGAGCCATCATCGTTCATATATTAGACTGGGATGACTGTGGGAACAGTGTTACATTTCAATCAGATGTATTTGTCTACTTAATATCTATCTCTATATGTATTTATGTATGTATGTATATCTATCTGTAAGTGTGTGGTAGAGTGTATGTTAGAGTATTTATTACATAGCAAATGTTGTACACAAGCTTGTGCAATGACATTAAATCTATTCTTATACAAATGTGCAGTTCTTTATTTCCAAATAGTCTAATAATCATGCTGAATAATGCATTATTGATTGCATTTGTGCAACTTCCCAACTTTGAAAAGTCTCCAGTTAATTTTCCATTCTGACCAAGACTTTTCAGACTCACAGCAGAAGTGAAGGCGTACCTGTGCCGCTGGCGCTGTTCTCCACACGGGCGCGTTTGTTTTGCTGACCCTGCTCCTCCTTGGCCTCTGCTTCGTCTTTCTGACTCTCACTGCCGCTCCTGCTCTCATCCAGCTTCCTCTTGGGGAACATCTTCCTCGCTGCACACGGGAGTACGGGCGTTCAATTAAAAAGGGAGGAGGAGGAAAAAAGAAAAACAGTGAGAGGCATCCTTACTGAAATGATGTCGTGATCAAACAGAAAGAGGATGTGAAGATGAAAACAGGACAAGTCTACTCTCGTACTGCGGATGTAGGGCAAAAAAAAAAAAAAAGAAGAGAATCACAGATAGGTACTTTCATAATGAAAACACTAATTCCATCCTGAAAGATATTATGCAGCACAGCATAGGGTTTCAGTGTAATTTCCCTCTCTAATTTTATGCAGCAGTGGTGCTTGAGGGTATATTTTAGTTTTGGTTCTGCATGCGCCTCTGTTTTGGTCCTTGGTAGGGTTCTAGGCACAGGTAGCACCGCTGATGGTTTTCTTCTAGATATATTATAATGAAAGCATTAACCCAGGACATTAAGAATGCAATTGCAGGTCAAATTAGCGTTATTTTAGTGATGTTTTTTCCTCCAGTGGTGATGGTGGCGGGGCTCTTACTGTGGCAACGCAACACGCAGTCATCTAACAGACACAAAGAGAATGGCAAGATAATGAGCCGCTTCCCTGCTGCAAAAGTAGGATGAAGGAAACAAAGTGAGAGCGGAGGTGCTTCCCAAATGAAAACAAGCTGCATTACTAGAAATCTGTGTAGCTCCAAGTAGCTAAAATTCTCTATTCAGAATCCTACATTTGACATGAAAAAGTACAGCGAGTACAAAGCCCCACTTAAAAGCACTTGGTCGATCTATTTATGTTCAATGAAGTCAGTTACACATACAGCTTATTTAAAATTCACCGATAATGAACATGTATGGCAGAGAAAAAACAGCAGCAACGCTCTTCTCTTGCACATGTGAAATGTTGGAGCGATAATGCATAATAATCACTTCTTTTTTTTTCCAGAAAGTTACCAAAAGCCTGCAAGCTAGAAAGGAACCAAATAAAGATTGACTATCAGCTACAATAACAACAAGATATGCTCTGCTGGTTCCATTAAAGCCAAGTCAGCAGAAATGATACACCACAAGACAACGCAGCGATAATAACATTATCACAATGCAAGCACACACGGAAGAATAATGATATAGGCCTGTAGAGTGTGTACGCGTGGTTCAGCAGATGAGATAAATGAAAAATAATGCAACCCAATCTAGACTACTGGTTGTCAGTCTAAAGGGTTGAGGCCCTTCCAGAGAATCAAGAGATTAATGAAACAAGAGGGGGGGAAAAGTGCACTTAGCTGCTTTCTGGAGAAGAAACCTCTCATGCATTCAGTTTGTGATGAATGTCTTGTTTTCCCTCATTGTGAAATAATGAGTATTTTGGAGCCATTAGACTCCTGCTAATAAGTAATCAAGTAAAACAGCTCGAGGCAGAAGAACTATCAATCCTCGGCTGGTGTCAAAGTTCGAAAAATGCTGCAATTTTGGAGACACCACACCACAGATTTAGAGTAAGCCTAGAGTGGGGAAAAACAAACGAAAAAACAAGTAGATCAAATGGGATCAGATACTGACCAGTCTTGCGTTTAACGATGCCAGAGGGGGAGATGGAGTTTGGGGTGCCGGGGGTCCCGGGTGAAGCCGAAGAAGCTGGGGTGGCTGGAGTAGCGGGAGTTACAGGGGTGGCCGGGGCAGGTGGAGGAGACAGGGGGGTGGGAACTGCCGTAAAGACAGCATCCTTCTGAAAAACACAAGCAGTGTTGGTAATGGTGTTGAGAATCATTGTAAAGAGAGGCAGCAGAAACAAAGGCTCAAATGGCTAGAATTACTGCATCCTTTTTTTTAAATTACATTAACATCTTGACTATTTTCATCTTGAGCGGACATCAAAATCCCAGGAACCGACAATGACAGCTGTCCAAAACAAGAAGGCCTGGATCACTGTGGACGGCTTGTATCACCCACCCTCAGTGTGGCAAGAATATTCATATTAAAAAGGTCCACTATGTAATATTTTTACTGTAATAAATCCAAAAATGACCCCAATGTGTCATCAGATATTTAGGAAACATGCTAAGTTGAAATACTATCTTTTCTGACACCAATGCTAATGCCAGTATTTTTTCCTTTTGAAATTTTGAAAAATTCTGTTGGCTTTTTGGCCTGTGTGTTGTTATCAACTGCCCAGTTTGACAGCCAGGCCGGGTTGCCAGATATACCTGTAAAAAACATAAACCCAGCGCACTACAGCTGTAACGTTAGTACAGCCATGAAAGCAGCAAACAAACAAACAGGCTCAACGACGATAAATTCTACCCAACCTAAAAAAAAAAAAAAAAAACTACATGTTTCTAAGAGTTGCGTGACCAGAGACAAAACAAACCCCGTGTAAATATTGGAGATGTATTTGAAAGATGGAGACAGCTTAGAGCCCAAAAGGACGCAGAGTTGGCTTATTTCCTCCTGAACAGGTAAGCATTAGCTTCAGACTTATTTATCACGGCTACAAGGGACGGGCATTTTACGTCATTTCAACATTCGTGTACTCACATTGAATTATATAGCTGAGTGAGTACCCGAGTTGGTTACTCACAAAAACAAATTGAGACACAGCCAGTAAAGGGATCCCGACTGGTCCTGGCTAACGCTGCCATGCTAACCCTGCTAACTGCTAATGTTACAGAAGGACCAGGCGTGGGCGTAGCCGACAACGGTGAGTTATAGCTGTAAACCGGGAAGCCAATAAAGTGTGTTCAGTCGGGTGGAGAGGACGGCAAGGTAGTGGCATTTTTAGCGATTCCTACCGTAATTCTAAGCCGAAGGAGTGTGTCTGTCCGTCGGGTGGCGAGGACAGCGAGGTTGTGGTGTTTTTAGCGGTTCCTACAGTAATTTTAAGCCAAAAAAGTGTGTCTGTCAGTTGGGTACAGAGCTCCTCCGCTGTGCTGTGAAGTAATGTCTGGCTATGTGAGACAAGCGTCTAGCAACATTGTTGTGGATGCTGCGGTCTCAGCCTGGCAACCCCTGTGAACTTCAAGTATGGGGTGGAGGGGGCGGGGGAAGACGACTCTCTCCAGTATTTTTAATTTGTACTGCAGTAACTACTTTAAACACTAGCTGTTAGTATTACATATTGCACCTTTAAATGTGCTGTAAAAAAACGAAAAACTAAATTCATACGTTTAGGGACTTAAAAGGAATACGCCACCGTTTGTTGGGTCACTTTTACTCACGACATGCTAATCGGCAACAAAGGATTCCATTCATTACGCTAAGCTAGCGGCGCCGGACTAAGACAATGCATGCACTGATACAAAAATGCATTTGCCCACCTATATAAATATAGAGGGGACAGTGAATAACCCTTTTTCAACAAACGGTGGCGTATTCCTTTAAGAAAAGTCATACAATGGCCTGTCAACATTGAGCAGCTGAAAGCCAAACAGAAAATCTCAACAAAAGTATCTCAGCAAGTGTTGCAAAACAATACTGCAAACCCTGAAGGACACACACCTCCATCAGTGAGGAAACAAATCTGTTGTTCAGTGAAGCGCGTCGCTGAGAGAGGGCTGCTAGAAGAAAAGAAAACCAGAGGAGGCAGGGAACACTATAGCAGGCATGCTGGCAACCACTGCTAAAAGTCAGTACTGCACATCAAATGTCTCAATAGTTCCAAGTACTCATTGTTGTGGAGTTGTTCTTGCATAAACTAAAATCTCCACAATCCCTTGTATAAGCCCTTAACAACTATGCCGTACCACCTGAGCACCGTGGCAAAAGGCTGGTAATGTACACGTAGCTGGTATTCTAAGGGCTGCATGATATAAGGAAAATATGCGATATGTGATAACGTTGTTGAATATCACAATAATGATTATTACCTGTAATACATAAACAGATATAGTGTACTCGGTTCCACTGCTTTCAGTATTCTGCTAAAATACAATAAATTGCTTGGTGAATTTAAAAAAAATGAAAGGAAATAATTTCCAACATTCTTCTATTGAACAAATTGAACACTGAATTAAATATAAAAGGCACCGCTAAAGAAAGAATTATGGTTACATAGCAGTTTTCTGCTGATATGTTCTTTCAACCAACACAAAAAATGCGATGCATCGCAGCCTTTTGCGATGTGTTTATTGCGCCAGTTGATAAAGTTGTTCTTTATACCAGGTATCCCAACCAAAGAAAGCGAAAATTTGAGACTGACTCAGCTTTTGGATAAATGGAACCCGCATTACGTTGTGGTGGCCAATCATGTAGCCGTAGATCAGACTTGTTGGTGTGTTTTGAGACAGTGTGAGAGTCCCGTACAGGAAACATCACTGCCTCTACCGCTGCCACAAGAAACGCAAGCACTGAACTGTCCCGCTGCCTCTTTTCTTTATCTCTCAGTGAAATGAAGCTTCCTTCAAGTGTGGTCGGAAACTCGAGATCTATAAACGATCTGACAGAAAACTATATTTGTGAATTATAAACTTTAATTGTTCTACATTGGGGGGTTAACACAACAGGACGTCACACAAATGGTTTCAGTGACACTCCCATCGCCGCACAACCCTGCGTTAAATCGGCGGATCGCTGTTCCCTGGTCAGAGCTTTGTGACTAGCATCTAATGACTAGCAAGCACTTTCTTACCGCTGCTGCCCTACAGCATCTTCCTTGAACATACACTGCAGAAGCAAACACTTAATTGGAGGCACCAAGTGTTAAACGGCTTCTCGTCTCCACCAGTTTCATGCAGAGCGCCTGATTGGCTAGAACTCGTTTCATTGGTAGGTGGAAGTTCGATGATTGGATAAACCCAGCGCATCAAAAACAAATCCTATGTGAACTTTTTTATGTATTTATTTTTCTAAAATAGTCATACGCCAGAAATCCGGCACCAGGCCCGAGTACTTTAAGCCCTGCGTTAGTTAGAGCTGGTTCCTCTCATACGATTGGTAGGTGAAATCAATATCGAAAATATTAAACCGCATGCAAGTTCCCTTTTTTTTTTTTTTTTTTTTTTCTCCTTTCTTTTTTCTCACGGCTGCACGCCGGAGATCCGGCACGGTGCCGGAATACTTTAAGCCAGGGGTCTCAAACTCGCGGCCCGCGGGCCAATTGTGGCCCGTGGGACGATAGTTTGTGGCCCCCGCCTTAATATGAAAGTTTAATATTAGTGCAGCCCGCGAGTTTGATATGTATGGTACTTTACAGTGTTGTGTGCGGAGCTGAATGAACCTACCAATCACGGTGGGGTATATGGCTCTCGGGGGCGGGACATCGGCCGGGCTTGATGCAAGCAGAGAAACATTCCTCAATGAGTCAAAGTTACAGCAGCTTTGCCATGGAGTGTTTTCTTCTGTGCCTGGCTGGCTGCCTCGTTTCTATTGGGCACAGGCGGACATTCGCCCCAGCGCGCTGCATTCACAACACTTCACTTTTCTTAAGTTGCTGCCCAGCGCGACATGATGGATGGATGCATAGGATACATACATGCATACATACATGCATACAAAAGGGTTAAATTGGGCCGGGGCTCTCCGGGGCTCAGCCCCGAAACATAAGCCTGCTCGTTTGTCCGGATGTGCCTGCTTGCAGTCTAAATATGTCACAAAAAATTTGATGAAAGTGATGCTTTTGAAAACATGATATTTGAATGATGATGATACATGAATAAATGAATTGTTTTTGAAATGGCATGTCTATTTTGTGTCGGAGGAGCTGAGATGAGAACAATCAGAACACGGCAACAACCCTCCCAGAACTGCAGACAGTTCACCGCTGCGGGTCAACTACATAACGCCAAAGTGTCTACGTCGGTAGGATTAACAGATAAAATGCCTTCTCCTAAAGCTAAAAACCCTGTTCGCAGCGGTGGAAGCTCGGTGCTCAGCCGCTACGAGTTCATGTCGCTGACCAAGCCATGGGACCGGTCCTCGCTGTCGCATCTCCGCCAGTGGTAGGGCTCCAAGCCGGCCACGGCTCGCCTCCGAGCATCGGAGAGCCCCTCTCGGTACCGTGTGTGTGTGTGTGTGTGTGTGTGTGTGTGTGTGTGTGTGTGTGTGTGTGTGTGTGTGTGTGTGTGTGTGTGTGTAAGTAAAGAGAGAGAATGGGAGAAGAAGTTTGTGTGATGTGGACCTGGGGCCTGTTGCACAAAAGCAAGATAAGGCAGGGGGATCCTCCCACACCGCGCAGCGGACTCTAAAAGCGGACTTTTAGCATCAATAACGACGACAATGGCACCTGATCAAACGTCCTTTTTTTACCAAATGGGAGTGAGAATGTGTTGGAATGCCACAAAGCTTCTTAATCATTTTATTTTGGGGCTGTCACACAAAAAAAAACATGAATAATAACAGGCTACATTGTTTTACAGATATGCTTACAGTGTGTATTGAAGTCACTTCTTTTTCAAGTTTTTGTCCAGTCATGCTTGTTCTGTATGAACATTAATTGTAGAAAGATATTTAGAATTAGACAGCTTATGGAGATTTGTGCATATGGTTGTAAAACATATTCTCGCATGAATAAGCTATATGAATA
This sequence comes from Perca fluviatilis, assembly GCF_010015445.1. Lineage (NCBI taxonomy): Eukaryota > Metazoa > Chordata > Actinopteri > Perciformes > Percidae > Perca > Perca fluviatilis. The sequence goes on along the minus strand of NC_053122.1, from coordinate 31,954,305 downwards.
AGCTTTGAAATTAAGCCTAGTCCTTATAAATTTCCCAGGAACAAGAATACCCTCTGCTCACTTTTAAGGCGAAGTAGACTAAATAATAATACATTTCATTTATATAGTGCTTTACAGGCTACTCAAAGACACTTTACAGTAAAACCAGCACATTTAGCGCATAAAAACAGATACAGCAATAAAACCAACACATAAAACAAGCATATTAAAGCAATTAAAATGTGGAGTGACTAAGTAGATTTTTTTTAAATCCATACGTATTTAGTCGGTCCGCTATTGTCTGTTGGGCTTTTTTTTCCGTTTCATAACAGCCGTATTTCCCTTTTTGCATATTATATGTTTCACCTCCTCGTAAATTTCCATTAGAAGCTGCTGCTCAGCGGGTGAAACATATGCTGCACACGTCTTTTCCATTTCTGCATCAGTAAATCTGTGATCGATACCATGGTCTATTTAAGAAAGCCGTGAACGTGCACTTATCCCAGCTATCTACTCCTGGCTTGACATAGCTTCACCTACTTATCCTGGCTCAGCAAACGTGCAACCGATTAAGCCGCGATGAGTGGATCACACTAAGTCAAGCTGCGCTTTTTCACTTATCCTGGATTTCTTTATTCTACTTTTGTGCAACAGGCCCCAGGTCACCACAGACCCAAATCTTCTCAGCTGTTGCTACTGTCATGCTGCACTGTCTCTTCATGTGGCACATTATGTTTGGCACATTGTATGGGTCACTTCTTATATCATAACAAGGTAATACAGTGTGTAATCAAGTGATGACTGATTAACAGTAATGTAAATGCTAAATGCCCTAATACCTGTTTATACTACAACAATGCAGAGTATAGGACCTTAACCTTGCAGTTTTGACTCAAGACTCAAGACTCAATTTCTCCATTTCTTTGCACAAAACTCTCCAGAAAGTGCCATTTAACGGTTTAGTTTTCAATTCTTTTTCCCTGGGGGGTATACCCCCGGACCCCCGTAGAAAGAGCCCCCCCACATAACAAATCCCAATTTGTTAACCTGTATATAAGTGTGTGTGTGTGTGTGTGTGTGTGTGTGTGTGTATGTGTATGTGTATGTGTATATATATATATATATATATATATATATATATATATATATATATATATATATATATATATATATATTTATACACACACGTCAATGGCACTTACAGTGTTAATATGAGGTCTCTCTCTCTGACAAAATAAATCAAAGTGATGCGTACGTGGCGGGATAAAAGTTTGAGACCCCTGCTTTAAGCCCTGCAACCGTCTTGGGCGAGGCCAAGTGCTGGACAGAGCAACGGTGCCTCTGCAAAATAAGGGAGATGCAGTGAAAGACCATGATCGATTATTGCCTAATGATGTTGATTTTCCGGTCGCTGCTTTTATTGTTTTTACCTTTGCTTGTCTGCTGTGTTCAGACTCCATTATATTTAAGAAGTGTCTTTTTTAAGAGCAGGTACAATAAAAAGGGAAGTTCATATATATCTGACTGCTTGAATTTGTCGATGAAAACCATGTGTAGTAATATATAATAATACTGAAAACTTGACTCATCGTTAGAGGTGTTGAAATTAATCAAACAATCGATGCATCGGGATTAGGGTTGGGTACCGAAACTCTGTGCCAATAGGGAACCGGTGCCGATGTAAACGGTAGTAACGAGACCGAATAAGAACGAAAGTTTCGGTGCCTCATTTCGGTGCTTGACTTTACACTACACCTGACAGCATGTAACGTTAGCCTACCTTTAGCTAGCTGCAGCTGGATTAAACACCGGTAAAATGCTGACAGCTAACGTTAAACAGTGTAAAGTGTGACTGTATTTCACTGTGGAGGACTTCAACAGCGGGATGTAACAGTCTGCAATGCAGCGCAGCAGCAGCTGCCGTTGTCGCAATTCATAGATATACAGTATGTTTATATGGTCGGAATTAAACAACACAGACGGTGCGTTCACTTCGCGGCCGCTGCCGTTGTCGGAATTAACACAGACGGTGCGTTCACTTGCAGCTGCCGTTGTCGGAATTAAACAACACAGACGGTGCATTCACTTAAAACAGGTAGCCTCGTGGTGCATTCACAGTAATTGTAAAATACCCTTTTCCCATCTGGGGTTCAACAGCAATTTACTGGTGAAATAAGTTATTGTTATAGTTATTATTAAATCTTTAATTTTGACCATGGCCTTAGCAATAAACAAGTCACTGACTGTTTTTTACTACCCTTATTTTTTTTCTTCTTTTTTTTTTTTACTTTATTGAAAAGTACCGGTTCAGGCACCGGCACCATTTTAAAAGTATCGATTTAGCACCGGAATCAAAAAAAACGATACCCAACCCTAATCCGGATGCGGACATGGACGATGCTGCATCGATGCAGTGGCCCATCATAGTCGATTATAACGCAATGACGTCGCTCGTTAATTTTCCGGCCGCGGCATAAATATTCAAATAAAAATAACATTCTCAATAGCCTAACCCATTTCACTCACACACTCACCACACCACCCACACACACACACACACACACACACACACACACACACACACACACACACACACACACACACGAATAGTTAGTTTGGCGACAATCTAAGTGGAATAACGAAGCTGAAGCGGTGTAGCTACACTGCGGCACTTTTCTTGTCTAACAGCAGTGGTTTAGAACAAACGTTGTGCTAGTGTGCCTGGCTAAAGTTGGAGCTAACTGACTAGCTAAAGTTGGAGCTAAGGGCGGAGAGTTGCTGATTCGGAGGACGACGATTTTGGACTGGAGAGGACGACAGCGTGTTTCCCTGCTGTAGCTGGTGACTGGTTTTCGTGTTTGAGCTGTGTTTCTTGGACTAACAGCTAACTGTAAGTTGAATTTCTGTGCGTTTGCTTCACTGAAGATAACGTCCTGCTGCACGTCCACATGAGCTACCATCCGGTCCGCAACTTTTCTTTTTCTTTTTCCTCTCGGCGTGTGTGGGTATGTGTGGTTGGGTAGGTGTGTGTTAACACAGTGGTTGAATAGGGTTTGAGTAAGTTTTACATTGAAACTGCCGTAAGGAGGAATCATTTTGTGTAGCTGGAGTGTTTTAAGTGGAAACTGATAGAGAAACGGGTAAGGGGGTAGTTGTGTGTAATATCATTTGAAGAAATATTGCAGTTAGCATATTTGAAAGGTGTGATTTGTGTTTTTTTTTTTTTGTTATTCAATCTAACGGCTAAACATTATTTGTACATTTAAGTTATTGTTCAGTAAACAATACCTTTTTTGTTAGAGTTGTCTGGGGTCAGTTATTCCAATATAGCACAATAGATTTGCAGGTTAAAAGTAGGATGGTATATGACTAATCCAAAATAGGTAAACCTTCGTGGTAGCTACTTTAAAGAAATGAACCCAAACACCTCATCATTCCAGTCTGAAGTTACGTATTGCAGCTTGGGCATTGCACTTGATAATGCAAGTTTGTCAAGTCAAATATCCTATATGGCTTAAAGAGAAAAATGTTTTTGACGCATCATGATATCGAATCGTAATCGAATCAGGAGATCAGTGAAGATTCACACCTCTACTCATCGTGATATTGAATCGATTCAAATTGTTGACAGGATAATCGGAATCTAATTGAATCGTGAGACCAGTGAAGATTCACACCCCTAATGTGTACATTCAAAGGTTGTTTTAGTCGTGCAACAGAAAACTCAGATTGGACAGCTGTCTGGATTTACCCTGCAGAGATCTGAGGAGCAGTTAGTCCTAGACATCCACAGGAGTTTAAAATGCCAACGCAAAGACAAACGGAGGTTACGGACATCCGGGCTAAAAGGAGGGACATCCGGCGGAATTTCCAGCGGTACCGGAGCAATCCCGGAAGTGGAACATCGTGGATATAGACTAGGGTACGAAAAATAAAGTTTTACAATAAAAGAATCTTTCTGCTTGGATCTGGAAAACTTGTGATTAGGCCCTCCAAGTCTCCTTTATTCCTGATTATTGAGACCCAACCTCGAAAATGCTGTCCCCATGAAGTCCTCCATTTGTGATGGGCATTTTGAACATTTTCTTTTTATCGTTTTTACTGACCAACAATAAATCCCCCCAAAAAAAAAGAAAAAAAGAAACATGAATCACCGATGATCACAGTTGCTACGCTACATTTATCTGCTGGTGGAGGTGCTCCGTGTCCAACGCTACAAGAGTGCGTGTATTAGTACCTTGTCACAAAAAAGATATTCAATTACTGAAACCATGTATAAAGTGATGTGGGGTAGGTCATGCTGACAAACACCATGCATCCATCATAATCTCTTTCCTCAAAACAGCAAATAATGAATAATTGCTGACATATTACGCACTAAATGAGCGGGCCGGTTAGGAGGTGTTGATCAAAACAACAGGTGGTGGAGAGCCAGCCAAAGCCCATAATCAGGTCTTTTTCATTATGTGGTTTATTGACAAATTTATTCAACATGGTGATTCACCGTACAATTACTCTGTCTTTATGCGACAGTGTTTTTGCCACTAATGAATAAACAACAGGCCCTGATACGCCTACAGGAGCTCTAACAGTCCTATTAGATTCAGCTTGTGTGGGTACAATGAGATTAAGAACATGTGATGGGTTACACACTGGCAGGTTTCCATTCATGTACATGCGCATGCAGTATCATTTCAAAAAAAAGCTGGATGGAAATGTCAGAATTCGATCAAACTTTATATGCACACAAAAAAAAAAACTCGCTTGAAGAAAAAAAAAAATTTTGATTACAGAGAAGTAACTCTAATGTCCAAAATTTAGGAAATGTAAAGTGGCTTTTACCTTTTCAGTTTTACCAAGAGCTTCTTTGTCTCCATATCCCTTGGTGGCGACTTGCTCTTTAATGACCGGCGCGTCGTCATCATCGCTGTCCAGGATCTGACGGCTGCGTTTGGCAACTTTCTTGGTGACGGGTGAATCAGCCTTCTGAACACCGTTCTGCACCTTGAGAGGGCTTTTCACAGGTCTGAAGAGGAGCACACAAGAAATAAGTAAAGCCATAAGCTTCATTGATATGGTACCGTTTAGGGATAGACCAATTATCGGGCCGTTTTTTGGCAGTTTGCCGATTATCTGCATCGCCGTTTTATTTGCCTGATAACCGATAAAGTTGATGAATTAAAAAGTGCACTACTTTGGCTCGGCTACAGCTCTGTGTCTGTCCCTCTTCTTCTGTTTCACTCACCACTGAGTCTGACTTAATGTCCCGCCCACAACACTATCTGACTATCATTAATTTAATAATTGCTCAAAGCATTTAAACAAGGTTTTGGGTTGGAGTTTGTAACATTCCAAAATCTTAATTTAAAGAGGTTCATTTTCACTCACTGTAAATGCATATCGGTTCCAAAAATCAGTTATCGGTTTCATTAACTACTAATAATCGGTGTTGGTATCAGCTTTGAAAACCCAGTATCTAGTGTAGTAGTACAGTACCCTAGTAGCGTTCAAAAGCACAGCCACAACATTCTATAATATGTATTCTAGTAAGGATCAAGTCAATAGCAAGAGCAGTAGAATACAACAGAGTGTCAGACATATAAAATCACTGCTGAGTGAGTCATAAAAGAGGTCAAAGCAATGACGAAAAGACCATTACATAAAAGCAAGAGTATTAAAGAGGGTTTAAAGACATGCATTAAAGATGATACAGTCTGCAGATAATGAACACTATCATCAAAGCAGCTATGAGATGCGAAACAGAAGTCTCTTTTGATTCTAACTACTACGAAAAGTTGTACTAAGCAACGAAGGTCTAGGATTCAGAGATAATTGCCCATATTCAAGCTGTCAGTTGAAGTTTCAACATAAAAGTATGTTTGAAATTAAGCTGATGCACAGATATGGTTTACTGATGTATCAGAGATTAGGGCCTAACAAAATGAATTGTTTAGTTCCGGTTTCCGACCGACCCTGTCAATTAATGTGCGACCCAAATTTATTTTATGAGCTTGGGGAAGAAATTATACTAATTAAATAAATACACAAATAAAAAGTTTAAGGCGAACTATAATTACATTTTTGTACAGCACTCTTGCGATGCAAGATGCCCGTTTTCCTCCAGCAATGCTGGAAGGGGACCCGATGTCGCAGCAACGGCACTTAACGTTGCCGTGTCCAGTTTTACGGCAGCAGCAGCGTGAGGACGGCGCCTACGACCAGCCCTCACCGGACACGGTGGCCAGCTACAGCGCTACTGCGCCGCGGGGATCTTCAACACGTTAAACAGGGCAGATGAAACCACTCATGAACTATATGTTGCAGTTTAATGTTGTTCAAGAGGATGGCAACGTAGCAAGCAAACACGATCAAAAGAAAGGTAAACACCCTTTAGAGTGCTCTAACGTTACAGCAAGTCCCTGGGGCTCATTGGAGGTGGCTAACAGCAGTGAAGCTAATGACAACTTCACAACACAATTCATTTGGATACAAGCGTTGCATTATGGAAGATAGACGGGATTCTGAACAGCGATGCCCGCGCCACACACACACACACACACACACACACACACACACACACACACACACACACACACACACACACACACACACACACACACACACACACACACACACACACACACACACACACACACACACACACACACACACACACACACACACACACACACACACACACACACACGTTACTTCACGCAGCACATGTAACTGGCTGGAAACGATATCTACAGCTTATACATTATTTACTTCCGCTGGCGCAGATGAACTAACGCTACACTCGTTAACTGTAAGAAGCCTACAATAAACCCTCCATGATTAAAGAGTCAATATTTATCAATAACCACCTACCTGTTCTACAGGCAAATTTAAACATGTAGAAACCCATATTTCAGTCTGCTCTGCATGCGCTGTCCACTCTTGTCCACCGCGCTGTGCAAACAAAGCTCTACTCTGCAAATAGCGACTTTACAAACAAGCTAAAATGAAAGATGTCAGTTTGTAGTCTAACTGTTTCTTAGTTTGCAACGAATCTTGATTTTTGGACAAACTCTTGTAAACGTAGCTGCTATCTAAACGAACCATCCTCTCCGCTGGAGCGGTAAACCTGTGGCTGTATTATAAGACCAAAACAAATACATGTGGCTACTTAATATGCACGTGAATTACATGTTTTCAATTTATCAAGCGACAACTGTACATGTAGTAACAGGTAGGCTATGTTATGAAAATATTGAGTATCCATCGATACTGTAAAGGCAAAAAAAAATCCTACATATCCCTTGCTGCCACAGGGAAAAAAAATAAAAAATAAAATAAATTCCCTATCGACCCATCTGACAACAAACCGGAACCAAACAATTTTTTTTTTTTTTATGCCTAGTCTTCCCGCCCATATTGGCCATTCTGTTTGGGTACAATACAGGTATCTTTGAAGTAGAGCTGGGCGATATGTAGAAAATCAAATATCCTGATATTTTTGACCAAATACGTCGAGAAATGACTAACAGTGCCCGAGTAGCAGTGCTTCGGCTGCAGCCTACTTCCACCCAATATAGTCCCTAGTCAGTATCTGCCTAGGAAATTGTCTAGTCTTAAAGTGATGGTTCGGAGTAATTTCACCCTAGGGTCCTTTGCACCATGACCTCGAGCCAAACACCCCCCCAGAAGCTTTTTTCACCTGGGTCGAACATTGGGAGCGTTAGCGTAGAGTAGCGTTAGCCGCTGAATAGCTTAGCGCAGGGGCTAATGGATCCGAAGTGTCTCTTAACATTACCCCGCTAATAATGCCGAAATGATACCAAACGTCTACAGTAGTACAAATAGGTTATGCTCTCATAAAACGATGGATTGTAAAATTTGTAAGTACACCAGAAGTTTATGTAAATAACACTTGCCTGCTGGCTTCTGCTCTCTGCTGCTGCTGCTGCTGTTACTACCGGGCAGTAAGAGTGCTTAGGGACATCTACAAATTACAACACCGAAAAGAGATGCAACAAAAATATTTATTAATTTAATGATTAAATAAGGTAATGTCTCCAAACTTACCTCAATTATAACTTGTCTCCTGCTAGTTATTCTACAGCACTTACTTTAAAAAATAAGTTAAATTAAAAAATATTTTTGTTGCATCTCTTTTCGGTGTTGTAATTTGTAGATGTCCCTAAGCACTCGTCTTACAGCAGCAACAACAGCAGCAGAGAGCAGAAGCCAGCAGGCAAGTGTTATTTACATAACCTTCTGGTGTACTTACAAACTTTACAATCCATCGTTTTATGAGTGCATAACCTATATATACACTAGTGTAGACCTTTGGTATCATTTCGGGCATTATTAGTGGGGTAATGTTAAGAGACACTTCGGATCCATTAGCCTCTGCGCTAAGCTATTCAGCGGCTAACGCTACTCTACGCTAACTCTCCCAATGTTAGACCCAGGTGAAAAAAGCTTCTGGGGGGGTGTTTGGCTCGAGGTCATGGTGCAAAGGACCCTAGGGTGAAATTACTCCGAACCATCACTTTAATCTGCGTTGCTATTTGTACTTGTTGAAGTAACAAATAGCCACAAGAAGTAATTAGGTTTTGTTTTTGTTGTTGTTGGGTCACTTTTACTCACAACATGCCAACCGGCAACATAGGATTCCATTCACTACGCTAAGCTAAGCTAGTGGCAGGGCTGCCAGACTAAGACAATGCATGCACTGAGACGAAAATGCGTTTGCCCACATATATAAATATAGAAGAGACGGTGAATAACGCTATTTCAACAAACGGTGGCATATTCCTTTAAGAGAGAAATCCGTTTTATGACTGTGGTATAATCTGAAAGAGACTCGCACCAATAACACAAAAGCTGATTGGCTGCAATTTAATTTGCATGTTGGTGGTCGTAATACAGCAAATTATATTTGGACTAGCGAAATAAACAACTACAACACCACGGAATCAAACAAGAGAAATAATTTCAATGAGCATTAGAGGTAACTTTGCATAGACGTAGGAAAATTAATACCCTTTTTAAATTATGTAAGACCTAGAACACAATACTTCAGCGAAATGTAAGACTTCATAAGGCCTAAAATTTTGAAATTCTTTAGACTTTTTAAGACCCCGCAGTAACCCTGAATAGGTCAGAAATTGACTGCTTTGTTTACTGAATGTATTGCTATGATATTTTGATTTAAAGGGGTGATAGAATGATTATATAGGGTAATTCACACTGTTCCTTATGGTCTCCTAATGAGGTATGTAACATTGGTTGGGCTGAAAATGGCCTGGTTGATATTTTATTGGCCCTTATGCATCCCTGTATTTTGGCCCTATTTGTAACAAGAGCTTTTCTTCCAAATATGGTATGGTCATGAATATTTAGATGAGCTGCGCACTGATTAGTTGAGCGAATCCCCCATACACACACATTAGAGACGCGCGCTGATTGGTTGAGCGAATCCCCCATACACACACATTAGAGAAGCGACAGAATCTCATATTCCAAACACTGCAATGTTTCATTACCAAAATCACTTCTGAGACTTTTTTTAATGCGAGAAATCAACTATATAAAGCTCAAATATGGGCCATTTTACGAAAATTGATGGCTAATTGCAAATTTGGTAAGACATGTCGGACTTTATATATATATATATATATATATATATAATTAATTTCTTCACGCCACTTATATAACATCTACCCCAAGGTCTTACAAAGCTAACGTTGTGTTCGTTTTCAATGTAAGGCATTTTTATGAACGTCACTCGTTTTGTTAGGAGGAGCAGCTAGCTAGCTATATGTCCCATTCAATACAATGGGAAAAGATCACTGCTAGCTAGCTACACTTTCGGCATAACTATAGTAGCTATATTTACCGTTTGAATTTCGTCACGGCACTTATATCACAGCTATCCCAAGGTCTTACAAAGCCAATAGGCCAGGCGGCGAGGCAGCGACACAGGCAGCACCGGCCGCTGAACTCTTACACACAGTCGGACAAAAATTGCAATTAGACATAAATTTTCGTAAAATAGCCCATATTTGACCTATACATAGTTGATTTCTTGCATAAAAAAGTTTCAGATGTGAATTTTGTAATGGAATAGCAGAGATCTGCGCGACCTAGATTCAGAAGACTACCTGATCTCAGGTCAGTTGTGTAGCCTATGTAAATGTTGGGGCATCACCGTTCTCTTAATACATCCATGGGCGTGACAAAGGTACAGGTCTTGTGATGCTTACATAAGCTTCCAGCTTTGTTGAGATTTGCCCGTTTTCAGCGGCAGTTTCAAAACATGAGATTTTCATAGTAAAGGGGTGTCAATGGGATTTTGAGCTACTATGTATGTCCTATTTACCCACCGAACTGTCGTTATTCAACTATGACAAGGTAAAAATCGGTAAAGATTCTATCACCCCTTTAACAATGTTAGGCTTTTACAAAATGATACTATAACTTTGGTTAGTGTTTAAGTGTTCAGAGCAGACTGTTGTCTCACCATGTTATATTTTATTTACAGTTTGTCAAATGATATCAAAGACTCTACAACTAAAGATGGCACATTTCAAGCTGCGCCAATGGTATGAAATTGTATATAGCCTACACTTCCTGTCTTATGTGTGGGCGTTGCATCATTTGTAAGTGTAGTGAACGTTGTGCGGATAGATGAAGTTATATTTGCATCATTTAATCATATTTTCTTTTGCCAACATTAAATATTTACACATTTAAACTTGAAGCCATATCTAGCATGACAACATTTTTTTTAATCTGTGGCGTTTGTGAACCTTAGTTGATGATTAGCCTTGTGTCCTGATCTCACAAGAGTTTGTTGCAGAGACAGAAACAGGTCTTTCTCCTTATCTGTCCTTCTGAAAACAAATGGGGTGAAAGAATCGCTCATAATCTGTGTTCCCGTTCACTTCTTCCACTCACCTGACACAGATACGGGAAATGACCGAGTTGGGGCACCTCAGTTATTAATAAACATCCATGGTTCTAAACCCTCTCTGATAATGTCAATCAGATGTTGTAGTCTATGCGCATACACGTGCACCTATGGCAAAAGAGCCCCAATCCATATGTAACAATCCCCAAATCCCAATTTAACCCCTGGTAACAACCTCCTATTCTGTGATTTAAGAAAAAAAAAAAAAGGTTTTACTTTTTCACTGGTCCATCTGTGGATTTCTTCTGCATATCCTTGTCCTTGCACTTGGGCTGAAAGAAGGATCTGATGGAGGAGGAAGAGAACGGTTAACGTTAATGGTTTAAAGTAATACAGTCATTAAAACAGTATATTTTGCCGATGAAAGCTGATGTGTGTGTAACTTTAGGTTAGTGGGCTGGTAAGCTCAACGGTCAGAATTACGTTAACGTTAAGGGCGTAACTAGCTGATGGTCATCTGCTAACTTAGCAGACAAAAGTTAAAGTTAGCGAGTCTTATTTAGCTAACGTTACGTTAGCTTAGTGTTACGGTATTTTTGTCTGGATCTGCTCAAACCTTTCCTTCCGTCGTGTCAAAACAAATAAGCTAGCTAACGGTTAAGGTTCAGTATTAACGTTAAAGTTAGCACACACAGTAAAGTTACGTTATATGACAATAGTTGAGAGTATGGCGTTTCTGAATACCAAGTACGCAGATTGAGATATGTTTCCAATGTTGAGGCAAAAAGTGAATCCCATCAGACGTTGCAGACTAATGCATACTAATGCTAACTTAGTTAGCCCTAAAACACAGCTAATGTTACACCCCTGTAGGCATTTTTAGAACCCTTAACACAACTCACAATACACTTAACTAACGTTAGCTGATGTTAGGTTTAGTTAGTTAACGTTAACTGCAGTCACCAAGCCAAAGATCCTTCTCTGACCAAGCTAAGGCAACCACCAATAGCAGGCTAAATAGAAACAATTCCTAGTTATCAACGTTGTACTTACGCGATGCTCCGCTGCATGTTGTCTTCAAATTCGTCCTTCACCTAATAGATACTAGATTAAGACTAATGGTTAAATTAAAGCACAGGATCCAACATCCACATAAAAATACACCAACTAACTCCCGCGCTGCAGAATGACAAATATTCGGCGCCAAAGTGACATCCCAGCCAAAGATCGTCAAAAAGAAACGCAGAGTCACTCGTTAGCTAAAATCTGAGCCGTTTTCCGTTCTGCAAATTTGGTCATTTTGGATTTTGGTCTAGTCTTGCTAGACTTGGCACCGTGTAAAAAGGAAAAAGTAAACATGTAAGCCCTGACAAACAGTGAAACTGTGATACATACCATACCACCATTGTAATTCACTTATGTAAATGGTAAGGAAGTTCATTATGTTCAGGTGTCTTGATATTGTTTGCAATATTTAAAGATAACATATTGAATACAGAATGTGGTAAACAACAAAACAGCATAAATTAGCCTATGCGTCTAATTAGATGCAATTTAATAATCACATACAATTTAAAAAAAATCTAACCTGGTAAAACCTAAATTACAAAAACATATAATATTGTAATAACATGACAACGTTTATTTAAAATAAATACATAAACCATGTTAACCCATATATTATAGTTTTACCAGTAAACTGATATGGAATTAGGGTGCCGTAACAGAGTGATACATCTGATTTTTTAACACATCTCTGCTCTGACACTTTCCCGGGAAAAGCTGTGTTGTGAAAAATGTGTGGGATGCCCAGCCTGCTACTGCCCCCTACTGTGTCGGAGTGCAAACTGCAGACATCAGCGCCTGGTCCTGATGCTGCAAAGAAGACATGAAGGCTCCAGGGTTTCCCCCAGAAAAGTGGTTTTGCCCGGTTGCAAGTGTCTTTTTTTGACGAGGGCCCGGCTGGGGCCAGTCTCTTGATTGATGGCAGCATTAATGGAGAGCCCAATAGTTTCTGCGATAACAGAATCATGGATGGAATTGCGAAATTGAGAATTTAAAGGAACACGCCGACTTATTGGGACTTTAGTTTATTCACCGTATCCCCCCGAATTAGATACATACCCTACATACCGCCGTGCGTGTCGTAACTTTGTCTGACGCACCCACCGCCTTAGCACAGATCATACCTGTCAAGTTTTGGATTTAAAAATAAGGGAAATTTTCCGGCGCCCACCGCGACCAGTCCCACCCCCCCAACCAAGCTCCAGTATCCCTTACATTTTAAGACAGGTGTACAAGAAAGCTAAAATCACCACTTGATGCAGAATGCTGAAAACATTTACAATTTAAAACATTGCTTATCTTTACGTTTACATTTTATTTTCATTCCACACATTCTTTTAATTTCATGCTTATCTTTTACAGTTTTTCTTTTCATTTCACATAACTTTTCTTTACTCTTTTAGTGAGTTATTGTACAAATTTGTTGCAGACTTTGCATAAGACTGTTTTGGAAGGAGTTTATTTTGTTTTGGAAGGAGTGTATTAGTGGGCTGGGCCAGAGTAGTTCATTTTACATGAGAGTAGAGCGCAGACAGTTCTGTTGTCTAACGTCATCCTATTCTCTGTAACAATCTTTCGTACCATGCTAAACACCCTTTCTCAACTTGCATTACTATGGGGAATACATAGTAAAGCCTTCATAAGTTTTGGCAGCGCACCGTCTCTGTCGTAGTGTCCATCTTCCCTCTGTTTTTTTTTCTTTTTTTTCCCCGCGTTGTCACTCATCATCTGACCTCACACACTAACCTCGCGTCAACTGCCACCTACAGTACCTGTAGTAGGCATAGATATATGCTGTAGTAGGCTACTGCCTACTGCAAGTTATCGCGAGGCTAGTGACAGAGCTCAGATTGGGAATGTTTTTTTTTTTACTCCGCTCGGGCCCGGGCTATTATTATTTTTTAATAACGCAGGTTAAAATACGGGAGATTTACGGGAAAATACTAATACGGGAGGACGGCGGGAAAGAAGGGTAAAATACGTGACTTTCCCGGCCAAAACGGGATACTTGACAGGTATGGCACAGATCCTGGAGGTAACCGGCTCCATGTAGCCTACTGCTCCCAATAACGCCGACATTTTCTCGCAGCATCTGAGAAGCCCCATGGTGAGGAGCGGAGAGTTCGCCTGGATTTCGCTTTGGAGTAATATCACTCCGCCCAAGTAGCAGAAGTAGCAGTGCTTCGCCTTCTGAGAATATAGTTCCCAGTATGTATACGGTTAGAATATGGCTGTCTCATGTGACGTTGTTATTTGTACACGCTGTGTCTATACAAATCACATCATGTAAATAGGAAAATGTTGGCATTATTTTGTCACTTATTGGGAGCAGTAGGCTAGTTGGAGCCGGTTACCTCCAGGATCTGTGCTAAGCTAGGCTAGCGGTGGGTGCGTCAGACAAAGTTACGACACGCACGAAGATGAGAAGGGTATGTATGGACTTATCTAACTCTGGGGGATACGGTGAATAAGCTAAAGTCTCAATAAGTCGGCGTGTTCCTTTAAAAAAACAAAATACAGATTCCATAGGGCCCTACATTAAGTCAGTGCTAAAAGCTAACTGGAGATTTTAAAATATGACCGTGTCAAAGTTTCCAACAGAGCCACCCCACTGTAACTGTAGTTTAAAAGAACGTCTTAAAAATACATTAAAAAACTAAATCTCAGTGGCTTAGGCCTGGTGGGCCACCAGGCTTGCAAAACCCTGGGCTCCTTACATGAAAATTTCAGTGTCTGTTTATATGCATCATTTATGCAGCTCTGGTAATGAAGAAGGAGGGAGAATGCAAGACAAACAGCTGAATAATGTAAGTTGGGTGCAATGCTTTATTTACTCAAACGCAAGTACCATGTTGTTAATTGTTAACAAGTGCAATTCCCCTACTGTGCCAAGAAGTGCTGACAGAAGAAAAGTCGCTTCCTCAGTATTTCTATCAAACACACACACACACACACACACACGCACACACACACACACACACACACACACACACACACACACACACACACACACACACACACACACACACCATGGCCCAACTCAATAAATAAACTACTGTTCAATGACTTTAAAAAAGCAGTATTTGAGAGATTTGAGGAGGCAAAGCAGTCCATCTGTTGTACATTGTTCCTCTTTCTCACTCTCTCTCCCCCATCTGTGCGTTATTCCCCGCTCTCCTCTCCTCTCCTTGAATTTCAGTCTGCTTCACTCCACTAAACAGGCTTCGACTGATGTGGTTCAGATCCCACCCTGCAGGGCTCTTGTTCGGCCAGCCGTTGGCGCTCACATGGAGGGCCGAGGGGAGCTGCGGGAGGCCTGCCTCCCTTATGTCGGCCCCCGGACGTGCAGGGGCGGAGATGTAGGGAAAGTGGCCGTGGAGAGCCCCCCTGGGGGTCGGGATGGACTTAGGGAGGCAGCACGGGAGCAGGAAGGGGTGAGGCACAGACTGGACTCCTGTCAGGGAACAGAAAGAGAGTCACATTAATCGCAAAGTGCAAACAAAATTGTCTTCAAGAGTTTCATGTATGGAAAAGACAACAGGAGCTCAGATACATATTCATTTGCTTAATATTCATACATACATAAACTCTTTTCCAGAAGGAACGTGAAGCATTGAATGGGCCTTAAATCAAGTCATTCACAGCAAAAGGCATTTGTTCATTGTGAAGGCACTTGTGAGATCTGTTTCTCCAGGTAAAATATTTTCTGTATTGTGTAGTTGGGAACAGGTTGGCAGGCTTCTTCCAGTACCGCCACATAATTGGTAACAACGAAGGGACACGTCACACACATTATCTTTCAAATAAAGAGATTTAGTGTTGTGTCCTGTCTTTTGATGTCTGTTTTGCAAGTGTATTAATTGAGTATATTTTTGAATTGTGTATCTGGATGGTATTTTACGTATTAGTCAAAACCATTCCTAGTCCTCTTCCATTATGTCTTTGACACAATGACTGCATTTCAGTGGTGGAATGTAACTAAGTACATTTACCCAAGTAGGCTACAGTACATTTGTGCTAAGTACAAATGTTGAGGTATTTGAGTCTTTTCTTTTCATGCCACATTCTACTTCTACTCCGCTACATTTCAGAGACAAATATTTAACTTTTTACTCCACTACACTCATCTGACATATTTAAGATTTTTGCACACAAAACACAAGTCCAGCTGAAATGATAGTTGATTGATAGAACTCTTGTGGACCGTTTCCAGTTTCTAAAATGTGAGGATGTTTCTGTACATTTTCCTGATGATAGTTACATACTTTTACTTAAGTACCATTTTCAATGCAGGACTTTTACATGTAACAGAGTATTTTTATAGTGTGGTATTAGTACTTTTACTTAAGTAAAGGATCTGAATACTTCTTCCACCACTGCTGCATTTAAACCGTTGCTTGCTGAATGTTAGCCCGGATATGGCTGCAGTTGTGCAGGAGGTGTACTGGCTGGGGAAGAGGATGATGGTGATGAAGAAGGATGGGTAGATACCGCCACAGTTCCAACCAATAACCCAATAAATACTAAATAATTAACCTGCGGTATTACAATTTCCAAGGTACATAGTGGTAGAACATTTTGGTGTTGACTCTAAAAAGATATCACAGAATTTATTCATTTTGAAAACCTCCAAAATGTGTCTTCAAGGTCAGGATTGAACCGCATCCTTGCATTATTTCCCACCACACACATCTTGTTTCCCGATGAAATAGAAAACAGTGATACAAGTGAGACACAGTAAAAAGGCAATTTCCTTTTGAAAGAAACTTCAGGACTTAAATCTGCAGCATGCAAGCATTTAAGTTAGGAGTCAAGTGATGTAAACTGAGTGAGTATGAGCAGAATTGAAAAGTGATATATTTTAAAGGCAAAAGTAGATGGAAAGCAACCTGACATCCAGCTCATACTGCAGTTACTTTACTGAATACCAAATCAAGGGGCCTAAAGGATCCAACGATGGATTGCTCATAAAAGGTGTTGTTTGTGGATCTTCTTCCTCTGTGTCATGGAGCTCCACTGTTTTCCAAAAACCATTAAAAACACATTAATGAGCCACACATCCCTCCATGAGGCCCGTTTCAGAAAGCAGGTTTAGTAAAAACTCTGAGTTTGTTAAACCTCCTTCCTGAAATGGTCCCTGAAGTAAATATATCCTCCTGCTGTGATGAACACCAAATGTGTATCAATCCGCAGCTGAGAATAGTCCCTAACTAATTGAGTAGCCTTTACTAAAAAACTACAGAGCTCAGCTGTTTCAGGAAATTACAACGCCATTTAGAAAAATATTTGTTTGCATTAATGGGTGTTTGCAGGTTTCCTAGGTTGTATGTAATAACATGTATGTTTGTATGGATAGATGAAAAAGTTTATGGATATACTTTTCTCACAATGTGTCACTTTGTATTTGCACTTTATCTTTTCCTTTTCTTTATATAGCACTGTTGTTGTAGTAGTCGTATCAAATTCCATATTTATTTATCTTCCATGTAAATATAATGCAGTTTTCCTTTTTATTCCTTCCTTTATTGCTAATATTGTTCTATTTTATTGTTTTATTCTATTCAAATTTACATATTTAATTATTTGTTCATACCTTTTCTTGGTGTGCAGCATGAAAGGGGCTACAACTGCATCTCATTGTGCAATCCTGTATTGTATAAGGACTATAAAGCTGAACCATGAACCTTATGGCCCATTTTTAAAGTTTATGTCTATGGTAGGAACCAATGGGCTCGGGGCTAGGAGCCACAGACAGGACCAACATATTGTTTGTTTTGGTATTTACATGCCATTTGTAGACTATAAGAAAAATATTTTGCCATTTCATTCTTATATCCAATTGGTTTTTCGGGCAAAAAAATCTCCCTTCGGTGTTTGCATTCACTCTCAGACTGCAAAAAAAATCAACACAGGGATAAGAAAACGGAATAAATGCCTTTGCAAATCATAACAGGCTCACTGTGAGACATGCCTGAACCCTGCTGCTTTGCAGGGGAATCACTGCCGGGTGTGTTCTTACCTCTGTCCATCAGCGAGCCCACTCCTCCACACAGGGGCAGAGCGCTCTCGGTGGGGAGGAGAGGAAAGGGAAGAGGGCCGCTCGGCACCAGCTGGAGGATGGACACATGGAGAGATGGAAGGATGGTTGAAATGAGAAAATGGATCTTTCAATACAATACAGTCTGACTGTGTGTTGTGTGCACAAAACATTAAGAACACACAGCAGAGCGGACAGGATCACTACATATCTAATGTTAAATTTAACATTTTTATAAGAATATACGTTTTGTTTCGTATTGCTTAATAACTTTTGTTTTTATATTTGCCATACAAATACATTTATGAAATGATATAAAGCCATCTTAATATTGTGTTAATGTACATATAACTGTTTATTGTGTTTTGTCTGATGCTTTGGCAACATTGTTATTGAAACGTTCATGCCAATAAAGCCCCTTGAATTGAAAATGTAATTGGAAACAAGCGCTTCAGAGATGCTGCTGATATTTTGTACACTGGTGGCATCATTTAAAATTGAAATACAATAAAAAAGTTATTATAATACATGATATAAAGAGTTTTATTCCAAACTGGGATTTCAATTTACAAAAACTAATGGTAGATTTTTAAATAGACTGCACTTATACAGCACTTTTCTACTTTAATTGTGAATAATGGTGCTTTCTTAAGGATAGAAGGGAACCTAAGCCCTTGGTTTGCCTGTGAACATATTACTGTAACACACTGACTCCCCTCTACATTGGAGGATCAGTCACTCAATTTTATATTAAATGATAAAGTTTCAGTACTGATTTCTATTCAAGTCAGCCAGTTTTATATTAAATGATAAAGTTGAAATAATTGTTTCCAATAAAGTTGGCCCATTTTTATTGTATTTATAGTGTTTTGGAATAAAACTCTTCTTAAAGGACTCAACCCATGTTTTGGGAAACTGATCAAATTGCAGCTTATGTGATGAGAAATAAAAATGACAGGTATCTCCTAAAGACAAACGAGTTGCTCTTTTAATCTTTTGATATGCAACCTAATATCATTAGTTTTCAGTGAAGTCCATTGTTATGTGAGATGTGTAGATGTGGTGATGACCTGATGGCTCGGGGGTGGTGGTGGTGGTGGTGGTGGAGGTGGTGGGTATCCTGGATAGTTGACCAGGATGAGTTTGCTGAAGTTGAACTTGTAGGTGAATCTTTTCCCTTTGGTCTTGTGCAGGATGCGTTTGTTGTAGTAGTATCTGGAAGTCAAATGTTTTCTGTGTCAGACTACACTCTGACTGGGTCTACTGGACTGGAAAGTATGTCTATGGGATGCCCAAATGGCAGAAGCTGCACAGAGAGGGAGGATTCCACACATTTACAGTTAAAGAACTGTGTGTGTGCATGCATGCGCACGTGTGTGTGTGTGTGTGTGTGTGTGTGTGTGTGTGTGTGTGTTGTGTGTGTGTGTATTGTGTGTGTGTGTGTGGTGAGTGTGTGTGTGTGTGTGTGTGTGTGTGTGTGTATGTGTATGTGTGTATGTGCGTGCGTGCATGCATGCTAGGGCTGGCAAACTTGATTCCTTTTAAGGATTCGGGTTATTCTGATTCACTCACTAAACTGATCCGGGTTGTGTGAGTCACTTGAGTCAGTATTGCTAAATCGCCAAGGAAACTCAGTCTTAGCCCATTGTCTCTAATGGAAGTTCTGTAGGAAGTTCTGTGGATTCACTCGGTGCAGACACTATTTCAGATCTGATATATAGGCTTTCAATGTAGACATAGAAACAGGAACGGAGAAATGCCCGCAGTGAATACATTTTCTTTTTAAATAGATCAACCTAATTTTGATATGCTACATCTATACACCAAACCTATAACCTATAAGTATGTTATTTCAGAAGTGAAAGAATGGCTTTTTTTCACCCTGACTCGAGGAGAGACTACAGATCCACTCATGACAATGTAGCCGGCTGATTCTCGCTACTGACTGACTGACTCAAGGACTCAAGAGCTTATGACTCATCAGTCCCATGGTCTACGAGCTTGCAATGTTTCCGGCTCTGCGGGAAATTCCTAATCTCGGACTGTCTCTGCTCATCCAGTCGCTTGAGTAGACTTGTGGAGTTGTGGTTGTCTACGAAATTGTAAATTATAAAGCTTTTGGCAGCTAAGATGGCTAGGACTAGTAGGCTAGTCGCTAATGTTGTGGCGTGTGTGTGGCGCTGTTATCATTTTAGATTGAATTGTAGTAGGACTCAACTGATCCAAGTTAATGATACTAGAGACTCGTGACTCATGGGTTCATTTAAAGACACGGGTGAAAGATCTGAGTGAGTCACGACTCAAACAGGTTTAGTGCATGCATGTGTGAGCGAGTGCGCGTGTGTGAGCAAGTACGCATGTGGGCGTGTGTGTGTGTGTGCGCGCGCGCGTGTGTTGTATACGTGTCACTATGAATACGTCGACTGATGTCCATCACCTGAGCGCCCGGCTGAGCTTGTCGTAGTTCATGTGTGGTTTGCCCTTCCTCTCCCCCCACAGCCTGGCCAGCCTCTCGGGGTCCCGGATGACGAACTCGCCCCACTCCCCTCCCCAGCCGATGGCCCCGCCCTCCCCCCGCCCCAGCAGCTCCAACAGGAAGTGCCACAGCTGGACCTGCCTGGAGCCCGGTGACCAGGCTGGTTTGTAGGCCCAGTCAGGGAAGAGCATTGCTGTAGAGACACCAGGAAGTCTTGTAAATGACAGGAAGCAGTGTTGTGACCAAGTCATCTTTGCTCAAGTACCAAGTAAGTCTCAAGTCATTTGGTCCAAGTCTCGAGTTCTTTTTGGGGCAAGTCAAGTCAAGGCCCAGGTTATGTCAAGTCAAGTGTAGTCGAGTCCTTAGTTAAGGCAAGTCCCAAATCAAGTCACTTATTTTTACACCCAAGATAAAGCACCTCGCTAAATGTGAACCAGCAAATTCAGTTCTGATATTTGCATATCAGGCTAACATTAGTTAGCAAGCTAACGTTAGTTGTGAGTGAACAGATCGTATCAGGCTAACGTTAACTAACCCTAACCCTAACCCTAACCCTAACCCATCAGACCTCGTGGCAGACACTTACCGATCAGAATGAGTTTACAAATGACAAACAAAGTTTGAGGTTGTAGTCTGGCTGAAATTCTTGATTAGCAGGTATTGCATTCAACAATTCAGTTCAGCTAACATTCAAACTTATGAATACATGCAAGTCATCTGAGTCATCATGCCTCAAGTCAAGTCTCGAGCCATTCATTTACAAGTCTGAGACGAGTCTCAAGTCATTTATTTTTTGTTATCAAAACGGTGAGTCAAGTAGATTCGAGTGCAAGTCACCAAGTCTAAAGTCGACATCTCTGCTGGGAAGTCACTGAAATGCTACTTATCGCTTCAAGTTGAAGCGCTGCTGTACTGATGAGTCCCTGCCAGTTCGTTTGCTTATTCATTTGTTTGTCAGTTGTGTTTGTCAGTTGTGTAGTTTGTCTTGGAAAACCACATATCAGATTTGGATGAAGCTTGGGGTGGTTATGCATCACTGTTTTTTTAAAGGTTTAGTTCAACATTTTGGGAAATACGCTTATTTGTCTGATGAGAAGATTGATACCACTCTAACGCGATAAAAATTAATTAGTGAGCTTTAGAGGTGCTGCTAGGTAGATTTTTTTACATTTGGGCAGAGCCGTTTCCTCGTTTCCAGTCTTTATGCTAAGCTAAGCTATCCCGCTGCTGGCTGTAGACTCATATTTACCACACAGAAATGAGAGTGGTATCAATCCTCTTGTTTACTGTAGCTACTTGACTGCTTTACTTGATAACAAAGTGAAGAAGCATATTTCCCAAAATACTGAACCTTTCTGTACTTTGAGGTGTATGTTATGCCATTTTACAAAGGTCAGACTCAAACCGGGAACTTGGAAAACCCTGGAGCCCCTACGCCACCATGCATATGTGTAATTTACGGGGGGGATGGGGGGGTTAATAGATGCAGACATGTCCCGCGTCCTCCCTAAATAGTTGGAGATCTTTACCCCCAATGTTGAACTCAAAGTTAGGCCCTTGCCATCATGGCACGTCAGTGTTATGGCATTTTCAAAAAGGCAATAGCTGAGTTAGTTAGTTAGTAGTAAAAAGCTCAGAATATAACTATGTACTCCAGGTCTCATCATTCCAGATCCGGCCTCAGATGCTAATGTACAGAGATTCCTTCCTTCTTATTCCAAATCAAGTCTTTGTTTGTCCTTTTTTTTTATCTGTCACAAATGACATATTACTTGGATATCGCTAAAACATGGGGAAATTAAACATTTCACCACTCAAGAAGGAGTAATTATGCAAAACTTTATCTAGTACCAGCGAGGACACAGAGAATGTGTAATTATTTCTTCCATTATCTTTTTGTTTGTGATCATGAAGCTTTTGTTTTCCTGTAAGCACAAACTAATCACTCCTTCATTACGAGAAAACAATTTCAAGCTCATTATGTTGAGTTCACAACGTGATTATTTGTTACAAAGGTCTAAGTTTCTGCAGCAAAACAGATATCTGTAAATTCTTCATTTTTTTTTTACCTTTATGGAGTGTATGCACCTCACATCCTGTTTCTTCAAACAAACATAGAACTTATAATCTTATTTCCTGTCTTAAGTTAATAACAAATATTTTTTGGAAATTCAGTGTGGGTCAAGACTTGATGATTTACAATAGTGATTAGCTCTGCGCTTAGCTAGCATCAGTGGTGGAATGTAACTAAGTACATTTACTCAAGTACAGTACTTAAACAGGCTGTACTCGACATTCAGTACAACAATATAGCAGTAAAGAAATATGTATGTAAAGATATAGTATATAAGTCATGCAGTTGCTTCCCATTCATTTCTATGGGAGCAGCCCTGCAATGCATTCTGGTAGCGTCGCAGGGACTTTGGAGTAGCGGGGTGTCGAGTCGCCCGCTCCTCATTTGCATAAAGTAAAATCTGCCAACTTTATGCAAATGAGGCTCGCCGCCTCTCAAAAGCTGATGAAAATCTTTTAAACTGACATTTGTCGATCTGAAATGAAGACAGAGTCAGCAACTGCATGGCCTATTTCCCGCTTAAAATGTTTTCAGAAACACGGTTTGGTGAACTATTTTCGTTAAATATGAGATCGTATTCTGAACAAGCCGGGAGCAGCCAGCTCCATGTGAAGCGTTCGTCCAATCAGCTGCAGCCATCGTGGGTGCAGGAGGGTGGAGACTGTCTTCTTTGCTTATCAGTGGTCATTGAAGAGAAACTGGTGGCAAGCCCGCTAGCGTGCAATGCTGGGAATGGCTGGGAAGCGGGGCGATCCCATCCGTGAAAACAACGCGTATATGGACATGCGCAATCCCATGAAACTGTGGCGTCCCTGCGTGAGGCTTCTGCTTGTCAGACTGCACAAGACTGGATTTATCTGGTAATATCACGTAGGCCTATATTTTGAACTGAAATGAGGCTATAGAATTATGACAATGCTAATTTAGATAACTTCAGCTTCAAACAGTCTGTAGTTAGCAAAGACTAGGATTGCCACAATTTGGTATAAATCGACCTGTGATAAGGGATATATGATAGGCTACCACTACAGCAGGGATACAGCAGTGCAGTGAATCTCCATGTTTACCACGCTTTGATGGCCGGGCGTTTCCTCGCGGAGCGTTGTCTGTTCACATGAGGAGCGCAGTGAGACCCCGCGGACCCAAGCGACTACGCAGGTGAAGTGTCGCTCCCCGTGTGGAAAGACCTTCATTGCATGTGGCTCTAAAAGAACGTAGGTATTTCACGATTGGAAAACAGTCTGTGAGAGCCATGTGGAGGCCTGCTGTTTTTTTCAGTATTTCGAGTACAGCCCCTTTAAGTACAAATGCAAGGTACTGGCACTGTACTTTACTTGAGTACCGGTATTTCCATTGTATGCACATTTACAAGCTACTTCTGCTGTGTGCTTATCCGACAGCTTTAGTTACTTTTCAGGTAGGACGGTCTGGCCAGTGCACACAGCATTCTGGGATGGGAGAAAAACGTGCTCTGGTTTATTGGCATTTCTTTAAACCAATCACGATCGTCTTGGGCGGTGCTCAGCACCAGACAGAGCCACAGTGCCGCTGCAAAATAGCACCGGGAAGGAACTTGTGTTGGTGGAACATGTGTACGTTCAAAAGTTGTTTTATTCGTGCAACAGAAAACTGAGGAGCAGTTAACCATAGTCCTCATAAATCCACCGGAGTTTAGTACGCCAACACAAAGAAAGAGGAAGGTAACGGACATCTGGCCGAAAAGAGGGACATCTGGCCGAAAAGAGGGACATCTGGCGGAATTTCTGGCGGCACCGGAGCAATCCCAGAAGTGGAACGTCATGGATATAGACTAACCGTAACCTAACTAAGGAACATTTATTTCGGAAAAAAACGGAACAGAGAAATACTGATGTAGGATTAGTTAATATACCCTACTTGCAGTCTACTGGCTCGGTTTTCTGTTATTGCTGCAAGTTGTAGTTGATGTTGAAAAATGAACAAACATGGACATGTATCAGACATTCCGAGAGCTAGGCCTTATAGATGCATCTCCTAACGTGGATATTATAAAATAACAAAGTATCCATTTGGAGGGAGCCTGAAAAAATGTAGTATACCTAGTGTAATCTTTCCATTTAATCCGTCTCTAAACCTTAAACATGTACAGCAGTGAAATGCAACATTAATGTCCACTCTGGCCCTCCGTAGTGGACACCATACCTGCCATATAAACTTATATCATAAATCAAAGTAGAGAAAAGTGGGGCGCTAAAACTGAAACAGGCCACCTTACAATATTGGTTGCTGATTGGTCAAGAGGGGGGGCGGCATCATTTGTCAGTGATGACATGATGACTGTTGCTTTGCTTCTTATGATTATATCTATTTTTATCATGCCCCTGTGCTACAGGCGAATACACACTGCACAGAATGAATATATAATAACTCTTACATAAATATGAAAGATATCCCACACAAATGACATCCCACACAAACCCACACACATGTAAATAGCTGTGAATGAAGGTACATAAACACACACACACACACACACACATACACCCACCACCCACACAAAGACACACACACACACACACACACACACACTTACTTCTACTCCAGTAAGGCGAGGAAAGGTGTCCTGCTGAAGAGCTACAGCTGTACTGCATCTGAGAACACAGCACACAATACAAACAAAAAAAATCTTCATCACTGTGATTGTCATCAGAGTGAAGTGAGAGAGGCGAGAAAAGAAAAAAAGAGAAACACTTACAGTAAAAGAAATATTAATTAGCTGTCATGCAGTGTTAAATTAGCCATCACAACAAGGCGCAGATGTGACTGATTGTAGCAACTTCTGCACTTAATATCACTTATAAAAAATGAAATCATCTTCACACACGTTCATTGTAATGACAGATCTAAGCCTAAAGAACAAAGTCTCCTGATCTCCAGACTGTACATTACATCGCTATCAACATCATTGTGAATAGATATAAGGTTTATATATCTCGCCTCATAATGTGCTTGAAATCACATCTACTACTTTACTAATCAGACTCATTTGCAGTAACAGTAAATTTGTCAAAGCATCGCTTCCCTGCAGATACTGTTTAGTGTTTTCTATATTTTTTTTCCTACAATTTCATCCCATAAACACACACATGGTGCACCCGCAGACACAATGACCTTCCCTGGTGATTTGGAGCAGCCGAGGCAGCCACCATCTTCCCTGGAAGGCTGAAAACTAATCTCTCCGAGAAGTACTTCACATAACCCTTTTCCCCCACTGAATGATGTCTCCTCTCCTATAAGTCCTCTTCCACCAGCTGTAATATCCTCTTATCTTGGAGCAACAACAAAAAACGATGTCTCCCCTTAGCGCTTATTTTATTTCCTTTTCCCATGCAGCAATCCACTCCCACATGATCATTGCAGGGTCACAGGGACATTATCAGCTGAGCCAAAGACATTCTACTTTTTTTAGGGCGCCATTTAGACAAAATCAGATTCTGCTTTCAAAAGGCCTAAACGAAAAACTAATTAAAACATGACACAACAATAAAAATGCAATGACGCTGAAACAGGCTTGCAAACAAATGAGAGTTAAATTGAGTGTTTCTTTTGCAATTCTATGCAAATTTTTGGCTCAGACTGATTTGTATTCCTCCCTTTTGATTGGACGTTTTGTTGGTTAACTACAAATTGAAGCTTGTTCTACTGGATACCAGCGCCAGCTAAATGCCTGAACATGCAAAATCTAAATCCCCCCCCCATCAATCTAATGATTGATGAGCCAGAATTACTCTGAATGCTACAATTAAAAACAACGAGTAAGAATCAGCACGTCAGTCAAGCACAGAAGGTCGACAGAGAGGAGATTCTTTTTTTTAAAGGACACAAATTCCAGGTCTAATTCAAATAATCACTTACAAGAATTCTCCTTTACAATCCTCTCGTTTACAAAGACCGAGCTAATTAAAGACTCCTGTATAAGTGTTATAGTTCAATTGGTCCTGTTACCTTGGTTTGGAGCAGGAGTTGGAAAAAGCTCCGTAAGATGAATAACAATGATCAGTGTTTCTGCCGGCCCACTCCGAGTCTGGGAGGACTGAAGGATGGATGGATGGACGAATCTTAAACCCTGTATCCCATCTCACCCCCAACCACATACACTTCCTACATCCCTCCCTTTCTCCCCCATATAACAAAATAACAGTTCTTAAGCTGACTATTAGCGATGCCTTTTGAGAAAAATACTGCACACAAAAGAAAATCTCAACTCTTGAAAGAAAAGCCCAAACAAATCCTCCCAATAATTGTTTTCTTAAAAGTTGTGATGAATCAATTTGTTGGTCCAATCAGTTAGTTGAGGAACGGAAATGTGACCAACAACCCTTTTCATCATCCATATATATATATATATATATATATATATATATATATATATATATATATATATATATATCTACAGCTGCAACTAATGATTTCTCCCATTATTGATGATTTGATATCTGTAAATAGTGAAAAATACCCATTTTAATCTCCCAGAGCATTACAAAACTATATTTTACAAATC
The DNA here is from genome assembly GCF_010015445.1 of Perca fluviatilis. Taxonomy (NCBI): domain Eukaryota; kingdom Metazoa; phylum Chordata; class Actinopteri; order Perciformes; family Percidae; genus Perca; species Perca fluviatilis. Next base: position 31,927,234 of record NC_053122.1, on the reverse strand, counting down.
GTCACTTTTGAGGCATTAATATCCGAAAATGTTTTGACATGTTTCTTGAAAAATGCCCAATCATTAATTGATGATCAAAATAGTTTGTCTTCAATCAATGAATCCATGAAGGCACTAATTGTTTCAGTTTTATCTATCATTAAAGCCATTAATCAACATAGGAGAACTGTTTTAGACAACACAAATGCTGATGTAGAATTGCTGTGTGTGTTATATCAATAAATATGGCATTACTATTTTGAGTATTGGCATAAGTGAATGTCATGAGGGCAAAAGTCTCTGGACTTTTTTTTGAAGAAATGTAAATATTTTGTCCACTGTATATGTTATAATATTATTATAATGTTTATTCTTTCACTGTTTGAGTCCTAAGACATAGGAGAACTCTTTTAGACAGCAGAAATGCTTGAGTTGCATTGCTTTCTGTGTGATATCAATACATATCTGTGAGATTCAATTTCCGTTTTATTTTTTTTTTTTATTAATTTGTCTTTATGGTCCCATACATTTATTTTTTTACATTTTTAGTGATCACTGCAGCACAAATATTCTAATAGTCCAGTTTATCCTGGTGTTTATAGATTGACTGTGCAGAACAGGGTTGATGTTGTACAAACTTTTTTAGAAAATAGTTGTCAAAAATACCTCAAGGCTCAGACCATTCTATTTAGGCAAAGTTATCGTACGGCGACAAGTTTTGAAGTATTAGTACAGAACAATAGACTGGGAAATATGCTTATTAACTTTCTTGAGAGTTAGATTGCTACCACTCTCATGTCTGTACAGTACATAAGCACATGAAGCTACACCACCAGCAGCCTAGCTTAGTACAAAAACTGGAAACAGGGGGAAACAGCTAGCCTGGCTCTGGCAACACCTCTAAAGTTTATTAATTAACATGATATATCTCATTTGTCAAATCAATACAAAACCAAAGTGTAAAAATGACAAGTAGTAGTTATACAGGGGTTATGTGCCAGGTTAGATCTCTGGATTCTCAATGCTAATAAACAAATTATGCTAATATTTACCGTACATCTTATTGATATAACTCTTGGCAAGAAAGCAAATACAGGTATTTCCCAAAATGACAAACTATACCTTTAAGATTTGAGTACTTCTTTTGTTAAAGGATTTTGTAGAACAAATCAGATTAGCTGTGATTTAGTTTTCACTGCAGCTGAGAAGGAGACAGACTAGGAAGCTCCCAGCAGCAATCCATTTAGGCTCATGATATAAATGCATCCCTATACATTCCTCCCCTAGAAGATACACACACACACACACACACACACACACACACACACACACACACACACACACACACACACACACACACACACACACACACACACACACACACACTTACTTATCGCCCATCAGATGCGATAGCTGACACCGGAGGCTTTTAATTCCAGTGTAAATACAAATACTCTCCCAGACAGCTATCAATTATGCATGCCACTAATTGAGTTGAATGTTGTGCTTTTAGCAGCCAGGGGACCTTGGGTCACATGCAAAAAGCTTGAAACCAAACACACACGCACACACACACACACACACACACACACACACACACACACACAAAGATTTGGACGTATATTGTGAGGACCCTAATTGATATCATGCATTCCTCTTACTTTAATCTTAGTAGACTGTAGCATTCCTTTTGCGTGTTTTAAGACCATTTATTACGTATTAAGAGAACCATATATCACTGATATGTATTATGCAAACCATGTTTCCTTTCTAACCCTAACCTGCTAGAGTTATGTAATCCATGCATGGTAACACTGGTATGGTCCTTTAACCATTACAACTACAACCCTTACCCTCCCATAGGCCTAATTTTAACCTTAACCATAATAACCAGCATGGGCGATTTTAGACCCTTTTTAGCCCTAAAAAGAGTTTGCGAACTTGTGTGTTAATGACAGAGGACAAACAATTACAGGTTCAAAGGGCTTGAAACAGGTTTAATGTCCTGTGTCGCTGTCGCCAATGCTATGCACTTGTAACAGTCAACCAGTCAAGGAATGGGTCAACAGAAATGTAGTTTTGGCCAGTCGGAGGTGGTTGTGCCAGACTCCCGCCTTTGGCTGAGTCTCTATCTGATCTGTCAGATGGAGAGCAGGAGTGCGGTTGTGAAGTTTAACGTTGGTAGTCCCCAGAGAAGAAGTTGGTAATTTCATGGCGCAGATTACAACCCAAATTGAAACATAAGAAACTAAAATTGCTTAATGTTAGAAAATTGTGTCAAATTGGTCGTTATTACTGTGACTTATAGTGTCTGGTTTAGTTCCATCAATAGTGTTAATAGTGTCAAAAAAAAACTTTAGCTGACGTTGTTGTTCAGTAGCTAGCTCAGAGATTATCGGCTAATGAAATTACTGATTTAGCAGGGGGGTTAACACTTTTGCAAGGCACTTTATCCGTGTCACATTCTCATTAGTGGCTGAGCCCCCCTAAAGGTTTGATCCTAGAATCGCCCCTGATACCAAGCCCTGAAAACCTATTTCTGTAAGAAATAGTTTCACATTTATTTTTTTAAGATTATTTTTGGGGCATTTTTAGGCCTTTATTGACAGGACAGCTGAAGAAATGAAAGGAGTGAGAGAGAGGGGGAACAACATGCAGCAAAGGGCCGCAGGCCAGAGTTGAACCCAGGGCCACCGCGTTGAGGAGTAAACCTCTATATATGGGCACCCGCTCTACCAACTGAGCTATCCGGGCGTCCAGTTTCACATATTTGTCAAATTCATTTTTTCTTCGCTTTATCATTAGATGCTCAGTTTTCTCAGTTGTCCTCAGACAACATGTACAAGAAAAATAAGAGGTTTGACAATCTGCATTTTAATGGCAACTGAGCAAAGCTTGCCGGTAAAGACGGTGAGATACTGTTGAATGCTCCAAAATGTGGACCATGTGTGGAGATTGATATGTCTGCTTACACATGCTTCAACAAACAGCCATTTGAAGCAGTGAGGACCAGCAAAAATGTCCAAAACATTTTCCCAAACTCTACTAGCAAAACTCATATTAGTCCTCTCAGAGATAGAAGTACAAGACGCCACACACACACACACACACACACACACACACACACACACACACACACACACACACACACACACACACACAAAATTTAAAAAACACTGCTGTTGATCAGTTTACACAGACATATATCTTTGCACACATTCAACACACACACACACCACCCACACAAAGACACACACACACACATATCGAGGCGAGCAGCGTTGTCAGGGGAATATTACTGTTAAAGATGTAATATAAACACAGAGTTGGAAGAAGAAAACCGTCTCCTCTTTCTTATTTACTGTGGCAGATATTAGCCCAGTCTATCAACCAACAGAAGCTTTGGATGGAAAAAAAACAAACAAATATAATGAACGACTTGTGCCTGGGCATAATCAAACTTCACATTCCCTGAGGGGCAATTTAGGTAGACGGGAATTGGCTTTCCACCGAGATTGTCATCCTCTTTTTTTTTTTTTTTTCTCTCCTTCAGAGAGCGGTATTATCTCCGCTGTGACAAACTCTGGTCGTGTGTGTGTGTGTGTGTTTGTGTGTGTGTGTTTACATGTGGATAGAGGATGAGGATGAGGAGGGGGTGGGGGGGTGGGGGTTTACGTCTGGATTTGATCCCCACTAAAAGGACTGTTTGTTTTACAGCTGACGACCCCGGAGTTTAATCTGGTGCTTAGCTGACTACTCAATCTCTCCACTCCTTCATCTCCCTGCATCCCCTCATCCTTCCTGCCTTTCTCTATTCCCTTCATCTCCATCTCTTTCTCATTCACTCAATCGTATCATCCTCTAGCAGCAACTTAACCCCCCCCCATCCTCCTCTCTTCATCCTTCATCCCTTGTCATCTCCTCATTCCCTCCTCTTTCTTTGCGACGCCAGGAGCGGTTGTTTGCAATTTACATTTAACTGAATCCATCAGGTCGTTTGTTATGCGTAAAATTAAGCGGTGTTACATCATACTGTACAGTGAGTGCATGTGTAAATGTGTGTGTGTGTGTGTGTCAGGACAATAGTGAGTGTATGTTTAACAGGATGATGGTGTTGCAGCAGATGAAGGTCATGCTCCAGGACTTAAGGGTCAAATCCTGTTAGAACTAAGAGGGATCAAGGCTTTAGCAAGGCGCTGCCTTTTTTTTTTTTACTGCTGCAATATTCACTGACGCTGTGCAACAGGACCTCTGCGAGTGTGTGTAAGACATTCAGGGTGTGTGTGTGCATCAAACCACTTCTCACCCTCAGTAAGAATATACAAAAATTCTTGTGTAAAACCATCAATGTTTCAGCGTTGCAATAGTAACTCTGATACCCACATGTGCTTTCTTGTACACCAGATCACAGTTGTTGTGATCGATGAGGAGCCCAGTGAGGTGTTCGTTTGGGAGGTTGCATGCTTTTTTGACCAAGGTCATAAATACCAACCACTCGTAAACACTAGGGGTGGGAATCACCAGAGACCTCACCATACGATATCATCGTGATGCTTTGTTACGATACGAGATTATTGCGATTTTAAACATATTGCAATATTCTGCAATATATTAACCTGACTCCGCCAGATGGATTGCTTCGCATTTGCTCAGCATATCCATCTGGGAACTTTCCGTTGGAGAACTTTTGGGAAGGGACGAAAATACTGGTTAGCTGATTGGATGAACCATCTGTCTATCACCTATTTTGGTGATAGACGGGCCAAATCAACCAATCAGATCCACGAAGCGTATGAAAATACAACCACAAGCCCGCCCCTGCTGCTGCAGGCAAAGCATAGCTCGTTAGCTCCTGCAAGCAAGCAACATGTCGGTAAAGGAGATTTGCCGTTTGTGTAACGAGAATTTAGGAATAAAAGACACCATTTCAGGTTCCTGGACCATATTCCAAAAGAAGGATCCAAGAGAAAAAAAGCATTAGCGAGCGGCTAACAGAATTAGGGCTACCGCTGTCTGAAAATACTGGTTAGCTGATTGGATAAACCATCTGTCTATTACCACCTAACCCACCTCAAAACCAACGCTGATTGGCCCGGTCGTTTGGCTAACGGCTCCAAATTTTCTCTATCTCAAGATGCCAGACTGATCTGCGAGTGGAAAACTGGAGCTCGCGAGATCAGGATGGTCTCACGAGTCTAGCGATATATTGCAATTTATTACCTTTTCTCCAACTTCAAATTTTTCCCAATTTCAAACGATGTCCCTAAAACGAAACATCTGTTTTATCTAAAAAGATACATTTCTCTGTTTGCTCATCTCACTTCAATTTTATTGCTGCAAAATGGGATTGTCAAGCTGACAAACTGACCAACACATATATAATAAAAGATCGATACTTGGCGTCTGTGTATTGATACAGTATTGCCATGGAAAATATTGCGATACTATGCTGTATCAATTTTTTTCCCACCCCTACTAAACACCATCTCAGAGCTAGGCTATAGGTGCCGACTATTTGTTTTCATATTTGGCAGCTTAGGAAACACACACACTGGCTGGTTGTAAAAGGGATAGGTCAGCTTGGGATGCCCCAAAAGAGGGCTAAACGTCTAGCGAAGTACTGTGCTCTGTCTGCTATCATAGACAGCTGCTTTATATGGCGAAGACGCTGTTTCTTATACCCATAAGAAGAGAGGGATATGCTTACAGTTTTTTTTGATTGCTTGAGCACTACACACAGTTACACACTGCGGTTACTAACCTAAAACACTTTTAGCAATTCTATTTCTCAGTGATTAGAGTACTGTAAATGAAGTACACAGAGAAAATGCAAATATACAATAAGACACTACTCAAGACCAATTTTTTTTTATTATTATTTACTTATTTATTTCTCTCCATGTACCCAAATCAGTCAACATGGAGAATCCCAACAAAACATGTCCCAGTTTTCATACAGCTACTACTGTAGCGTGCATAACACTGTTAGCTCAGCAAACGACAGACGCACATAAAATACTGTATCCAGTACAGGTTACAATTACAAAAACAACAAACTGAAACTACAGTACAGAAAATACTAGACTTACCTGCTGCATTTTTATAGTGCCTGACTGGTGTGTCTACAATTAAGCAATCATGTGTTTACGCACCTGATAGCTGTGTTTCACAGATTGGCTCATACAGTGCCTTGCGAAAGTATTCGGCCCCCTTGAACTTTTCGACCTTTTGCCACATTTCAGGCCTCAAACATAAAGATATAAAACTGTAATTTTTTGTGAAGAATCAACAACAAGTGGGACACAATCATGAAGTGGAACGAAATTTATTGGATATTTCAAACCTTTTAAACAAATAAAAAACTGAAATATTGGGCGTGCAAAATTATTCAGCCCCTTAAGTTAATACTTTGTAGCGCCACCTTTTGCTGCGATTACAGCTGTAAGTCGCTTGGGGTATGTCTCTATCAGTTTTGCACATCGAGAGGACTGACATTTTTGCCCCACTTCGCACTGCAAACAGCTCGAGCTCAGTGAGGTTGGATGGAGAGCGTTTGAACAGCAGTTTTCAGTTCTTTCCACAGATTCTCGATTGGATTCAGGTCTGGACTTTGACTTGGCCATTCTAACACCTGGATATGTTTATTTGTGAACCATTCCATTGTAGATTTTGCTTTATGTTTTGGATCATTGTCTTGTTGGAAGACAAATCTCCGTCCCAGTCTCAGGTCTTTTGCAGACTCCATCAGGTTTTCTTCCAGAATGGTCCTGTATTTGGCTCCATCCATCTTCCCATCAATTTTAACCATCTTCCCTGTCCCTGCTGAAGAAAAGCAGGCCCAAACCATGATGCTGCCACCACCATGTTTGACAGTGGGGATGGTGTGTTCAGGGTGATGAGCTGTGTTGCTTTTACGCCAAACATAACGTTTTGCATTGTTGCCAAAAAGTTCGATTTTGGTTTCATCTGACCACAGCACCTTCTTCCACATGTTTGGTGTGTCTCCCAGGTGGCTTTGTGGCAAACTTTAAACGACACTTTTATGGATATCTTTAAGAAATGGCTTTCTTCTTGCCACTCTTCTATAAAGGCCAGATTTGTGCAGTATACGACTGATTGTTGTCCTATGGACAGAGTCTCCCACCTCAGCTGTAGATCTCTGCAGTTCATCCAGAGTGATCATGGGCCTCTTGGCTGCATCTCAGATCAGTCTTCTCATTGTATGAGCTGAAAGTTTAGAGGGGCGGGCGGGGCGGGGGTCTTCGTTTGGATTTGTAGTGGTCTGATACTCCTTCCATTTCAATATTATCGCTTGCACAGTGCTCCTTGGGATGTTTAAAGCTTGGGAAATCTTTTTTGTATCCAAATCCGGCTTTAAACTTCTCCACAACAGTATCTCGGACCTGCCTGGTGTGTTCCTTGTTCTTCATGATGCTCTCTGCGCTTACGGACCTCTGAGACTATCACAGAGCAGGTGCATTTATAGGAGACTTGATTACACACAGCTGGATTCTATTTATCATCATTAGTCATTTAGGTCAACATTGCATCATTCAGAGATCCTCACTGAACTTCTGGAGAGAGTTTGCTGCACTGAAAGTAAAGGGGCTGAATAATTTTGCACGCCCACTTTTTCAGTTTTTTATTTGTTAAAAAAGTTTGAAATAGCCAATGAATTTCGTTCCACTTCATAATTGGGACCCACTTGTTGTTGATTCTTCACAAAAAATTACAGTTTTATATCTTTATGTTTGAGGCCTGAAATGTGGCAAAAGGTCGAAACGTTCAAGGGGGCCGAATACTTTCGCAAGGCACTGTAGGTGTGGTAATTTGACAGTCAGCACTTTGGAACTGCAAGAAAGTGACATCATGATATACTTCTGTGTCTAATGTATGCAAGTGTGTTTAGTGTTTTGCAAATCACTGTGTGTATAGTTTTGCAAAATGTGTGAGGCTGACATTGTGCTTATAGTGGTGCACATCTGGGCCAATGTTTTGTTCCTTGAGTGTAAGGTTTTGATAACTGTGTAATGCTTTTGACTTCAGTGTGTATGCAATCGGCAAACACTGTAATATTATGAAGACATGCTGCATGCCAATGCCCCATGATCTGCATCTATAATATTTATGTCCTTGTAAATTATTTCCTTCGAGTGGACTTACATAAATTGTTACAATGTAACTGTGTCAACTTTGATTTAAATCGAGCTCAGTTAAAATATAAGCAATAAAAAAGAGGCAGACGATCATGTAGAAGTACTTCACTACTCGGATTGGTTGTACAACAATGAAAGCAGTAATAACATAAGATCAAAAACACACACAAGGCAATTTAATACAACATAAAATAAATGAAGCATTTATTGTATCAGGATAAACCTCTTAAACAGGGGTGGAAGAAGCATTCAGATGTTTTACTTAAGTGACAGTAGGAATACCACAGTGTAGAAAACTACAAATATACAGTAAGTCCTGCATACAAATTCTTACTTAAGTAAAAGTACAGTATTAACATCAGAATATACTCATCATGCAGAATGGAATATTATATTATTGGATTATAATTATTGATATTGCGGATGGTAAAGCTGGGGCTAATTTAAACTACTTCATATACATATATCTATCATTTATTAGTTGTTTGTATATTTTTGCATTCATCTGAATCTGCAAAGTAAGTAACTATAGCGGTCAATTAAACAAAGGGGAGTAAAAGTACAATATTTGCCTCTGAAATGTAATGGACATAAAAATGGAACCTTCTCAAGTAAAGTACAAGTACCTCAAAATTGTACTTAAGTGTGATGTCTGCACAAATGGCATGAATTTGTATCGATTGTGGCACGTTACAGATTATTAGGCAATTACAAGCATATAAAATATGTACGTACGTTCATACGCTGTAATCATGTGACCAAACATTATAAAAGAAAGTTGGAAATCTGAGGACGAACAACTTTGAATCTTCTAGGTGTTATTTGAGGACTAATAAAGATGTGAACAGAGATTTAGTGTGCAGGCTCGATTCAGCTGTTTGTGAGGTGCAAAATGATTTTAGGTTTTGTACAAAAGAAATCTTAATCTCCAAAGTAACATAAACATAATGTAAAGTAAGTAATTTAAAAAAAAGCATTAAATGAAAATATTCAAGTACAGTGCATATGCTTAAAATCTTTGAACACAGTACCTGAGTAAATGTTACATCCCACTACTGGGGTCTCTCTCTCTCTCTCTCTCTCTCCTCTCTCCTAACTCTCCCCTCCTCTCCCCCACGCCCCCCCATTTACTTTGCAAATGAAATAAGAATGGGAGAAGTACAAGATGTCATAGAAGGAGCCAAAAACAACAACAAATTATGCTGGCACTTATATGATAAAGGAAGGAAAGGGAGATTTTGAGGGGAATTGCTGTATATGTTAACGCAAAGACCACGTTTGTTTCTTTGTTTCTATGTAAGTTATGTGCATGTTGTATGAGAAAATGTGTGCATCAATGACGAAAGGAATAACAAAGAAATAGCTAAGTAGGTAATAAATAAATTGAGGGTGAAGTAATAAAGAAAAATATTTATTAAAAACATAATGTAATTGCAGCATTTTTGCCCGGCTGTGATTTAACCTAATATTTTGTCACATATTAGTGTAGGCTGTGATTTCTCTTAATACCATGTTCTCTCTGAATTATGGCATCAGAAACACATATAAAACACAAAGAGCTTTGTCACATGTGGATGATGCAAAAGCCATTACCGTTCAAACACTGGATTTGTTGTATTGCTGCATTTTCAAAGGCCCGAGTCATGCTGTTGGAAGAATTATTCTCATTAAAAACAGTTTTTTTTTCTAAAGATTGGGTTAGCCAATAGCAATACAAAATGTTCCTCATCTGTGAAGTGATGTGCAAAAAGCATGGCAGTTTTATATTGCAGTACACACATACATTTGGTGGTGATATAATGTAAGACGGGCACAAATAAGAAGATTTACAGCAAATTCGATTTCCTTTCTCCTTCCCGCCTGACACTATCTTATGACTCCCACATCAGCTGAATTGTCACTAAAGTAACTCACCAGGGAGAACTATCAAGATGGAAGAGAGAACAAAAGTGGAGAGCAGAGACAGAAACAGAAACATTCCCTGAAGAGGTAAAGCGGTATGATATCATGAATGAAAAATTAAGTCAATAAAATGGACCTGAGGCACTTTGAGTAGCAATGTGTCCATGTGAGAGAGTGGCTGAGTGTGTGTTTTCTGTGTTTCAGAATAAAAGAAAGCTAATGCCCTCTCACTTAAAACCAGAAGGTTATGGGACCAATTGTCTTCCTCACTTCCTAGGGCTTTTTTTGTTTTCCCCCTCCACTTTCTGGTCTCTCAGCCTCCCTGGTTTGTGCTGCTCTCAGGGGAGCTGTGGTTTCTGAAAGGTTTCTCAATGTCCTTAATCCCTCAATCTCTTTGTGTCCAGGCAAAAAATATATCCGCATGAAACTCAAGAGGCCGACAGGGGCCAAGTCGTGTGAGAAAAAAAGATGAGCTTTCTTTCCAACATTTTGTGGGAATAGGAGAAAGAAGCTCTTTTTACTTTGTAATTAAAGCTAAACAAATTGGGCTTATTTTTAAAGAACATCACAAAGCTTTAAATTAGTGGTTCTAAAACTGGAGTCCTTCAGGTTCAGCATAAAAGCATAATGGTTTGATTTCACACATTTTAATAACTCTGAATTATCCCAATTAAGAGGGCACGACAGTTGTAATCGTGGGAATCAGGAACCAACACTATCTTCACACCTATACTCTGTACGCAGATTTTTTTTATTATTATTGTGGGGAAGCTAAACTAATTGGAAAAAAAAAATGGGAAGATTAAAAAATATATCACAGTACACGCCAATAACTTCAGTTATATAACATTAAAACCCCTGCCTTTTTTCAATTGACAGCATGAAAACTAGTTAATTAGCAAGCAGAGAAGTTGAAATAGTTAGCAAAAAGTAACAGATAAGCTGTTTAAACAGTTAGCTAAAAGTAACAGATAAACAGTAAACAATTAGCTAAAAATAATGGATACGTGGAAAATAGTTAGCTAAAAGTAATGGATTAACAGTTAGCTAAGAGTAACAGATAAACAGCTAGCTAAAATCAACAGATATACTGTTTAAAGAGTTAACGTGAGCTAAAAGTACTGGATAAACAGTTAAAACTGTTAGCTAAAAGTAACAGATAAACCGTAAACAGTTAGCTAAAAGTAATGGATAAACGATGAAACAGGTAAAGCAACAGATAAATGGCTAAAAGCCAAATCCAATAACATTGCACAGGTGCAGGACAAAAGCAGTATACAAATAAAAAAAAGTCAATATTGAATACTGAATATTGCAAGCTCCCAAAATATGCAAGCTACCAAAATATTTATGATGCAACAGTTTGACTTTCAAGACCTTCGGCAGGTAGGTTTAATTCAAAACACTGCATCATAAAAGTTAGTTTTTAAACATTATTTGAGGTACCGCTACTTTAAGCCTAAATTGGACCAGCTTTTTTCAAATAAATAAAATGGAACAAAGTCAAATAAACTGAGATTAGTGGCATTATCTTCAATAAAACATCAAATAAATTGTGTGGGTAAATAAAAAAAACTCACATTAGCTGTTTTGTACATTATGTCTTTATTTGTGTGTAAACAAACTCTGAAAAGAGCATCAGCCAGGTTCTTGATTATTGGCATTAACATGATTGATTTCTTTTGCAGTCATGGATAAAACATGATCACTCCACTGCTAAAAAGAAAAAGGTCTTCCTTAAACAAGTCATATTAATTCTGTCCTTCAACCTTATTTCCCCCCCCCCCCCATCACAGTCTTAAAAAGTAATGCTCTGACCATAACTTGAAACTGGCAGATCATTGTATTGATTTCAAAAAGGAAACACGTCCTTGGTACAGTCTTAAAAGAAAGTGAAATAATCTCACTCCATAACAGACTTTTCCACAATAAATATGATTTTAGGACTGGATAAATGACTTATTTGTGGCCTTTTTGCAGCGTATAGAACGGTACATATGAACGGTTTGCGACCTCAGTCTACGTGGTAGCTTCTTCTCATCTTACTTTGTGTATGCAGTGTTTCTTACTATTGTATAAGGTGTGTGTGTGTGTGTGTGTGTGTGTGTGTGTGTGTGTGTGTGTGTGTGTGTGTGTGTGTGTGTGTGTGTGTGTGTGTGTGTGTGTGTGTGTGTGCGAAATGTGACTGGGTCATGTTTTGTTGGTGCGAGTAGGTTGTGTTTGTGGTAAAAGATTTGGACTTTATATCCAGAGGCTTATTAGGTTAGTAGTTCATCAAATCATTAAATATGTAACAGGTGAAGAGTTGCAAAAATAACCTTCTTAAAAACAACAAATAAAAACGTCCACAGCGATCACAGCATTTAGTGTTAAGCTCGGAGCAACGTAATTCGCTTAGTCACTTCCATTGTACATAAACAACATATATATTTACAATCAAAACAGAAAAAATACATAATTCATAACAGAAGAAATGTTACCACATTCAGAACCACAGACAGAGAAGTCATGATTAAACTGAGTGAGAATGTAGTGTGTGTTTAGGTTACTGACCTATTCTGACTGGCATTAGGCTTTGTGTGGTAGGTAGAGCTTTCCTCTTTTACAGATATTCCACTGGCCTTAAGGTGGATGCTCAATCTGGAACCGACCAAAAAGAAGCTCAGACACAGCCTCAATCTTCAATGACAAAAGCTGGACATATTTTCACCATGAATGGTCCCAACTGCAATACACTGACTGAGTTTAGCGACATGGTGCTTACATACTGATTGCACTTTGTTATTTGAGCTCTGATGCATTTAGATATACATCCAAAGTTGCTATCAGGAGCTCTCAAAGCCTGAAGCACTGTATTTTTAAGGGCTCACCGTTTTGTTTTTGTTTTCACAGATTCAACTTGAGAGCAAAACATACAGAGAGGCCCTTAAAAGCCCTCTCCCAAGACAAATGTGTAGTGTGGTTTGCAAGCATTAAAGCATACAACCAACAACTGAAAGCTATTCCAAAAAACATCTCATACTTTCAGGGTTTTGTGGGTAAAAGGTGGCAAATATCGACTTTGTAACAGCAAATAGCTCTTCAGGTTTCATATTTTGGTGTGTTTTGGAAGGCCAAGCAGAACCGAGGTCATATAGATATGTTTAAAAGTAAGTTTAAAAGTAAACCTGTCTCTTGAAAAAGGGAGGGAGGATTATGCCACATTTGGCTTTTAATGTCAATTGGAGATATGCGATTGAAGTGAGCATTTAGGTATGACAGGAAAATAAAAATAATAAAAAGATGAACGTTTGACAAAGTAAACCTGTTGGCTATAGTTGACAGAAAGGAAAGCTGTAGATACATGTGTGGTTACACTCTTTAGAGGACCAGAATGAGGACAACGTTATGGAGAAAATCGGTTTTCTGGTCTGTCTTTGAAAAGAGAGGCTGGGGTGCCTTCGACAAACTGGTTTGTGAGCCGTTGCAACTCTAAAAGAGCACCCTCCTTTTGTTGTGAGCCGGTTTGCATTTATGTGGCTTGCGTGTGTGTGTGTGTGTGTGTGTGTGTGTGGCAGAGGAAACAAGGTGCATTGGGAGCAGCAGTCCCTCAATTAAGGCTGTGCTCCCAGCGCAGTTTACATGCCGAGCTCAGTGAGCCAGATGAGGAAATAACAGCCTCATTAGAACAGCCACGTGTGTGTGTGTGTGTGTGTGTGTGTGTGTGTGTGTGTGTGTGTGTGTGTGTGTGTGTCTGTGTGTGTGTGTGTGTTGAATCCTTCTACCACACAACCTTTTAAGGCTTTCAAGCTGCTTTGGATCAAAGTCAGTCCCAGGGGATAATTCAGCAGAAACACTGACGTACTGCTGAATTCAATCTTTCAGACACATTTCAACACCTACTTGATCTTTTGCTTCACAAAAAAGGGAACTGATGTCCCTCCAGCCACTCGTCTTCGACTGGCATCGATTTGTTAGCTTCATCTGACTTCATCGCTGCTTTCGCAAAATCATTTGTTTTTAGCAATTTAAAAAATGTTAAATGTTCAAATAATACTAAACCTAACGTCAAATTAGGATTGAAGAGGGAGCGTTCCCCCCTGAACAAAAACAAGGGCAATATTCACATCTTAGACTTAGCTTTAAGCCCCCATCTTAGAAGTTGCGAGAGTGCAACCGATGTGCCACAGACTGAAGCCGAAATGTATAAACAGCGCAGGGGGGAAAGAGAAGAAGAAATAATTGTTAGAATTGTTACAGTGTTAAAACGAACCCCACCCTTGCCACGAGATTAGAACAGATAAACAGTACATTAGGCTATACGTATCATCATAGTTACCGTTAGATATATAGCAGTCGCAGCCATCCAGTTTTAGAAACACATTTGACTAAAAGGGAGGGGACAGGAGGAGGAGAACTTTCTCTTTCTGGGGTTGGGTTTAAATAAATATTCTGTTTTATAGTGGGTGTGTTTTTCTTTAAAGCCATCTTCTCCTCCGGCCTGGCGGGTTGGGAAGAGGGAGCGGCAGGGTTGGAGGGGGTTTTGTTTAGTTTTGGGGGGGGGGGCCCCCCCTCCCCCCCCCCCCCCAGGCCCCCCCCCCCCGGGGCGGCGGAACCAGGAGCAGCAGCGTGGCCCACGAGGCGTAGATCCCCTGGTAGGTCTGAGCCTTCGCCCACGTTCCAGCCTGAAGACGACAACACAACCGAGGAAGTGGTAGAAAATCAGATGTTGCTCAATAAGCCTTTTGAAAAAAAGTGAATTCTAAGCACATTCCGAGTATGGTGATTATAATGAGCCAGCTCCAGTCCAATCAGGCAACAAGGAACCATGCACCAGAGAGCTAAAGCTACAATTACACTTGAAAATGTTCCAAGCATTTATTATGCATTTATGTTGATCGCAAATTGTACAAAATTCCAGCCAAGTATCCAGTGATTTTTACAGTTCAAAGATGAAGCAGTGGTTCATTATGACAGCATTACAGTATTTCTTTTTTTTATCTGACACAAATTCACTTACTCTAACTACTAATTATGCATCCATAGTCTGTGATTAATCCACCTGCACCAGACTAATGCAGGGACACTGAATTGTAGGGTTTTAAATGCACACATTTTTCATGGAAGTATTTAATACTCCAGAGTGACTGAGGGGGTAAGAGAGAAAATAGCTTTCCCATCAAGTATTGAGTGTGCAGCTGCTCAGAAGAAAACTATTTAATGAAGATGGTTAAAGTGACTTTGAGAGAACCCACAGGGAGTTTCTGAGAATATTGAAACATGAATTCCTGTTTCAAAGTCACAACACTAGAGCAAAGCTAATATGGGTAGAGAGAGTCAAAATAAAATGATGAAACTTGATTTAGGAGGCATTTTTTTCATATATATTGCACTGCTCTCAGGAATATAATTTAATTCCTGTAATAAATAATATTCTTTCCAGTTTTGACACCCAGAGATCTCCTGATACACACCCCTGGCTCAGATGATTACAGTTATCTAGAATAAACCACCGAGCATGTTTAAGCACAGGACTAGGAATCCAGCTAAGGTTTTGTGTATGTTATAGTAGGTAGGTGTCTGTGTGGTTGGTTACACTGTCAGGCAGATGCTCTTTATCATTATCTAAAGAGGGCGCGACTGGCAGTCCTATCTAACCATGAGGTCATCAAAACAGCTCATGCAGGCTAAAAAAAAAAGATCAAATATGCTTAAAAGAAATGTATGCCTCTGCCTTAAATGAATGTTTTCCCTCTTCTCCTGTAAACGACGTGTAAGGTTTTAATGATTCCCGAAATGGGATCTCTAAGTTTGAGTAGTTTCTCGATTTCCGGTTTTACCACTCTGGTGATGAACAAGCTTAAACCGGTTTGATTTGATGCAAAACGGCATTTATTTATAATGGCAAATTAAAAACATCTGCAACCTGTGCTGACGGCGTCACAGCGCTAAATCCAACTTGTAATAAACCTGTCAACGTGATTATATATTTTATAAAAAAATAGGTCTGTTTAAAAACTTACTAACTGAGCCACTAGTGGCTGACAGGACGTGCGTAATTTACTGCCGCGCCAAGGCTGGAAATCAAATCAATCAAACTTCAGTCGGGGTGGGAGGTGGAACGGCGCATGTTTGTTCACTAGAAAGTTCATGCGTTTTATTGGGGTGATGAGATGAGACATGGCAGAGTTAGTCTCAAAGAAAAACTAAGGCTACATTTACATCGCTACGTTTTGGTTTAAAAACTAGTGTCTTTTGCTATGTTTACACCTCGCATTCACGCTGCTCTGGCGTTTCAGAGCCTCTGAACCGGAGACATTTGGAAACGATTTTAGTTTGGAATCTGCAGGGTTGTTTTGCAGTCTCAACGGCCGCAAACGGAGACCTTTGGCAACACGGACACCAACGTTTCGCCGCCTGATTGGGTCATGACGTCTCGTCTCTGAGATTAAGCTACTAACATTACCATGCGGTTTGGGTGGGTTAGTTTTAACGGAGATTAGTTCTTCTACTGGATCTAAAAACACTTGTGTGCACAGAGATCACTTTTGGCTCAAAACTCCGCTTAAAAACCAAAATGCAGCAATGTAAATGTAGCCTAAAACTGCACCAATATGGCAACATTTTGGATCCAAAGCTGGCAAAAGAGGTGAGCTGAAAAACATAGAGAAGGTAACACAAAAAGCGTGAACACATTACACCTGTCCTACTCTCCAGCCTAGGATACAATTTAAAATACTGTTGATGGTTTTTAAAGCTCTTCATGCCCTGGCCCCCAGCTACATAGCTGTCATTCATCTTCACGTAGCTCCCAGGTCAGATCCTCCAGCCAAGGCCTCCTTCATGACCCACAGTCCCGGCTTAAGCAAAAAGGTGACAGAGCCTTTTCTGTTGCTGGCCTTCAGCTGTGGAACCGACTGACACCGGACATCAGAAATGACCCTTCAAATTGTGATATTCAAAGCCAGGCTCAAAACTCATCTTTTTACATTGGCCTTCCCGGCATTTTAATGCTCTTATCCTGCTATGTTTGTAATTAAGTGCTTGTCTTTCGATGTCCTTTTTAGCCTAAATCACTGATTTGTACGTGTGTTTTATTTTTATTTTATTACCTTGTGGCTAATGCGCTATGTACAGCACTTTGGTCAGCGCAAGCTGTTTTTAAATGTGCTATAGAAATAAACTTTACTTACTTACTAATGTGTAGGGCTGCACAATATATATATATATATTTTTTTATCATTATTGCAATATCAACAGGCACAATATACAAATCGTGAAAGGCTGCGACATATCCTGATAGACACTCAGGATATGTTTTTTTGTGTTAGGCAGTAGGTGTTAGGCAGTAGGAAATATCACTTTCTTTAGTGCTGCTTTATATTCAATTCAATGTTCAATAAAAAGTTTTTGGAAATGATTTCCTTTCATTTATTTGAAATTCAACAAGCAATTTGTTGTATTTTAGCAGAATATTGAAAGCAGCAGAACTGAATACACTTTAATATCTATTTATCGCAAGTAATATGGTTATCGCCATACTTAAAGTTATTGCATATTTTCCTCATATCGTGTAGCCCTAGTTACGTGTAAACAATCTGCTACTTCTTCTTTAGTGTTTAATGGCGGTTGGCAAACCAGCGTAGAAGTGCATTCATGGGGTCTCTCAAGGTGCATCTCACTTTTCTTATTTGATATCTCCTTGCTCCTCGGTTGAACCGGAAGTTGTTCTAGCCCTCCTTCGTGAAGGCCGTGTCAAAGCTCTTATTATCTACAGTATATTATTCCTGCCCAGGGGAACGAGCATGGAGGAGGGCTCTCTAAGGAGCTATGAGCGAGGATAGAGAGAGCAGCCTTCCTAGAAGCCGTGTGGCTGAAAGCCCTTGCTTACTCCGCCCATACAGCTGACGAATTCACGTGTCGCTTCAGTGGAAAGGACGTCTCATCCCTCTAAAACACAGTTCCTCGTTTCCTCGCATCTCTGCCATGATTTCCTCTGTGGGACGGACTAAGATGTGAGGGAAGGGAAGCAAGTGGCGGAGCTGGGGATGCAATTTAAGGGAAGTGAGATGCACCTTCAGTCTCAATCCACTCGGGAGCGGCTGCTGAGTAAAGTGCAACACCTAGTGGTAAAATTTGGCATACCAGTCTGGTGTTTGGCTTAGTATTAAAACAGCTTGAAAATTTTTACATCGGCCCAACTCTACTCTTGGCTCATGTGGCTGACGCAGGGATACACCAATGCTCCATTAAGTTACAGCTGTTATGGTGATGAATCTTCTTAACTACCCTCAATTCTTAAATACCTTAATGTACTGCAAAACCACTGTTTCCTTATTTCTATTTAAATGCAGTCTGGAAATAAAGCTTGATGGGTTGTTGCCGATAAAGTTTATTGACGCGGTGTAGAAATGTAACTGTCAAAACCTGTGCTCTTGTGCCATTCTTTATTTAAACTGTAAACAACCTTTTTGATTAAACACAGCCTGATCTCACAGTGCTGCATTTATTGCGACTACACCAGCATTATGCAATGTTGTCAATACAGCATATTTATTGTCTGCACATTACTAACTGCTCTCCGTGCTGGCAGGCAAGTATGCATCCTGTGCTCAGTGGGTCTATACTGTGGGGCGCTGTTTCATTCTCATCTTGCGCCCTCTACTGTTCATAAAGCACAATGTATCGACTATCTACTTCTCTCTATGGATCCATGTCTTTTATTCTACTGATTGTGATCTATAATTGGGAGATAATTCTACTGTTCTCTATTGCACTCTTGTTTTAACCATTTAAAAAAAAAAAAAAAAAGCATTGTGAGCCTTGGTTCTATGCATATATACCTGAGAAATAAGAAAAGGGAACACAGAATACTAGCCAGGAATAATAGAATCTGCTCTGCTATTCAGTGGGTGTCACAACCTGAACACTGCTTACAGGGGGACTAGGTTTTGTTTGTACTGGATCTCACTGACAAATAGAGGCCTGTCACATTGTGTCTGGAGAGCAGCTGCGATGTGCACCCACTCCATGTTAAACAAGCAATGACAAAAGGAGAGATTGTAATCCTACTGCTTCCTCCTACTACCTTTGTTTTATCTGCAATTGTAACGTTTTTACATTATAAAATAAAAAAAATAAAAATAAAAAAAGAGTAGGGCTGGGTACATAATTCAATACTTTTTAGGCACCGACCAAATTGCCCCTGTAGTATCACAAAAGGCCTTGTCATTCAATACCCAATTTCAATACCTAAGGAGCAAATCTAATCAACATCAGTGAGCCAATAAGCATGCAAGATGCTTCTACCAAGATCTAATAAAGCTGCTGATTGGCTGTCTAACATTACACGATGTGGAGACACGTTACACAGAGAGACGGGGCTCACGTAGCAGGAGCTGAAAAACGAATAAAGGATTTTTGACGTAATGTTAATGTGTAATATTGTAATTTCTTTTTGTTAAAATGGATTTTATAAAATAAGAATCGAAAAAAGTATCGTTCAGGAACTGGTATCGAAGTCCCAGTATTGGTATTGGTACCGATATTGAAAATATTTGAACAATACCCAGCGATATAAAAAAAAAAAAAAAAAAAAAAAAAGGAGGACAAATTTAGAAAAGATTAGAAGATTTTTTTTTCATTTCTAGCCTGCTAAAAAGGTTGACACCAACACGCCAGCTATTGCTAATCTTTGATTAATTAGGAACAAGAGGTGCTGGCGTCCACTCACCATCAGCCCGGCAGTGGAGATGCTGAATAGCAAGCAGAGTAGAAAACACCACAAGCTCCGCCTCCGGGGATACCTCTGACCAATGGAGGAGCTGCAGGCCAACAGAGGAGAGAGGGTGAAATTAATTTGATCGGGATATTAAATGACATACAACACAATGATATAACCCTGTGTTTGAAGTATAAACCTTGTTTTCACAGCGGGCATTTTGACTTGTCATAGTAGGAAAAGCACAGGCTTTGCACAGGCTCTGTTCTGTTGTCTCTGTTCCTCTTTGATAAAGCTTACAGTTAGGGCTGGCCCAGGTTTGCCTTGGACCAGCTCTTAGCAATGCTGCTATAGTTTGTATGACTTCCTATGCCACACTGAGCTCATCTCTCTTTCCATCTGTGTGCATTAATGTCTCTTTAATGCAAGTTACTAACTTAGTTCTGGGGAGCTTATTCCCCAGAGTCCTTATGTTTTCTCGCCTCGCAGTTTTCCTTGGATTGTGGTGGCACCTGGATTGAGCTTGCAGCTGCTGCTGTGGTCCTGCTTGACGCCCTGCACTGCTACTATTAGTTCTAGTCATAGTTCAATTATCTACTATTAGTTCTAGTCATAGTTCAATTATCTTTATTGTCACTTTAATTGCTACTGTTCATCATACTGACTGCAATAATTATTATGAATCATATTTCTGTACATCGGTGTCTCTCTCTCCCAACCGGCAGCAGCCGATGATCGCCCACCAAGAGCCAGGTTCTGGCTGAGGTTTTCTGCCCGTTAAAAGGGAAGTTTTTCCTCACTGCCGTCTCACCAAATGCTTGCTCTTGTGGGGAATTTCTGGGTATCTGTAAATTATAGTGTGGTCTAGACCCACTCTATCTAAAAAAAAGTGTCTTGAGATAATTAAGTTAATTAAATAATAAGTTATGATTTGACACTATGAATTAAATTGAATTCTTTTCAAGTGTCCCAGTAAGATACAATGAGTCAGCACCAACACTACCAGAATGCTGAAACTGAAGCAGCTAGTCCTTTTTAATAAATAAGGATGGGGGTTAAAATTTGACATTGAATCAAGAACACTACTCCAGGATCAATGGGAATGTAGAACCTTTTTATCACTGCTGCCAAAGCAGGTAAACTCTTTGCTGGAAGTGCAGGGCTGAAATAACACAAAGTATGATGATGGTGATACCTGTCCAGGTTCCAGGACAAACCTTTGTGCGCTTGACAGATTCCAGAAACAAGTCTCTAAACTCTGTTCTGATTATTCGTAAATGTACAGCCAAAAACGTTAAACTTTCACCTTTTACATGGTTCTGTTCATAATTCTAGGTGTAACCAAAATTTTTAAAAACAACTGCAATATCAAACTGCAATATCACAGATTTGCCATATTTGCAATACATTTTAGCATCTCAAGCATTGATAATACATCACATGCCTGCTAATTCCCGTCCCCAAAGTCCAATGAACTTTGCTCACCATGTTAAGAAGCTTACTGTATGCAGATAGAGATATAGGAATGTGGTTTGTAGTAAGTTATAATGAAACTCATGAGGTACAAAAAACATACATACAGCTAAATCCAACAGATCACAAACCTCATGATGTCATGAGACACTCTGAGGCCAGTGAGGAATATGCAGTGGTGGAATGTAACTAAGTACATTTACTCAAGTATTGTACTTAAGTACACATTTAAGATACTTGTACTTTACTTGAGTCTTTTCTTTTCATGACACTTTGTACTTCTACTCTGCAACATTTCAGAGAGACATATTGTACTTTTTACTGCACTACATTCATCTGACAGCTTTAGTTACTAGTTACTTTACAAATTAAGCTTTTCACACACAAAACACATGTAGTTTATAAAATCTGATGCTTTATTATAAATTAAACTACCCAACAATATACAGTACAGTAAGTCCAGCTGAAATGATTAGACCGTTAAACACAACTGTTTGGATCATTTCCAGTTTCTAAAATGTAAGGATGTTTCTGTAGGAGTACAATTTACTTTTAATACTTTAAGTACATTTTCCTGATGATACTTACATACTTTTACTTAAAGTGATGGTTCGGAGTAATTCACCCTAGGGTCCTTTGCACCATGACCTCGAGCCAAACACCCCCCCAGAAGCTTTTTTCACCTGGGCCTAACATTGGGAGAGTTAGCTAGACTAGCGTTATCAGCTGAATAGCTTAGCGCAGGGGCTAATGGACCCACGTTTGTATCTTGTAAGTTACCCCACTAATAATGCCTGAAATTATACCAAACGTCTACAAGTAGTACAAATAGGTTATGCTCTCATAAAACGATGGATTGTAAAGTTTGTAAGTACACCAGAAGTTTATGAACACTTGCCTGCTGGCTTCTGCTCTCTGTTGCTGCTGCTGCTACCTGCAGTTAGACGAGTGCTTAGGGCCGTCTACAAATTACTACACCGAAAAGAGTTACAACAAAAATATTTATTAATTTAATGATTAAATAAGGTAATGTCTCCAAACTTACCTCAATTATTACGTGTCTCCTGCTAGTTATACTACAGCACTTACTTTAAAAAAAGTTAAATTAATAAATATTTTTATTGCATCTCTTTTGGTTGTTGTAATTTGTAAGGCCTGACCCCTGCTACTGCAACAATGTATGACAGAGAGCAGAAGCCAGCAGGCAAGTGTTATTTACATAAACTTCTGGTGTACTACAAACTTTACAATCCAGCATCGTTGAGTGCATAACCTATTTGTACTACTGTAGACGCTTGGTATCATTTGGGCATTATTAGTGGGAATATTCACAGACTCTAGCGATGGGTCCGCGCAACTTAATCTATTCAGCTGATAACTACTACTCTAGCTACTCCCAAATGTAGACCAGGTAAAAGTTTCTGGGATGGTGTTTGGCTCGAGGTCATGGTTGCAAGAACAAAGTTAATTTTCGAACTCCATCATAACTCTTTAAGTAACATTTTCATTGCTGGACTTTTACTTGTAACAGAGTATTTTTACAGTGTGGTACTTTTACATAAGTAAAGGATCTGAATACTTCTTCCACCACTAGGAAAATGTGTTGCAGACTCTGAAGCCACTACCTGCTCCCTCTTGTGTAGGTTTAACTTAGTAAAAAGCTTCCGCTAAATGCCAAAGGATGTAAATCTACAGTGTAAAAGTACAGTGAGAAGGAAGGGACGTGATGGATGGATGCTTACGGCTACTTACACTTTCCTGCAGTGTGGGCACCTGGCCAGCGTCCGGTCTGTGAACTCTGTCCACTGAAATCACAAAGAGAAAGACATGTCACCTTCAGCTTCAGCCAAAAACCAACCCATTCTGTATAGAACAGAATGGGTGTAGAGATCAAACATGGATACTGCATTAAAAAGGGACAAATTAATTGTCTATGACGTTTGTCAAATGCCAGGAACAAGAAGAAATAAAATACCCATCACACATTCCCTGAGTTGAAGGTGATGTCATTTTTTCATCTTCTGGTCAACAATCCAAAACACAAAGATTCAATTTACAATGATAGAAAATTGAAAAAAGCAACAAACCTCACACACAAGCTGAAAATGGCATGTTTGGCATACCTGCTTGATAAATGACTTAAATGATCTACTGTTGATACATTTCTACCAATACTAATTTCAAATCAATACAAATGCACTGATGGGGCTAGTACTTTAAATGGAAAGTAAGTAGATGCAATATCAGAACTTAAGTTAAAAAATTTATCTAATAACGTTGGGGTGTGATACATTCATAAACCCTGCAGAGCAGAATACACTGTGCATTCGTCTTGTTCTGAAGAAGAAGAAGAAGAAGAAGAAGAAGAAGAAAAAAAACACTCTGTATTGGAAGCACAGAGAACATTATCACTAGATCTGCGACAAAAGGATCACTGCACCGCCACCCAGGGCAAAGATTTGTATTTTCATGTCTTTAAGCAGGTTGGAAAGATCCGACTGAATGCTAAACACCCTGAATCATCCATCTAACGTCTAACTCTTATTCTTCTCTTTATCTGACTTGGCCGCCCTCCTCTCTTTCACCGTATATCCAAACCATCTTTACCTGTCCCATGCATTGTTAAAGACCAGTGAGTTCAAATTCTACTTCCCCTTTTAGCACAAAATGGCCTGCATACATCAGCACAGACTTGATGGGGTTATTATCTACACCAATAACTTAACATTTACTTGGCCTGGTGCGAAGATGTTTTGGCTTCTTGATAATTAACTGCTCTGGCTGTGCTACAGTACGTTTCAAAACAGAAACTTTGCAGGCCTACTTTAACTGTCAAGATACTTCAGCTACAAATGATAAATGCTCCACAAGAAAAGCCAAAAAAAGAAAATACAAAAGCAGTTTTATTATTCAACTATTGTGCATAGTAATGCATCACCTCTTCATAAACACTTCTAGTGGATATTGGCTCCCTATAGAGAATGTGATTTTATCGGTTGTGTCTCTTTCAGAGCAGAGATGGCAAAAGTACTCACTTCCCGTACTCAAGTAGAAGTACATATATTTTTGTTAAAAAAATACTCTGGTAAAAGTAGAAGTACTGATTTAACTTCTTTAGTCAAGTAAAATTAACAAAGTACAGGCTTGGAAATTTATTTAAAGTATAAAAGTAAAAGTAGCCTTGCGAATGAATACCATTTTTTATGAAAAGCTGCCTGGACCACACAAATATAACTAGAGTGGTACCTGAGAAACTTCAGTAAACTCTTTTTATGCCATTGCCTACATTTCAAATGGATGTCTGCCAATAGGCCTAAAACATTGTGACAGAGACTGGGACTCCAGGTTAATAAGATTCTGACTGAGTAGTAAGACAGAATTCACAGATCCAGTTTCTCTTTTTTAATCTTCCCCTTAACATTTAAAGGAATCTACATGTATGTTTGTGTGTGTGTGCTCAAATATGGCTTCTGGAAGGAAAATAAAGGATTCAATATGAATTACTAAACAAATAACATAAACAACAATAGACAACAAACAAACATCCATACTAATAGTGCTAACATTACCACCATCAAGCCACAATGATTTGCCGCAAATGAATGCCACTGAATCTGTCGAGTCGCTGCATCAAGTGCAACGTACAGTATATTCCCATCCAATTAGATTGATATCCAATCGGTATTGATGACGCGAAAAATAATAACGGTAACTCCAGTGAAATTATTTGAAACTTGTTAGTTAGGACTAGATTAGGACTGTATTTAAAGCTGATTCTGGTTTCCAACTTTGTCCCAGGTGTGTCTGTTAAAACACGGGTGGAGACAACTTCTCTCTTTTGATGCTTTAATAAGATCAAGCAATGTGCAACCTAGCTAACAGGTGAAGAACACAAACAACAAAATCACTAGCTAACTTACTTTAAGTTTGCAAGAAATATAGACCAACACAACAACAGGCTTAAATTAACTGACAACATACAGTGCCTTGCGAAAGTATTCGGCCCCCTTGAACTTTTCGACCTTTTGCCACATTTCAGGCCTCAAACATAAAGATATAAAACTGTAATTTTTTGTGAAGAATCAAGAACAAGTGGGACACAATCATGAAGTGGAACGAAATTTATTGGATATTTCAAACCTTTTAAACAAATAAAAAACTGAAATATTGGGCGTGCAAAATTATTCAGCCCCCTTAAGTTAATACTTTGTAAGCACACCTTTTGCTGTGCGGTAAGCGCTAAATTAACGCGGGGTATGTCTCTATCAGTTTTGCACATCGAGACTGACATTTTTGCCCATTCCTCCTTGCAAAACAGCTCGAGCTCAGTGAGGTTGGATGGAGAGCGTTTGTGAACAGCAGTTTTCAGTTCTTTCCACAGATTCTCGATTGGATTCAGGTCTGGACTTTGACTTGGCCATTCTAACACCTGGATATGTTTATTTGTGAACCATTCCATTGTAGATTTTGCTTTATGTTTTGGATCATTGTCTTGTTGGAAGACAAATCTCCGTCCCAGTCTCAGGTCTTTTGCAGACTCCATCAGGTTTTCTTCCAGAATGGTCCTGTATTTGGCTCTATCCATCTTCCCATCAATTTTAACCATCTTCCCTGTCCCTGCTGAAGAAAAGCAGGCCCAAACCATGATGCTGCCACCACCATGTTTGACAGTGGGGATGGTGTGTTCAGGGTGATGAGCTGTGTTGCTTTTCGCCAAACATAACGTTTTGCATTGTTGCCAAAAAGTTCGATTTTGGTTTCATCTGACCACAGCACCTTCTTCCACATGTTTGGTGTGTCTCCCAGGTGGCTTTTGGCAAACTTTTAAACGACACTTTTTATGGATATCTTTAAGAAATGGCTTTCTTCTTGCCACTCTTCCATAAAGGCCAGATTTGTGCAGTATACGACTGATTGTTGTCCTATGGACAGAGTCTCCCACCTCAGCTGTAGATCTCTGCAGTTCATCCAGAGTGATCATGGGCCTCTTGGCTGCATCTCTGATCAGTCTTCTCATTGTATGAGCTGAAAGTTTAGAGGCGACGGGTCTTCGTAGATTTGTATTGGTCTGATACTCCTTCCATTTCAATATTATCGCTTGCACAGTGCTCCTTGGGATGTTTAAAGCTTGGGAAATCTTTTTGTATCCAAATCCGGCTTTAAACTTCTCCACAACAGTATCTCGGACCTGCCTGGTGTGTTCCTTGTTCTTCATGATGCTCTCTGCGCTTTAAACGGACCTCTGAGACTATCACAGAGAAGGTGCATTTATACGGAGACTTGATTACACACAGCTGGATTCTATTTATCATCATTAGTCATTTAGGTCAACATTGGATCATTCAGAGATCCTCACTGAACTTCTGGAGAGAGTTTGCTGCACTGAAAGTAAAGGGGCTGAATAATTTTGCTGCACGCTACTTTTTCAGTTTTTTATTTGTTAAAAAAGTTTGAAATAGCCAATGAATTTCGTTCCACTTCATAATTGGGACCCACTTGTTGTTGATTCTTCACAAAAAATTACAGTTTTATATCTTTATGTTTGAGGCCTGAAATGTGGCAAAAGGTCGAAACGTTCAAGGGGGCCGAATACTTTCGCAAGGCACTGTAAGTTTTACGATTTACAGTTCTCAAGGACGCACACACACGATCTCAATTGATTTATCCTCTTGTCTCACTTTTTTCTGTGTGGCGCGCGCACCCGCTCGCAGTGTAAGGCGCGTGTCCGCGCTATTTTCCAACATGCACTCACAATCACTCCTGATAGACGACCTTTTGCACAAAACTAAACGAGCCAATTTTCTAAAATGTAAGGAGTAGAAAGTACCAATATTCTTGTTAAAATGTAAGGAGTAAAAGTAAAAAGTCGCCACAAAAATAAATAGTAAAGTAAAAATATCTGAAAAATCTACTTGAGTACAGTAACGAAGTATTTGTATGTTACTTCCCATCTCTTTTTCAGATACATGTCATTCAAAAGAGATCGAAGAGTTGGGGACCTGTGCCAGAGACTTAATAAACAGTGCTTGACAATTGTCATCGAGGCTGATAATAATAATCAATTAATGGTTTTTTAAATAAATCCTACGCTACAGATGCAATTGTTACTAACCTATGCTCAGAAAATGATAGTACTTTGCCGTTTTCAAGATGTACTGCTAAAATACAGAAAAGCAGAGTATTCAGGAAGCCACTGCCCCCTGGCTATGAAATAGTCTGGAACAAAACCCTGTGTTGTTTTTACACTGCAGTTTTTGTATGGATTAAACAAACAAGATATAATGTGTTAACTAGTGAGCTTTAAAGGTGCTATGCTAAGCTAGCCAGCTGCAGACAGACGGGCATGTGAGCGGAATGAATCTTCTCTTCTAACTCTCAGCATAAAAGCAAATTTGTGTAAAAATAAAAAACTCCTGTGGGTATTTCTTAAAAAACAAAATGGCATTTAAGTTTATGTTGTATGTTTGTTTTTTTAAAACAGAGAGAGTGCTTACCAGGAAGGTGTTGCTGCAGTGTCCACAGGAGACTCGGGCCCCGGATGGCTGGGGGTCAGGACTGGCTGGACCAGGATGAACTGGACCCAGATTAATTATCCTCTTACTGGAAAAGGGACAGAAACACAAAGTCAACATTCATGCCACAAATTACTCAAGATATTGCAGATATTATAATCCCTGCCTGAGCAGGCGTCTCACTGACGGTGTGGAAAAGGCTGGCGACAGTTTGACTTTTTTGGGATCCATCAGCGGCAAATCCTCTCATTAGCACTAACACTGCTTTTCTACAACCAACCAACTTCCTCAGACAACTATAGTCACTCAGAATCACGGATCACACAGCAGCACAGAGACGTGCCTGCTTTAGTCAGCATAACTGGTTTGAATGCAAAACAGTAACCGTGGAGGTAAACTCTCCAGAGCAATTAATGCAGGAAAAGTGGCCTCTTAGGAATATATACAACCTTTATGCATCACTTAAGATAAAACTGGTTACTTCTGGTCAACTGTAATAAAACCAGGAATGTGAACAATTTCATCATAAAACATTGAGAATCCCAAATTTGTTTTTCTGACAAATGTTACAAATGTCATCTCTTCTAATTTTAACCATGTCTGTGAAACAAAATTTCCAGTTCAAAGAAAGTTCAAACTGAGACTCGTTTCGGGAACTGGTTTTCTCCTTTGTAACTGAGGAGCAATAATGTGCAATAATGTGAAAGCAAAATACTGGTTAATGAGTAAGTCTCAAAAAGTCATGTCAATTTGGTTGGACGTTTTTCCTTGTGCATTCATGACAAAATATTTAAACCTGCACACTCTAATTAGCCTTCTGCCTTACTTTATGATCTGCACTGAGGCTGACAGATGGATTATGTGTTTCAGATCTTTATTTTGTGATGGACAGTTTAAAATTATACATATTTATATAGCAGCATGGCTAAAAATGTGGCTCTTGCACATTTTACGCCTCAGGCATTAAAAAAGGCATCTTATCTAACTAACCAATTACACTAAGCTGCAGCAGCACGGTGTTCAGAAGTGCTGCCAGAGCCGTTCATTTACAGAGACTGAAATAAGCCTTCGGTTTTTTTTTTACAATAAAAATTCCAACACACTGGCATCTATTTGACCTGTAGAAAATGTTTAACGGCTTTTTGTTCAGGTTATTCCCTGACAGAAAGCAACTGAAACTTTTTCCTTCCGTAACTGTAATGGAGCTTTCAGCAACCCAGTAATGTTTTCTTTATGCACAGAAAATAAAATAAAAAAGTGACATTAAAAGGTCCCATGACATGGTGCTCTTTGGATGCTTTTATATAGACCTTAGTGGTCCCCTAATACTGTATCTGAAGTCTCTTTCCCTTAAATTCCGCCTTAGTGCAGAATTACAGCCACTAGAGCCAGTCCCACAATGAGCTTTCCTTAGGATGTGCCATTTCTGTGTCTGTAGCTATTCAGGAGGAGAGAGGGGGGGGGGGCATGGTGGATGGTGGGGGTATGGCCTTGACCAACTGCTCATATTAATGTTAAAAAACCTCATAAAGTGAAATGCTCATGCCATGAGACCTTTAACTATAACTCATGGAACTTTTCCAGTTTACTTTAAGCTGTTTTGGTGAGACGTGTGCTCATTTTGCTCCCTGATATTATAATATGAATGAATTCGCTTAGTGTGCATTTGGTTAGTACACAGAAATAAAGTGGATTTTGTTGAATTGAATCCATTTTATTTCTATGGGTTAGTAGCTACTCTGCAGGAATTTAGTGCATAATTGAAGCAGCTATGCTGAATGAATGTTTTTCAGCTGCAAGGTGCAGATTGAAAATTAAACCTCAACATAATCCCCATTCCTGAATGAAATCTGGCCCAATGTAACACACAATACATACTGTAAATTACCCATACAGAAGATATGCAGAAGTGAAACACATGATGAGGCTGTTCTAATGAGGCTGTTATTTCCTCATCCGGCTCGCTGAGCTCGGCATGTAAACTGCGCTGGGAGCCTTAATTGAGGGACAGCTGCTCCCAATGCACCTGGTTTCCTCTGCTTCACTCACCCCCCACCCACACCCACACACACACCCCCACACACACACACACCTCACCAATATGGCCGAGGACAGGCGATTCGCTGGGAAGTAACTTTGCAGATGAGCAGACAGTTGCAGGGGCAGCGGACATACTTCTTCCCTGCTGGGGCATTCTTAATGGGCTGCAGAGGGAGGCAGAGCACACACGGAGAAATAAGAAGACGGTAGAACAACGGATTACAATAGGAGTAGATAACAAGCCAATTATTCTTGATGGATGAGAATTAACCAACACTACGTGGGGGAGAGAGGCTTTCTGGGAGATATTTGGAGTTAGAGCTGAAGATCTTTGCCCGAACCCGATGGGTTCGGGCTTAATTTCAATTATTTTTCACGGGCTCGGGCCGGGCTCGGGCTTGCACTTCGGGCTGCATGTTATATGAGCGGTCAGCTGATGCGTTTCGATTAGCGTGAAAATGGATCCTGAGGAGGTGAAACGGAGGCTGGTCTCTGGAGGACTTAATTAATTTCTATGTTCCAACTTCCAAGTGGCCTGTAGCCTCCGTTATTCATGAATAAATGATGTTAAAAAATGTATAAATGACTCATTTTTTACGAAAGACAAAGGAGCTTTGTGCGTGCGGCGCAGTCTCTTTTTTCTTTCTCTCCCTTTTCCGCCGAGTGGTGCGTGAGCCCGCTCGCGGTGCGAAGCGCGTGTCCGACACTCTAATGATGCTGATAGACGGCCTTTACAGTCGGGCTGTAAACGGGTTCGGGCTTTTAAAAAGCTGTCAATCAAAATGTACGGGTCGGGCTCGGGCCGAACTCTGTCGGGCTCGGGCGTTTTCGGGCCGTACTTTTAAGGCCCGATTACAGCTCTATTTGGAGTTGCAGGGTAAAGCACCAAGGAACGGCATTCATGCTACATCGCGATACTGTTGGCGCTTCAATGTCCTTAAGGCCGGCTTCACACTGGGTGCGTGGAGTGAGCGTTTTTATTTTGACTCCCATGTTAACAGGTTAAAGCTTGCACACTGCCAGCATGACACGCACGTCTCAGGCACGGCTTGAGCTGTGCCGAAAACGCATGCATGCTAGAAATAGAACCGACGCCCATTTTTCATGCGACGCGCAAGCGTGTTGGAAGTGTTTCCAGGCGAAATAGAATAGGAAAAGATGTTTATGTCATTTTGAAACGAACACATATAATAAATGACATGTTCATGTTTGAAAGTCCCTAGGTTTTGACATAAATGCAGATATAAATGTAATTAAAAAATAATAAGATTTTAAAATATTGCACCTGTCAATACAGAACGAAATATTCTGTAGCCTATTTTGCTGTCAATACCGCCGACGTTGTCTTTGCTGTAATCAGATCAGCATATATTCATGTTTAACATGAAGTATACTACTGCTTGAGTGCAGTAAATCAATGGGAAACCATGTGTACAGACAAGGCTAGCAGCAGCAGCAGTCAGACACGTTCACGCCACGCAGGCAGTGTGTGGCCAGCCTAACTGTTCAGGAGCTGCTTGTTGCTGTTCATACAATTATTTTGTCAAATAATTAAGTCAAGCACTCACTCTTTACAATCAAAAGCCCATTTTTTGGTAAAAGTCTTCTAGAGGCTTTCTGCAAAGCAATAGATTTATCTAGCACTGCCTATAACATTAATATCAATATAGAGGGAAATATAGACAAAGGCTTCAAACATGTGACTTCCGTATGATAAGACTTGATCCTGTACAGCAGGCTCCTACAGTACGGTACATTAGAAGATTTTTGTTGCTGTATGTAGACTCTACATTAGTTACATAATATTTCTAGAAGCCTGACTTGATTTAAGCCCAATCCTCCAATTTAAGTCATAGACATACTGAATGAGTGTATTCTTTTAACGACCAGGTATGCATTAGGCCTGCACAATATGAGGAGAATATGAGATATGCGATAACGCTGAATATCGCGATAACGATATTACTTGCGATAAACAAACAGATCTTAAAGTGTTCTCAGTTCTGCTGCTTTCAGTATTCTGCTATAATACAACAAACTGCTGGTTGAATTAAAAACAACCTTTTATTGAACAAATTGAACATTGAATTGAATTTAAAAGGCAACGCTAAAAAGGACGGTTCCATTTTGAAGTGCATTTTCTTTCAACTAACACAAAATTTCTGAGTGTCTATCGATATACAGTGCCTTGCGAAAGTATTCGG
The DNA here is from genome assembly GCF_010015445.1 of Perca fluviatilis. Lineage (NCBI taxonomy): Eukaryota > Metazoa > Chordata > Actinopteri > Perciformes > Percidae > Perca > Perca fluviatilis. Next base: position 31,895,268 of record NC_053122.1, on the reverse strand, counting down.
CCCCCTTGAACGTTTCGACCTTTTGCCACATTTCAGGCCTCAAACATAAAGATATAAAACTGTAATTTTTTGTGAAGAATCAACAACAAGTGGGTCCCAATTATGAAGTGGAACGAAATTCATTGGCTATTTCAAACTTTTTTAACAAATAAAAAACTGAAAAAGTGGGCGTGCAAAATTATTCAGCCCCTTTACTTTCAGTGCAGCAAACTCTCTCCAGAAGTTCAGTGAGGATCTCTGAATGATCCAATGTTGACCTAAATGACTAATGATGATAAATAGAATCCAGCTGTGTGTAATCAAGTCTCCGTATAAATGCACCTGCTCTGTGATAGTCTCAGAGGTCCGTGTAAAGCGCAGAGAGCATCATGAAGAACAAGGAACACACCAGGCAGGTCCGAGATACTGTTGTGGAGAAGTTTAAAGCCGGATTTGGATACAAAAAGATTTCCCAAGCTTTAAACATCCCAAGGAGCACTGTGCAAGCGATAATATTGAAATGGAAGGAGTATCAGACCACTACAAATCTACGAAGACCCGGCCGTCCCTCTAAACTTTCAGCTCATACAATGAGAAGACTGATCAGAGATGCAGCCAAGAGGCCCATGATCACTCTGGATGAACTGCAGAGATCTACAGCTGAGGTGGGAGACTCTGTCCATAGGACAACAATCAGTCGTATACTGCACAAATCTGGCCTTTATGGAAGAGTGGCAAGAAGAAAGCCATTTCTTAAAGATATCCATAAAAGTGTCGTTCCAAGTTTGCCAAAAGCCACCTGGGAGACACACCAAACATGTGGAAGAAGGTGCTGTGGTCAGATGAAACCAAAATCGAACTTTTGGCAACAATGCAAAACGTTATGTTTGGCCGAAAAGCAACACAGCTCATCACCCTTAACACACCATCCCCACTGTCAAACATGGTGGTGGCAGCATCATGGTTTGGGCCTGCTTTTCTTCAGCAGGGACAGGGAAGATGGTTAAAATTGATGGGAAGATGGATGGAGCCAAATACAGGACCATTCTGGAAGAAAACCTGATGGAGTCTGCAAAAGACCTGAGACTGGGACGCGATTTGTCTTCCAACAAGACAATGATCCAAAACATAAAGCAAAATCTACAATGGAATGGTTCACAAATAAACATATCCAGGTGTTAGAATGGCCAAGTCAAAGTCCAGACCTGAATCCAATCGAGAATCTGTGGAAAGAACTGAAAAATGCTGTTACCAACGCTCTCCATCCAACCTCACTGAGCTCGAGCTGTTTTGCAAGGAGGAATGGGCAAAAATGTCAGTCTCTCGATGTGCAAAACGGATAGAGACATACCCCAAGCGACTTACAGCTGTATCGCAGCAAAAGGTGGCGCTACAAAGTATTAACTTAAGGGGGCTGAATAATTTTGCCGCCCAATATTTCAGTTTTTATTTGTTTAAAAGGTTTGAAATATCCAATAAATTTCGTTCCACTTCATGATTGTGTCCCACTTGTTGTTGATTCTTCACAAAAAATTACAGTTTTATATCTTTATGTTTGAGGCCTGAAATGTGGCGAAAAGGTCGAAAAGTTCAAGGGGCGAATACTTTACGAGGCTATTTATATATATATATATATATATATATATATATATATATATATATATATATATATATATATATATACACACACACACACATTTTTTTACAGTGCACAGAGAGGAGCTGCCTCCAGCCCCTCCCCCTCGTGAAGTTGCGTGCCGACACCGTCAACACTGCACTTGTACAGATCCACTTTTGCGACACGACTGTCGCGTGGTGTCGCGATCGGTCGCGATGCCTCCGTTGATGGGGGTTCAGCTATGGGCGGGTCCAGCGGGGAATGTTGTGTCAGGGAGAAGTGATGTTCTCCCCGTGTCCTCTGTGCTCTACTTCTATTGGATAGTCGCCTCGCGTTCAACGGATTCATTTGCATAAAGATGGGCATCGGCGAGCTTCTTGACACGCTACATTTTCTCAAATGTAGCGCCGCCTTCCCGGAATGCTTTGCGTGCGCGTCGAAGTCGCTTGACGTCACCCATAGGAATAGAGCGGGGCGCGACACGACAGAAGCGTCGCACGGCCAGGTGGATCTGCACCGTTACGGTGCAGATCCACTTGTCCGTGCAACAAGTGGTCATCACGTCATCATGTTGAGTCGATTCTGAACCAATCAGCTGTTCGATCAGCTGAGAGGCCGGCGTTTCCCAGCATGCCCTGGGTCCACCTGCGTCCGCCTGGCTCTTGCAGTTGGTGAAAAGCAACTGCGCTACCTGCGTCTCAGAACTGCGGCCGCCTTGGTCTCGTGAGATTATCGTTGCCCACGTGTGCATGACGTCAGAGCAAGTCGGGATCAAGTCGGACACAAATCTAACCGGCATGCATTGGGCGCCGATCGCTGGTGATCGATTCTGCGCAGATCTGGCTCATCTCGAACGAGCCTAGTGATTAGCTTCGGAGCGAGCAGCGACTCTAGAGTCATAGTGGGAGAAACAAAGCGTATTTTCAAATCTCCAGTTAGCTTTTAGCACTGACTTAATGTAGGGCCCTATGGAATCTGTGTTTAGTTTTTTTAAATTCTCAATTTCGCGATTCTGTCCATGATTCTGTTATCACAGAAACTATTGGGCTCTCTATTAATGCTGCAATAAGTCTGTGTCTGGTCCGAGCCGGGCCCTCGTCGCAAAAAGACACTTGCAACCGGGCCTAACAACTTTTCTAGGGGAAACCCTGTTTTGGATCAATGTGTGTCCCCTTTCCATCAGCATTTCACTTGGTCTTGGTCAATAATTCTGGCACTGTTTATTCATTTTAGACTGACGACGTGCACATACAAGTTCAAATAGCATCGCCCTCACCTGACCAAACCAGCCAGATTACATACGTAAACGCTCCAGGTTTCTTATCAACCTAATTATACCAGTCTGGAGTGAACGAGTCCTTGGATCACCTGGAAAAACAACTTTCCGTTTCATGTCATGTTGTTGCTAATTTGGTGGTCATTGTTGAATAGAAACGTATAAAGACTGCCCATTTCTATAATCTAATTTATAATTCATGATAAAAAAATAAATAAATTTAAAAATAAAAAAAAGTTAAAAAGCTATACACATTTAAATGGTTGATTCACTACCAAATATTTTTTAAATAGGGACTATAGGGACTATTAGTGACCTCACTGTGAGCCCTGTGTATTATCCAGAGTAATGAGGATATTGATTCTGGAAACAGATTAATTTTCATTGATTTGAGCAACAAAAACAAAATGTCATTCTTCTCCACTGTACTGAGATAATGCAGATATCGTAGAGACATATCTTAAAGGCTAGGTTAAATAACACCATAATTCCTGTGTGGGTAGACACCACCAGAGGTTTATAAGGGAAATATGTTTTTGTAATTTGTGTGAAACAACCCTTTAATAGAAGATACTGGTTAAAGTTAGTATATGTAACTTTTTAATGTTTCTAAAACTCTGTAATGTTCCATCTGATGGTCATAAATGACCTTTAACAGCAAACGAGATTAACAGTGAAAAGAACGCTATTTTTATATAGTTTTTATTAATGCTTTTGGCCGGGTCAGATTTCACAAAATGATTTACCGAAGTCGGAGGGCGCTACAGAGCACACATTCTGATGGGTCACAGATTCCTTTGTAACACCGGAAAAGCCTATGTAGTCAGGTAAAAAAGTAGCAGGAGATAGGCCTTATTGTATTTTCATTTTAGAAGTTATCTGATGTAGTTATGGCTGATACGGGCCATTACAGAAAAGAAGGAAATGAAAAGAACAACAACAACAACAACAAAAAGCTAAAAGGGAACAGGAAAGACGAAGGTTTAAATCACGAGTCACACTCTGTTGGGCTTTCAACAGATGGGAGACAATTACGGTAGGGCTGCACAATTAATCAAATTTTTATCACGATCACGATTTTGGCTTCCCACGATCAAATTTGCGTGATTGAGCGATATTTAAAATGCGTCATTCCGTTCATAGAACGCTCCTTATCAAAGTTTTGATAGTGACCAGTGCTAGTTTGTGTCTTTTAGCTCATAGCTTTAGCAGCAGACTGTTTGACGTCCTGGTGTTGGAATCCTGTCACACTACACCGTTTAGCTGTCAGGATTTTATCGTGATCTCAATATTGATCAAAATAATCGTGATTATCATTTTGGCCATTATCGTGCAGCCCTAAATTATGGGAGTGTAAATTATTCAAAACCCACCCCAAATTGCCTTCAGGTATTTAATAGGTTTATTTAATTCATAAAATAACTTTAGATTGCATAATGTGGTAAAGGTAAGGTAAAGGTATTATTCGTTTTACTCTGTGTTTATGTTGGCCTACTATTTTCTTTTCCCTTGTCCCCCTGTACTTGTGTAATGTGTCGTGGATTTCAAGAAATGCCCTATATAAATCTAAGTTATTATTACGTTGGTTGCTTCAACAAACTCCTATTGCTTTGGCTCGTAACACAGTGACAGCGATACCCGGTTTAGCTCACGATACATACAGGCTATGTAACCGTATGCAACACTTGAAATGCAACCATGCATCTGTAGCGAATTATCTTATTGCAAATTAATGATTTTCTGTCTGAGCTAAACATTCATCGCAACTCTATGACCTCCCGGTAACACTAACTCAGTAATATTCAGTGGGCAATACAGCACTGTAAAGAAAAGACCTTTAGGACAGCAGATGTGGTAAAAACACTGCCGCCTTTGTCCAAAGGGGCCGCTGGAATCAAAAAACTGAAAGTTACAAATAGTCCCTTTAAGTAGGCTATTTGTGCATGTGTGTGTTGGAACTGCATACAGTATATAAATAGCTTGCGTGTGCGACATATGGCTGTGCAGATACACTTCAAACCTACCGTAGCTTCATTGCAAACCCCGCACTTCACCACATGCTGGTGGATCTTTCCCTCCACAGAGATCAGGCTCTGACACACCCTGCAGCTGATGACAGGTGCACTGCCACTCTCTGGGGACGTGAGAGGGGAGTAGGGCGGAGGGTCCTCCCCGAGGAGCACCGAGGGCTGAGTAGGGCTGGGGAACGGAGGGAAGCCTTAACAGGGAGGGTGACAAGGAAGGAGAAAGAATGGTGAATAAAATGAGGGAGCACATTCACAAGATTTACGCAATGGACTGGAGGAAAAAAATGCCTACATTCCCATGACAAGTAACCTCTTATGTTACGATTAACAAGATAATACGATTTGGTCTCGAGGTGAGCTGAAAGGAGCTTTAGAAGAAAAACACTCCTGGAATGCTGAGCAGGGTTAGTTTCAACAAATAAGCATCTAAGTATTAGCAAGGGACTGAGAGAAATCTTACAAAGAATGAGTGAGTAACTGGGACAGTTTAATCATTAATAATCAGAAGCGACATACAGTACTAACTACCTGCTAAACCCACTCTACATTTCGAGCAAGCATACTATACAGCAGTTTGTGGGAGCAAAACACAATTAGGAGCCATATCTCGTGCCTTTTCCATTTATGTATTTACACACAGGCCCTCCCTATGTGAGCTGCCATTGGTCGCAGCTCTCTCTAGCAGCTTCCCTCGCCATCCTCCGTAATGGCCTTATCATATGTCAATCAAATCAGGTGTTTCTCAGATGCTAGCTAGCTAAGCGGTACAGTTATATAGCCTGCGAGTACAGTGGGCATCATTCAGCAGTTGAAATACATGCAACAATTTGGGTTAGGAAACGTTAATAAAATAAATCCTAACGATACTATTTCTGAGCTGCAAACCTGAAGCTTTGCGCAAGGTTTGCCGGTGCTAAGTAGAGCCATAGAGCTAGCTACCAAAGCTACTAAATAACGGTTGCTAGGTTAGCAAGTTAGCACAACGCTGATTGCCTTCCGTCTCTGCTTCACGTCCTGACTGCATTCAGCACATTTCATCCCCCAGGAGATGCGAAGAAATACATCCTCTGGAAGCTTACAGTATGCCCTTCACAAACACAGTCCCGACAGGATGGTTCACAGCTGAGCTAGAAGGCTAACCAGAATGCCCTGTCAGTGGTGGCTAATGTGAGCTAGGCTAATTGAGGCTGGAGGAGAGAGCACCATGGATACTCACTCTGTGGTTTGTTGGGCACACCGTAGGGCGCTGCGCCGGGAGACACCCCGCCGTTACCACTGCCAAGAGCACCATCTCCCAGATCTGATAGTAACGGGGACCTCTCGCCGTCCGCCATACCGAGAGCCAGGCGTGGGGGGGAGTGAATGCAGACCAATACGGTGTTGTATTGTTGTGTCGGAAATGCAGGCGTCACATGATCACACCACCGCTGCTGCTGCTGCTGCTCCTGCTGCGGTAACGGAGCTCGGAGGTGTGGCACTGCCCACCCAGGGATGCTTCAGTCATTGTAGGTCTTGATGTAGGTACCTTTGAAATATGTTTTAATGCTTTTCCAACAATTGTGTTTGTGTGACTTTTTTTTTTTTTTTTTTACATTTACTGTAATGTAGTGACAATATGCAACCTTTATTTCAACCCTTAAAATGTAACTTATTCTATGTATCCAGGGATTGTTTTGTGTGCAGGAATATCCTACTTCACAATTCAAATTAATTAAAAGTGGTGGAAGAAGTGGCCTATTCAAATATTACTTCACCCTCGAAGTTTTCATTTGTATCAACTGTGAAAACCTTGAATTCTTGAAGAAACATTTGTTTTTCTCACATATGCCTCCATGGTAAACTGCAAGGTCTAAATAATGATAATAGTAATCAAATTCAAAGTAACATGGGGTGTTACCATGGACTGTTAATATTATTTTTTACAGCCTATGGGTGTTACCATAGAATGTCTTACACATAGGCTTGAATTACACCTAGTCTTGCATTGGCAGACCTATCCCCACAGGTTGCGGATTACGCTATACTTGAAAGATTTTGAACCTATTTTTAATGTATGCCTTTCCACTAAATATCAGTTAGCAATAGCAGCTATTGTATGCACCGTCAACAGTGTAACTTTGGTTTGAGAAATGGGGGTCCTATGTTTTTCTATTTGAATCCCATTTCCTGCATTTATACATACATTTAGACAGTGGCGGCTGGTGATAAATATTTTTTTTTGGGGGGGCGCTTTTTTTGGTGAGGGGGGAAATAAATACAAAGCAGTACTTTGAAACTGGGCAAAACAACCAGCACAACTTTATTTAAACAACTATGTATTTAAAAAGAGCAAGACAATACAAGATTCAAGTTACAAACATAAGCTAGTGACTCTCACTGAGTTTTTTTTAACTCACAACAACAGAGTAACTTTGTTTAACTATAGCGTTATTTTTTTCCCCTGTCTTCATTTAACTCGTACCTTGGGCATGAAAGAAAATGCAGCCACAACCAGTACTACTTTAAAACTTGAGATTATGCAAAATAATCTTTTACCAGAAGTCTAACATGGCTAAACTAAATGATTCAGTATGGTAATCAAATTTAGATTTAGCCAATTAGGTTCAAACCCAATGTACTCAAACCACAACTTAAATATCAAAAACCCAACAAAGAAAAAAAAAAAATATATATATATATATATATATATATATATATATATTATATATATAAAACCAAATTAACCAAAAACTGAGATCTCTCATTTCATAGAGATAACCAGGGGAATACTAAATCAGTCTGTTTGTTCAACCCTGTTTCATTAGTTTGAGTGCACTCAAGTTCCTACCACCACCCTTAGCAGGTAAAACTGTCCATCCTGGCTCCTCAGAGAATGGAGTAGGGAAACGACAGGAAAATCCTGTGAGTAGTGGAGATGATGATGGCAAAGATGTAGTGAGCGGTAAGAAGATGAAACCCAGGAGGCAGTATGATGACTCTAGTAGAGTCTCACCAAAAAAAAAAACAGCCTGCACAAAACGTGTAGAATAATCAATCAGTTGTCCATAGTAACAGTTGCCTTGTATTTCTCCTCAAGATACAACATATTCTCACATACTACACATTATAACCACATTTCACTTAAACATTTTAGCTTAAACTCAACGTTATTTGTCCATCTTAATTGACTAGCTTACAGAAAACATAGCAGTTACAACTAAAGGACGGAAAATACACTGCGGTCAAGCCAGCCGCGGTTTGAAAATACACGGTCTAGCCAGCCGTAAAAAAAAAAGGCGTGTGCGCCTATTACTATGAGTACGGTAATTTCAGTACCAGCAGAGAAAGGACGGGCTTTCAGAGCGCTCGAGTTGCATCTATCTATCTATCTATCTATCTGTCTGTCTGTCTTTATTTCTCTCTCGCTCTGTCTTTCTCTTTCATTCTTAATTGGGGGAATGCTGTTCTACAGCATTCCACCTATTGTTATTCGGTTTTATTTATTGGGGGAATGCTGTTTTACAGCATTCCACCTATTGTTGTTTCTGTCGGCCATTTTCTTTATTGGGGGAATGCTGTTTTACAGCATTCCACCTATTGTTGTTTCTGTCGGCCATTTTCTTTATTTTTCTGCTTCTGCTTATTCCCTCTTCCGTACGTTTTTTGGCTCTCTGTAACTTCTGCATACTTTCACCTATTTAAACCATTCAACTTTTCAAATGTTCAGCTCTTTCAGCTAATGATGGGACTTCTTCAACTTTTTTTCTACTATTTATACTTTTTCAAATTTTAAGCTTTTTAACACTTTTTTAAACATTGAAGTGAATGAGAGCAGCCTTCAACAACTTGAAATCCTCTTCTGCTTCAACATGTATCTCCTCCTACATTCTTCCACCTACAGACGTGATTCAAAATGTAAAATGTTCACAAAATATTCAGGTATTCGGGGTGTGCTCAGTGTTTTGATATCTTTTACAGTTTTTGTGAAAAATCTGTTTAAGTTTAGTGATTATTTCAGGAAATTTTATCGATTAAACAGGGTGTGTATTGCGTTTGCTAGAGTGGATGACATCACAGCTAGAGGGTGAAGCTTCGAAAAAATTATCTTAGTTCCTTGTCTGTAAACTGCTCTCACGCCCACAATATCTACTTGTCATACACAATTTATACATCAAAACGTAGGTATTTTTGTCTAGTTTCAGAAAACCTGCTCAGTTTTGTGGATACGCCTTTATTTTACTTTGGCTGGTTGAGCTTCCAAATGACAAGATGTCCATATCGTTCTCCATTGGCTTCAATGTTCAAACTCCTAGATATTTCCCAGCGAAACACTGGAACGAACCACTTTTGAAATCGCTGCGTGACAACCACTTTTTACGTTTATCCATATAAATTTTATACCGATACGTTCACAAAGGCCTTGTGATGCTCAGGATCCGTCATTTGACTGATAGCAGTTATGGTGTTGCCACAGTGAGGCTTTGTTTGGGAGCTACCGCTCTCAAGGGACTCTGAATAGCTGCAGCACAGCACAGCTGACAGATTCAGCAGGTGACAGGCTCGGTTAGCTTGATTACAGACATCAAAGCAAGTAAACATTCCCAGGCCATGGTTACCATGACAACACTTTCACACTTTCACACACACCAGATACTACACCCAGATACCACACGGGGCTATTATATGGAACAGTAGTCTATACAAGATACTACAGGCAGTAATATGAACAGTAGTCTATCACAGATACTACAGGCTACAGGCCTCCCCTCCACTCTGTCTTTTCCCTCTCTCTTTCTTCTCTCCTCTTTCCTCTCTCTCCTCTCTCCATCCCTTTTCCTTTCCCTCCCTGCCTCCCTCTCTCTCCTTCCCTCCCTTCTCTCCTCTCTCTCTTTTCTCTTCCTTCCCTCCCTCCTTCTCTCCTCCCTCTCTCTCTCCTCCTTCTCCTCCCTCCCCTCCATCCCCTCCCCTCTCCCTCCCTCCCTCTCTCTTCCCTCCTTCCTCCCTCCATCCTCTCTTCCTCTCTCCTTCTCTTTCTTCTCTCTCCCTCCTCCCTCCCTCTCCCTCTGTCCTCCATCCCTCCTTCCTCCTCTCTTCTCTCTTTTCTTTCTCCTCCCTCTCTCCTCTCTTCCACTCCTCTCTCTCTTTCTCTCACATCCTTCCTCCCCTTCTCTCTCTCTTCCTTCTCTCATTCTCCTTCTCTCTCTTTCCTCTCCATCTCTTCCTCCTTCCTCCTTCTCTTTCCTTTTCTCCCTTCTTTCCTTCCTCTCTCCTTCCTTCTCTCCCACTCCTCTCCTTCTCTTTCCTCTCCTTCTCTCCATCCCTATCTCTTTCCTTCCTCTCTCCATTCCTCCTTCCCTCTATCCTCCATCCCTTCCTTCCCTCTGTCTCTCTCTCTCTCTCTCCATCCTTCTCCCTCTCCTCTCCATCCCTCTCTCTCCCTTTCCTCCATCCATTTCCTCTTTCTTTCCTCTCTCTCCTTCTCTCTCTCCATTCTCCCTCTCCCTCTTTCCTCCACCTCCTTTCTTTCCTCTCCTTCCTCTCTCTCCATTTCTTTCTCTCTCTTTCCTCCCTTCTCTCCTTTTTCCCTCTCTCTCCTTCCTCTCCATCCCCTTCTTTCTCTTTCCTCTCTCTCTCCATCCACCTGTCTCTCTTTCTTTTCTCTCTCTCCTTCTCTCTCTCTCCTTCTCCTCTCTGTCCTCCATCCCTCTTTCTCTTCTCTCTCTCCTCTCCCTCCATCTCATTTCTCTTTTCTTTCCTCCTATTCCTCCTCTCTCTTATTTCTCCTCCTTCCTCCTCTCTGTCTCTCTCCTTCTCTCCTTCTCCTCTCCTGTCTCTCTCTCTTCTCTCATTTCCTCTCCTTCCTCTTTTCTCCTCCATTCTCCTCTCTCTCTCCTCTCTCCATCCCTCCTCTCTCTTTCCTCTTTCCTTCTCTCTCCTCCTTCCTCTCCCTCCACCTCTCTCTTTCTCTCTTTTCTCTCTCTCCTTCTCTCCATTCCATCCATATTCTCTCCTCTATTCTATTTCTCCTTTCTTCTTCCTTCTCTCTCTCTCTCCACTTCTCCTTTTCTCTCTCTCCTCTCTCCTCCTTCCTCCTCTTCCTCTTTTTCTCTCTCCTTCTCTCTCCATCTTTCCTCCATTTCTCTTTCCTCTTTTCTCTCTCCTCCTCCTCCCTTCTCTCTCCATTCCTTCTCTCTTTTCTCTCATCCATTCCTCCTCTCTTTTCTCTCTCCTTCTTTCTCATTCTCCTTCCTCTCTCCTCCATCCTTCTCCTCTCTTTCTTTTTCTCTTTTCCTCTTTTTTCTCTCCTTCTCATCCACCTTCCTCCCTCCACCTGTCTCTTTCCTCTTTTTCTCCCTCTCTCTCTCCTTCTCTCTCACCTATCTCCTCCTTTCTCCTTTCCTCTTTCTCCATACTCTCCTTCCTCCTTTTCCTCCTCTGTCCTCCATTCCGTTCTGTGTGTTTCCTGTGTTCTCCTGTGTCCCTTTTTCCTCTTTCTCCTCCTGTCTTTCTCTCTTTTTCCTTGTTCTTTCTCTTCTTCCTTCTTTCCGTCATTCCATATTTTTCTTTTCCTTCTTTTCCATTTATTCTCCACTCTTTCCCCTTCTTTCTTCCTTCCTCTCTCTCCTTCTTTCTCCATCCCTCAGTCTCTCTCCTTCCTCCATGCTTTCTCTCCTCTCTTCTCTCCGTCCCTTGTCTTTTCTCCATGCCCTTTCTCTGTCCTCTCCTCCTCTGTCTCTCTCTTTTCTCTCCTTCTTCCTCTCCTTCTCCTCTGTTTTCTCTGTGTCTTTCCTCTCCCTGTGTCTCTTTTCTCTCTCCTCCATCTTCCTCCACCTCCTGTTACCCTCTTTTCATCCACTTCTTCCTTCCTGTCCTTCTCTCTTTCTCTTTTTCTCCTCCTTATCTCTTTCTTCTTTTCTCTGCCTCTCACAATGTAATATGGCTGCCTCCTCTCTCTCCTTCTCTCTCATCATTTCTCCTCCTCTCTCCCTATGTAATAGCTGCCCTCTCTCTCCTTCTCTCTCATCCCTATTCTCCTCCTCTCCCTCTCTCTTAACATATCTCCTCCTTCCCTCCTCCCTCCCTCTTGCTGTGGCTTATTACCGTTTCCTTTTCAGCTCTTCTTCGGCTTCAATGAGACTCCACAATGCTCTACCTATTTTTGCATCGTTTCGGCTTTTTAAAGCTACTTTTTAGCGCTTTCCCCTTTTTCCAGTATTCTCACTATTTCCACTTCTTCTTACAGCTTTCTCTCTCTGTCCTTTCTCCACTTCTCCTCCCTCTCTATCTCTGTTTGTCTTTTCTTTCTCTCTCTCTCCCTGTTTCTCTCTCTTTCTCTTTCTCTGTCTCTCCACCCTCTTCTCCCTCCCTTTCTCTCTGTTCTCTCTTTCTCTTTTTCTCTCTCTCTCCCTTCTCTGTGTGTGTGGGATCATCGGTAGTGGGTAAGAGGGTGAGTCTCCCAGGACGTGTGGGGAGTTTCTATCTTTGTTTTTTTTTTTTCTCTTTATTTTTGGTTTGTGTGTTTATTTGTGTTGAGTGGATTAATTATTAGGTTTAGTTGGGAGGTGTTGGGTCCAGTGTTTAGTTGTCCAGCCGGTCCTCTTCCCCCATGGGGTTCGCTGACCATCACCGGTCACTAGAAGCTAATGGGCCCGACATGCGGTGAGGATTTCCCGCGCAATGAGGCTATTCAGTGGAGGAGACCAGCTATGCTGTGTCCGAGGAGGTAGTGGGGTTTGACAGCGTATACTATCGGCCTCCCAGTATGAACAGGGCCGTGGTAGTTTCCTTGGATGATGTGGTGAAGGTTGAAGCACTAATAGTGGAGAAGGTGTTGTGATCGGGATACTTTCACCCGGTTCTCCAGCTGGTGAGCCCACTACGGGATACCGTTTCAGCAACTCCTCGTTCATTAAAACTGACCGATTTGGCCAGAAAGCTGTACGCGATACGGCCAGCTGATGTCTCCCATTAAAATGGTTCCTTTCAAGGTGCAAATCACCAAAACTCAGGCCGTAATGTGCAATGTCACAGAAGACAAGTCTTACATGATTTTAAGGACGACGGATCTAAATTTCGCGTTCAGTTTTAAAAGTTAGCCCGGCTTCACTTATGTTGTGTTTACAGCTCGGATCACGATGAAGAAGTGTTTTGGATGAGCGAAGGAGGAGGTCATTTAGTCCCGTTCTATCGCGCCGGCCCGCATCCAGCGGATCCACCGACCCCGATGGGCGAGGCGGTTCGAGCGAGCCGGTCCCGATAAGGGCGAGGCGGTTCGACGATCCGGGCGCAGAGACGCCTCCAGGGCTCAAGACTCAGGTGTTGCGCCTCCCTAGCGGCTGAAAGCTCAGCGAACTTCGGCAGGTGTGCAACAGAGAGTGCAGAAGACTGCACAGGTTACACGCGAGAACAGACGCGCAGGAAAAAAGAGGGAAATGTTGAACATAAGTGAGAAGTGTAAGCTAAGGCAGGCCCAGTCACAATGACAAAACCAGACAAAATAAACAGACAGGGGAAAAGAAAGAGCAGTGCTAAAGGAAAGGCTGCAGTCAGGAGGTTATTAATGTGGCTGATGTTGATTTGGCTGAAAATCTGTCTGAAGAGATGGAAGACCATTAAAAGGTTCAGCAAAGAAGAGCAGTGCTCACAAGAGAACAGAGTAAGGTCAAAAGCTAAAAGCTGCTGGAGGATCTGAGTGATGAGGGATGAGGGATGATGAGGAGGAATGTGAGAAGTGGACTGCATCCCAAGCAGAAGAGGTTAACTGTTATCCTCCTGGATAAAATTAAAAGAAGTTCCTGCAGGACACTAAAGGGATCAAGGCAGTTAAGACCAGAGCAGTTCTTCCCTGATCTCAGAGGGTTCATCAGGTCTGTGGCCTGGCTCAGGACAGATACAAGAAGGGTTCACTAAACAAGAGGGTTACCGCCTCAAAAGCTGGTCACCAAAGTCAAGAGCTCAGCACTGATTGAGGATGATGATTAGGTGTAATATGTTTTTACTCCACATACATGTTAGTGTGTGTGTTTTTTTTTTTCTTTTTCCTTTTTAATGCATGCGGAACTAAAAAATTGGATGGTTAAACGATTAATGGAGCAAGCTGATGTTAAAAAGAGCTTCTCTTTTAAACTGATGGAGCTCAAAGCTCTTGATGTTATTTTTAAAAGAGACTCACAGTGATGTGGAAGAATGAGAGTGAGTGAGGAAGCAGTGGCGAGGGGAGGTTATTCTCAACCATAAGGCCTCCAACAGTGGGGGTTCGGGGTGCTCTTCTCTAAGGGCTTCGGCCCTGCTCCTTTTAGTGTGGAGGGAGATCATGTGGGGGCATATCATAAAATTAAGGTTCGAGTATGAAAATGTGGAAACCTTATTTTTATAAATGTGTATCACCCGTTCTGGCCGTTGAGCGAATAGACTTTTTAAACCTTTTGTGTGATGTCATTCCAGAGTTGTACTGATGATTTTTGTTTTTGGGAGGTGATTTTAGCAACTGCACAGAGACCCCCCACTTTGGAGCCGTAACCACCTGGAGGCCTCATCCTGCCTCCTAAGCCCGACTCAGGCATCAGATGGAGGCTGTGAGCTGAAGGATGTGTGGAAAGGGTTTCACCTGAGCACCAGGCAGTACACCTGGAGTCACTCCAGAACAACATGTTGTCTTTGGCCAGAGCTGGACAGGTTTATTGTTTTAAGCACCATTTGGTGTTTTAAGCAATGTGTGATACCTCCTGTTGGTTTTAGTGACCATTGTCTTGTCCAGTGCTTTGTTTATATTCAAAATGTACTGAAAAATTGCACAGAAGCGATATGCACTTTAATACTGGACTTTTTAAGCGATACTCTTTTAAAAGAGGGGGTTTGGAGTGTGTGTGGGGTATACACACAGAGCCAAAAGTCCAGTTCCCATCGATTACAGCAATGGTGGGATATTGGGAAGGTTCAGGTGAAACTTTTTTGTCGCTTAATATATACTTAATGTCACCAAGCACATTACCAGGTCTCTTCAAGACCTGGAGATAGAATAATAGTGGAGTTATGGGAGTTGGTGGATTCCACAGGAAGTCAGGGGCATGTTGGAAGCTCTGCAAGAGTCCAAAAGGCTGCTTTAGCCAACCTGTTGGGCATCACAGCACAGGGGGCTCTGGTCCCTTGCTGCCGCTTCATGAACGCCTCCCAGATGGATGCCCCCTCGCACGGTTCTTCTTTGGTCTGGAACCGAAGAGCGGGCAGAAAGATCATCCACTCCGCCCAGCTCCGCGGGGAGACAGATACGATCCGCAGGGGGCACCTAAGAGATCAGGAGGGTATGCCACCTGCGTTCTACAAAGAGACCTGTTCAGAGGGTATGTGGAAGACACTGGAGTCAGCTGCTCCGCTCTCGATGGCCTTCCTCAGGTGGGAGCTGATAACAACACCGTGCTGGACGACCATCATGTCCCTGAGCTGGAAGCTGCATGCTGGCACCTGATGAGCCTAGGGGAGCGGGGAAGAGCACCAGGCATCCCGGCCGGGCTGCCTGTGGATTTTTTATAAGACCTTCTGGCCCGTGGTTGGAAAGGATCTACTGGAGGGTGTTCTTCAGGAACCCAGCCTAAGAGCAGAGGACGTATGCCGCTGAGCTACAGAAGGGGCAGTCATCACCCTGCTACGAAGAAGGAGAGATCTGCAGGAGGATAAAGAACTGGAGACCTGTTTCTCTGCTAAGTGTGGGGACTACAAGATCCTGTCCAAGGCTCTTACAAGCTACCGGCCGAGGTGATGAAGGTGAAGTGAGTTCATATATACGACCAGACCTACTGTGTACCCGGCAGGTATTAGCAGGTGATAATATCACTCCTAGTTCGACATGTTTTGGGCGTCTCTAGCTCACTGGCTATGGATACTGGTCTTATTTCCATAGACCAGGGAAAAGGCTGTGACCACGGGTTGAACATCAATTGCTAGGCCAGCTTGCAGCTCAATTACTTTGGCTTCAGCCCAGGTTTCATAGCTTCGTCCGAGGGTACTATTACATTGACATTGCGAGAATTTTATTGAAGGTTAATGGTGGTTTGGCTACTTTTAATGTACACGAGAGAGGAGAGTCTGGCAAGGGATGCTCTCTGCAAAGGGGATGCTTTATTCCCGCACAATTGAGCCTCTGCTTCATAAGCTCAGGAATGAACTTTGGGTGTCTATTTCCCTGGGTGTGCTTCAGCTGTTAAACTTTCAGCTTATGCTGGCGATGTCAACAATGCATGTGGCAAAG